>NW_028186351.1:1085282-1120289 GCF_003343005.1 Rhea americana | reverse complement strand
TTTCACCTTTACTTATTTCAGACTGTTCATTCTGAATTCTAATCCTGCACTACTCAGATTTAGTTCCCCCCTCTAGACCATACATGATATTTTTTAAGTACACTATCTTTGTTTTCATCTTGGTTTTCTGTGGACATGTTTGGTCTTGGACCACTTTCCTATGGGACCATAGATGAAAGATTCTACCTATTTTGACTGAGAAATAGGAATAAAATACTCTTCTGGTACATTTTTYTCACCAATTTTACATCTATCTCATGGGGGATTCCTCTAAACTGTATTTTTTAGCATGTCATGCGAAACCATGTCAAAAGCTTTGCTGGAGTCAAGATATATCACATCTGAAGCCCTTTACACTCCACTGTTCCCAAGGCTAGTTACTCTGTCAGAAAAAGAAATTGGATTGGTTTGACAAGATTTGGTTTTGGCAAATTCATGTTGGCTGGTTTTTTATCACTTTATTATCCTCCAGGTGCTTGGAAACTGCTTAATGATTTGCTTGAGAATCTTTGGGGATATGGAAATCAGGCTGGCTGACTCTTCCAGCCTCTGGATCTTTCCAGCCTAGGTGTTACATTTGCCTTTMTCAAGTCCTCCAACTGACCCTAGTTGGACCAAAGACTGTGAGTCTACATAGTAATAAGGCTGAATTTCACCAGATGCTACAAACTTGAGTGCATCTAACTTGTTGTGGCAGTATGACCACTCTCTCCTTCTTCTGACCTATGTTTCTCTCTCTTGTTTGTATTAATTATGAAGAYGTTTTCACTTTCTCATTAAGAATGAAGCAAAAAACAAAAACAAAAACAAAAAAAGATATTTCAGCCTCCCCTCTATTCCCCACTGCTATTTGCTCTCCTGGTTTAGCAATAAATCTTTGCTTTCCTCTGTCTTCCTCCTTCTTCTAAGAAAGGCTGAACATCAGCCATGAYGTRACTTTTGCTCATTGCTCTGGCTTAGGAGTGCAAGGTGCTGTATATATATATATGTATATGTATGTATATGTGTGTGTGTRTGTAYATATATATATATATAAAAGGCTGTGGGGCAACAAGGACAACAGCAACAAAATGTTAAGAGTTTGCTCCAGCACGTTCCTTCACCTCCTCCTTTCTCAGCGGCAACCACCGTGATGTTGCCCAGGATTCTTGAAGGGTGAGGGAAGATTGCGAGAGGCAGCAGAGAAGCTGCTGTGGACAGCCAGGCACAGACCAGGGCTGGAGAGGAATGAGTGAGGGGAGAAGTTGCAGTCAATCTGGGCAGGATTTCTACTGCCACAAGGGCCAAACCGTAGAGCTGTGTGCATATGTGCCCAGAGGGATATTCCCTGCCTGCTAGAGCCTGCAGTCTGCAGGAGCTGGCAACGAACAAGAGCCTTCCTATCTTCATCGTGCTTCCAGCAGTAAGGTTTTTCTTAGGAGACTCATTTGCATTTCAAGGAGTTATTCTGTCTCTTAACAGTCTATGTTTTGCGGAAAATTGATGGAACTTCAGGTCCTACTTTGCCAACAGAGCTGGCAAGATTTAAACCTAAGCTCACACCTGCAACTGGGGATAAACCTGAGGACACATTTATGCTATGCAGTGGAGGGGGATGTGGAAACCCCCAGCTAGCCCAGCCTGATGCTTCTGTAGGCACAGCCCAGCCCTGGGCCARTCTGAAGGCAATACCACCGTATCCTTGCAGTGCCAGACCCAAGCTGATAAACAGTCCTTTTGAGGGCTTTATGAGCTCCAAAGCTGCAACACACTAATACTTTGCTGATGGTTTTGGAGCTTGCATATTTTCTGCAAGTCCATTTTTATGCAAGGCAGCCATACCCTCAGATTGCTCCTCTCCTTCCTCAACGTGGTGCTGGTGGGAGCACTGGGGACTGTCAACCCTCTCTGAGTGCTCAGACAAGTGTTTTTAGGAGTGCTGTAAGGCAGTAGGTTTGCTTCATACTCTTCCCGCCGTGATGTGTCCTGATCTTAGCTGCATCCTTTCAGCTCCTCTGTGCTTGCTGTGTGTACGTGTACGTTACCTTGCCTACTTCACAGGGGCACTGTGGAGGCTGGGTGCTTTGGGATCCCGGGATGAAAGAGGCCTTAGCTATGCGAAAGAGAAATGTTCCCTGTTGGCAAATGCAGCATGGAAAAGACAACTCAAGCAAGAAGAGTCTGGACAGACAGCATAGATGAGAGCTGTAGTAGAGACACYCATCACAGAGCAGGTAATGCAGGTCAATTTGGCAAGGATACTGCCACGAACTGGGCATTGCCAGTTAGAATTCATTAATGCAGCCAAACCAGAATGCATCAGCTCTATAGCAGAAAGAAAATAATTGAATATATTTCATACAAGTGRAATGAAAGATTTCTGGGAGAACGTGGCCCACCCTGGGCTCCCACCACTGCAGACCGGGCACCTGCAGTTTACGTGGTGCAGTGGTGGGTGACATGCCCTCTTTGCTTCGTGATGGGCCACCAGCAGAGTTGCTTACTGGTATGAGCCACCTGGTGTCTGATCTTGCATTCTTACCTACAAGTACTGAGGCATGGCAGTGTGGGGTTTGGGGTGAGAGGGTGCAAAACTGGCAAATGGARAATAGTTCACAGCTAAATTGCCCACTTCCTTGGCTCTGGGAGCGTTGTTCAGTCTGTCTTGTTCTTGGTTTCTCCTGCTGTGAAATGTAGTCATGTTCCCCAAGCTCACAAGGGCATGAATGGCTCCACCAGTGGCTGGACTGTGGGCCTCTCTGATCTAAGCAGGAGAGCTCTGTGATTCCTCTTCTGCAGGTGTGCTAATGCAGATATGCTATGGTGTATGAAGGCCTGAATCCTTCAARGCAGTCAGGGCTCTGTTCACCGCCTAGTAAATCCTTTTGGCATGCTCTGGGTGTCAGGTACTGTTGCACATTGCTGGATCAATAGGAAAGGGCCCAGTACTTCACAGGATTAGACCCTTTGCAAGCTCAGCAAAGTCAAGTAGGTTGTCCATAAGGAAACAAGGACAAAAGCCCCAATCTGCCAAGTCCTATTTTTTTCTGTGTCTTAAGATGCTCTTTGCTGCAATGTAAAGATTTCTTATAATCTGTAGCTAAGCATCTCTTTGATGACAGCATTCGATTCTGCCTTTCTTTGCAACTCATCCAGCACTGTAAAATGGCCTTTATCACACTTGGATATCTCTTGTTAATAAAGTGCCAGGAATTCATTAAGCACAAGGACTGAATGGGGTCAGGATGACAAGGAGAAACTCCACCACAAGAGGAAGTCAAGAGACTGAACCTTTGCAGCACAGCTCACAGCAGCTGCTACAGGCAGCTAGCGCTGCCTGCAGAGAGATAAGGCGTCACTTGGGGCTGGTGGGAAGGACGCAGGATCTTTTAGACTCTCTGAGAGCATTAGCTGCTGAAAGAAGGCGAAATGCTGGTTTTTAGTGCTCCGCAGCCTGAGGATTTGAAGGAAACCACTCACAACGCCTTGGTCTGATGTAAAGATTTTCTAGGTGCAAGTGYAAAAGAGCAGGCTGGGCAATGAGCAATAGGAAGAATATTGCCCTGCGCATCTGTAACATATTTTGTGTTCCCAAGAGTGGCTAGTTACACATTTCCTTGTAAAATTAAAGTGGGTTTTTTTAAGGAACAAAACAAAACAAAACAAAAAAACACTAATCCTGGAGCAATAGGGATGACAACCAGACTCCCAGCTCCATGCACAGACTGTCTTGCTAGTGCCCTTTCCAACTGCATTGCTCTTCAGCCAGTGTCCCCCACCCCACCCCTCAGCTTTGTATTGCAGAGCCTCTGTGGCCCTCCGGAGCCGACTTCACTCGGTTTATCYRCTTTGTAAAGCCACTGCCAACTAAYGTGTCTCACTCCACAGAGCAGAGCAGGGAAATTCTGGCCAAGACTGCTTTTCTTACCAGCATTTTCATGCTTTTGGCAACCTCGTGATGCTTYTATTGTACAGGTGTTGTCCAAAAGCCCTTCACAATGAATATCACAGAAGCTATCTTAGYTACAGATATCATTAAGAAGTTCATTGCTTGCATACAGTGACTGCTGACTGATTTCAGAGTTACTGCAGTGATATATTAAGTTTGAAACAGAGAACAAATCTGTGGCAATTTGTGACTTTGAGGAGAAATGTGTTTTGCTTTAGAAGATAAGACTAAAGCTGCTTGAGAACACTGAAGGAACTGTCAGCCCTGGAAGTTTTTAGGGGTAGGTTAAGTAGCCCTTCAGACTTATCTCTTGACTGAGTTGCTCTTTCTACAATATGAGCAAGAAGTCAAAAGGAGAATTGTTAGCTACCTTTCTCATAAGAGAAATCCCTAGAGAGTGTTTCAGAAATGGGCAATTTTATGGTATAAGTAGCCAACCAGAAACAGTCTGTTCTTAACATTAAGACTTTTAAATGCTATGAAAAATGTCTGGAGCATTTGGCATTTTCTAGGAACTGAACTCTTTTTGGATTGGGCTGCAATAATCCAAAGTTCTTACAATTCGCTTGGGAAACTCCTGGGAGTTATCCCACCCCATGCATGCTGTTAGCAGCTCTATGAAGTCACACCAAGGCAGAGGATAAACTAAGTCAACAAATCTGAATTAACAAAAGAACATGATTTTGAAAAAGCACTTATAAGAGAAACCAGCAAAGACTGTGAGGAATGAAAGGGAAAAACCTCCAAAACAAATCAACAACCTCAAAGCTAAGTTGCTTCTCCTACCACTTGACAAAATTATCTCCTAATAGCTCCACGAACCTTGGGAATGAAGTGAAATCACAGCCAAGTGTTCGGGCATGGGCAGCATGCTGTGCTGCTTAATGAATTACTATTGTTCTTTATCTGCTTTCTTCCTAGCCCACTATGCTGGCATGTTCCCATTGGTTGAAGATAGGCTGCTGTAATAAATTTGTTGGAAGGTGTGGACTCACCAGCAGGGGCTGCAAATAGGTTGTAACTCACTCCAGAGAGGGTATTAGTAGGAACCAGTTGTATTTCTTCCATCTGCCTTTCAAAGTTTCATCTACTGAAGCAAACTGGACAGGGCCAGGGCATGGTTTGAGCTCTGAACTGCCAATGACTACACTTTAAATTTGTTAGCGTCCTCCCTGGCRTGATTTTGGCCTGTGTTAACACGTGCTCTCCCAGGCAATGCTTGGACCTGGTTTGGAGAATAGCTCAGGCTAGGAATCGTTCCCAAAGAATAGTGTGGAGAAGGTCACCTGTTTCTGAGAGTAAGAGTGTTTAGGCGTGTGGAGGTGAGCCTTGCTGACCTGGATGGCTGCAGTGAGAGGGAATAGTCCCTGATCTGTCTTATATATTAGAACAGGSACAGCCTTGATGGCTCTGTCTGTGCTAGCATACTGAACAGTGCCAGGTGTAGTTGCTGGTCCTGAGGCCAACTAGCATGGTCTGGCAGCATCCATACCATTAAACAGTCTCACCTTCTGAAACAGGGAGGTCTGATCCAGAATGTGCACTGGGAACACTGCTGGGACCATTTTAGCAGTATAGAGAGCTGTATTAGAAGGCACAGGACCATGTCCAAGCATTATCCAGTTTCCTAGTGTAAATGTAATTGCAAGCTACTTAYTTTTGACTATGCTGTAAAGTTTGTAAAGGAGACCACAGAGTACCTCTGGCTCTCCAAAGAGCTCTCTGATGGTGCTACATGTCCTGCGCAGGTTCTGGGAGATCTATCTCTGAGGTCTGAGTTCAAGATTAGCAGAACTAATGTGTGTGTCATGAGACTTTAGTAGCCTTTACATCAAGCCCCATATGAATGAGAAAGGCTTTTTCTAGTTGTCTAATGGTGAGTAGCCATAGTTATAGTAGTACTGAGTGTTGCAGTATCAGGAGGTCCTTCCCGGTTTGAAGCCCCCACTGGCCTTGACGTAGTGGCAACAGCAGGCTTGGCCTTCATCCGTGGTCTCTGCTCTCCCCACAGCTGGCTTTTGTGATGTGATTGTTGTCAATGAGATGTTCGGCTGGAAAACCCTTCACATYTCTTCCTATAGTTCACTTGGCAGCAAACCGACGGTAACTTTTGCTCACTCTGAAAGTAGATCTGAACTCCTGGCTGAAGCAGGACTCGTATATCCCCTAYTTCATTCCATGCTCAGGATCTGAAAACCATCAGCAGCTCCGTAAGCCTGCCCCTGCTCCACTCCCTTCCAGAACTGCTTCCAAAATAATGTTCAATCCAGTACTGCAGCATCAAAAGCCCTAGTAGCTGTGCAGGCTTTAAGAGCAGTCCTCACAGGATATTGCTTTCCCTGTTAATGTGAAGGCAAAATATAAACTCTTCCGAGCACAGGAAGGATTCTGCCTGTCTGGACACATGGATTAATCAGATTTGGTTCAGTTCCTTCGTTTTGGCTCTGAGCTGTGCATTAGTTCACAACCACCAGAGAATGCTGATGCTTTCCCTTCCCTCCTACCAGGCTGGGAGAATGAGATGCAAGTGAATTTGGAAAGCCACTGCTGAGTGATCTTGTTCTTAATTGCATTCTGCAGGCTGGATTTGTAGAAGCAGGATGACATATCAAGTTGTTCCTGCTTGTTCTTCTTCTGAGTTTATTTAGAAGTAGGGGCTTCCACTTTGTACTGAAGAAACATCATTTGTTGGCTTATCTGAGGCACTCACTGCTGCAGCCCATGACTATCTTAAGCACAAGAGAGGGCAGGAATGCTGGAAAACCAAATGAAGACACACAGTGTTTTCTATTTACATAGGAAATAAGTAGCAAACGCAAGAACAGGAACTTACACCYSTGTGTGCATGTGTGTGTAAGACTCATGGATGCCACCACTTCACAGYGCTGTTTTGAAGGACAAGAGGCTGCAGCTCTGCTTTGTGGCATGTTCTGACAGCATAGCATGTGAGGTGCTGCAAGGAAACCGCTTTTGCTATGAGACCCCCTCTGCTCCTCTTGTCTGGAGACTGCAGAAGTGGAGAGGAGCTGCAGGGAAGGGGACTTCATGTGAGTACTCTGAAGGAAGGAAAAAAGTGGACTGAGTTCAGGCCTCCTCAATGACAGCAGTTTCCTTAGCACTTCTTTGTGCTTCAGGTCCATCTATGACAAAGTCTGAAGCTTGCCCCCCAAAACGTAATGCTCTACCACTGTCAGATAACTTCTGTGCAATCTACAATAGCACTGAGAAAAATTAGTTGAGCCTTAACCTATAAAATGTGCATCCAGACCTGAAAGGTATTTATCAGTGTTAGGAGACTCTTTTCTCCACTGTCGCTCAAGTCTTCTACCTGAATTTTCAACCTGGGCCAGTCTCAAATAGCATCTTTCTCATGACACAGGCTTCGAGCCTTGGGAGTGGATCTGGTTCAATTCCGGAGATATGCTGTGTCTTAGAGGTCTCTTACTGGCTGCAAGAACCTGCCTTGCACCCCTGACAGGTTGCCGTGGTAGCCCTAGGCAGAGCCATGTGCTGTTGGTTCTCTGCTCACTCCCTGAGCTTCGCAAATGAGTTCTAATGTGCCTTGTGATTATGGATAGCTATAGACTCTGGTGCTTTCTCAGCCATCCATTACAGAGTATGTTATGTTGGCTGTCTGCTCTCCACACTATGAAAACGTGTATTATTCCTACAAATTGYTTTCCCAGGAGGTTTCATATGAATATGCATTTTCCATGCTCTCTTTTACTTAAAAGAAGAATATCTCTATTCATCCCTTCCCAGACCTCTTGCTAAGGTTTCTTCTCAAAGCACCATTGCTAATATACATTTATGTTCTCAGCATTGCAGGGCAATATATATGCAGGAGTTAGGGGGAATCTTCATCCTGCCAAATTTATCTTTATTCTGATAGGGAAGCCAGTTTGCATAGGGTTGTGATGCTTATTCTGGTGAGTGGAGTGAGGGACAACCAGTATATGCCAAATGCAATCCTAAATATTCTCGGGGGGGAATAAAGACTGTTTCATRCTAAGTGAAAAACTCAAAAGAAATAATAGAGATATTGTACGGTATTAAAGAAATCCCCAAAACCATGACCTTGGACTTGAAACAAAAGACTTATGAGTCTTTGAACCTGCACACTGTGCTCTGCGGTTTAGAGAGGCTGATGCTATATAACRTGATAACCAGGCATACAGACCTGGAGAACTCATTTAGGCAATACATGAAAGACTATGAAGCAGGAGGGTTTATCTTCATTTGAGTCACTTGTTTCAGAAGAGACTTTGTGTTTACCTCTGTCTTCATTGTATGTTTTTTTTTGGGGGGGACCATGGCAAATCATCTAATGTGTCTCCCTCCCTCTTACCCTGCTGCTGCCTTATGAGAGCACTGCTGCCGCCGCAGGGGAAGGTGTACAGGCACTGTGGTTTTCCCGCAGCAGAGTGGGAAGTCAGGATTTCCATTTCTTAATAAAAACAAGTGTTACTGAGGAATACTAGTATAATCTCTGCACATGGACATTGTCATGAGAACGGAAAACTTGAAAACGTTTAGTTTTCTTTTACTTTTTATAAGCCGGGAGCCCCTGGTGAAGCTGTATGCTGAACCATAGGGAGCCAGAGCACCCAGAATACTTGCTTGGGAGGGGTTAACATATCCCCTCTGCTACAGTACAGGTGTGCTCCTCAGGATGGGTTATTACAGCTCTGCTGGGCATGGGGAATTTGCTAGACTGTGTGATATGCAAGCATTGSTATTTCTCTCTTTCGACTCTTAGCTTGCTGAACCCTATCACCAYAGCGAAAAGCAAGCCCTCCCCTGTCTGTTCTGAGCAGGTGAGCAATCCTGCCAGCCACCGAGCTGCAAATGGTGGTGCAAGGCGGGGACGGGGGCACGCTTGTTTCCAAGGGGGGCTTGGCACCTCCAGAGYGTGAGGCAATGATCTGTAGTGGGAGATAAAGAGAAATGAATAAGATCCATTAGTGATTCTAGGGGACCAGTGCCTSCTGAGAGGCTTAGCCAGTGCTGGAATAGAAATATTTCAACTCTATTTGCAAAGGTCTTTTGGATGATTATGAAGAGGCATCATGTGCCTGTCCAAGGAGGGTGAACATCTGCACAGACTGATGCAACTCCCGGTGCTGCCAAAGACTGAGTTACAAAGCATGTTTCTAGCTACATTATCATTATTTATACATTTGCTGAAGAAAGAGAGATGATCTGGCTTGGAAATAGCTTAAAGAATGTGTTTTATTTTAGAGGAGGAGGACATAAATAGTCCCCATTATGTTGAGATGCTGTAAGTAGGACTGAGATAAGGCTTACATGAAGCTGATTTCTCAGAACAGTTTGTGCAGAGATCAGTTATGCTCCTGCTTCCTTTTAAAAAGTACAATAAATTGTGGCCTAGGGTGTGATTTGGATCTGTTCTTAAAACTGTTTATATCCAAGGATGCAAGAGGCTCCTAAGTATGTAACAACTTGAAATCTGAGTATGTAGGTYTGCTCTCGTTAGCTGAGGAGGGCTACACCTGGAAGTATGTTCAAAGACAAGGAGGAAAATGTGGTTGTTAGGGGACTGTGAYCATTTGTATTGTGGCAGTCATGGGGGAGACTCCTCTGTGCTAGATGCTGTACAAACAGAGAACAAAAACAGTGCCTGTGCCTCAGGACTTGCTGTTTCCTGCTAAATCTAATGCACTGATGATACTGATGGCAAAACGCTTGGGAATTAGATGGTATGGATGGTATTCCTGGGTATCTGAGTGTGTTTGTGTGTGTATATCATGTCTCTCTACCTCGTAGCCAATTTAAGGAAGTCAGTGAACTGAAATGGGCAAARTGGATTAAGGAATCTGGGGTAGAAATTTGTAAGAAGATGAAAGTCTTTGCTGGAATGGATCAAAGATTCATCTATCTTAGGATCCCAAGTCCAGCACTGATCAAAAGGGGAGCAGTAGGGAAGAGACTGGGAACATAAGTTTAGCCAGAAAACAGTCAAATGAAGTCGTGAACCCACTGGGGCTCCTGGATGCCATAGGATTAATGAGATTTGCCTGTTCTCAGCCCTTGCTGTGGTGGCTGAAGAGGGTCATCGTTGTACTGGATCAGAGAGAATGTCTTTGTGGGTTAGACAGGACTATCCAGTCACCAAATCCATCCCTGCTCTTAACTGAAGCATCCAGATTTGAATGATGTCACCTACTCCAGAGAACCTCTCCCCATATTTCACCCCCCACCATTTCGAGAAAATTGAGATACAGAGATGATTTTTTCACCTAAATCTCTTTTCTAATAGTTTTCATAATCCCAGCATTATTGCAAAGTTTAGCGCTGAATCAAAATGCTACAGAGAATGGTAGCTGATACAGCGCGTAAAYACAAATGAACGCATCGCAAAGGTTGAGCTAAAACAGTTTCATTAAATTACCTTTAAAAGCTATGTTATTTGTCAGGTGTCAGGAGCATGCTAACATTAGTAGTGACGTTAACAGTAATGATGCCCTGATCCTGTGGTGGGAGCAGCATTATTTTTATCCTGATTAGTCCTACTTTAGATTTTAACCTAGTTACCAGATGTAGATAAAAACAAAATGAATGTGATCTGGTCCCTGCAGCGTAATGTCCTCAGGCTCAGGCGTAGGCTGCTTTCAAGAGCAAATGAAATGTAATGAACAGTGTACAAGAGAGAACGTAAGACTGGATTTGTTTTAATGGTGTTCTATAAATATCCTGTCTGGCTGCTAACTGCAAGCAATTATTCCTGTGTTGGCCCCCAAAACCTCAAATGGCCTTGTCTACCTAAGGAAAGCGAAGATGTCTAGGGACTGGGAGGTGCATGAGTAGTGACATGCGTTTCTGTGCTCTTTGGGGCTGCTCGTGCTAAGGATCTGGATTTTGATGTGGGGGACTAATTGCTTGCAGTTTAGGCCATGCAAAACTTGAGGAACTTTGGTGATTCCCCAAGGATTTCTGTGCTCTTACATTACCTCATGCTTACAGCTCTTGACTGAAGCCTGGCTTGACGCCCCTCCCAGGACCAGGTCAGGGTGCTCCCAGCACGGGGCTCGCGCTCTGGCTGGCTCCCTCGTCTGCCCACCTGGAGCATCGGTCTGGGAGCCCTTCCCTTCCTGACGGGAGCACCATCGGCAGGGTCAGGCCGCTGGGATGGGGTCTAAAGACTATAGCAGATACTCTGGAACTTGTGTGGTCCTCAGGACAGTAGAGGAGACCTGAGCCAGCTGCCCAATCTCACAAAGTCTTTCCTGGGAACGATGCTACGGCTAAAAGCCAAAATGCTTCTAGCAGCGAGAGGAAGAAAAGGCTGTATCCRTCACCCTGCCAGCCCTTATGCTATTAGACAGAGGCTGTCACAGCCGATTAAGATTTTCTCCCCGCACAAAGGCTCTGACAGGACTTTCGAGTGATTTTTTTGCTGCATCCATTGAAGAGGATTCTGCCAAGTGCTGCCCACCTCACACCTYCCCTGGAGAAAACTACCCCGCGAGCAGGGAGCATGGTCCTGCCCTCAGCCTAGCCTGGCGCAGCAGCTCCGAGGGCTGGGAAAGGGATTTCATCCCGCCCAGGGTACACTGTGTGATGTTATATCTTGCCCTGCCTCCTGCTCCTTTGGTTTATTTCTCTGTAAAAGGGATTTAACAGCACTTATGAGAACAYGTAATGAGAAAAAAAAATCTAATGTCCTGTAGTAGGAGTTGGCTGATGTATCTAAATTGATTTTTACAGGAAATACTGCAATAATTTCCTTAAGCAAAAAAAAAAAAAAAAAAAAGTGATTTTTTTCCCACCTGTTCTATGGAAAAATAAAACGGACCACAAAAAGGCTGTCAGTCAGTTGCTGAAATCTAATCATATATCTTTTAAATTTTCTTTCCTTCCCTCTGCCTTGTCTCCTTTGCCTTACCAAAATGAAAGGGAGGTAGGAAAACAATGCAGAGATGAACAGGACAGAATGTTTGGTTTTATTTTCACACACGTTCTCAGATATGGTAATTAAAAGAACATGCATTCCCAAAGCCTTTCAGAGAAAAGGAGATGTTGTGGAAAAAAATGTTTTTAATTAAAGAAAAAATGATTGAAAACTTCTTTGTAGCCCGTATCTCCACTCCTGCCTGTCCTTTGTGTAACAGCATCACTTCTACTTCCTCTTTCATGAAACTACTACTTTTCCCTTAGAAATGTCCAGATGGCATCAAACAGGCCACCCCCATGGACCAGTGTCTGGGCTGTAATGGTGGCTGCCACCAACTGCTTTGGAAAGCAGCATAAGATGCAACGCAGCATCCGTTACTCTGGGCAGATGGGGGATGGTTTGTCCCCTGTCCTCCTCATTAAACGTCATCCCTGTTGCTAAAGATTTGTTCTCCTGAAAGGGGAACGGTGATGTGACTTGAATTAGCTATTGCGCCAGGAGATAAGCTCCTAATGAAGAGCGGTGAGCGTTGTTCCKCGTGGAGGCCAGGTAAACCCAAGCTTGAGCTGATAATTCTCATGCAAGACCACTTGTTGCTCCTTGCTCGTTAGGAGATAATGATCTCCAATTAGGAATACACCTTTAGTTCTTTAAACTGGAGAACAGAAAGCCCCAAAGCTTGAAGTTTGCTATTGAGGCTGTTGCTTCTGTTTTTTAGACTTCTTGACATTTTTCTTCTATCTCATTGGATATTTAGTGACCTATTAAATTCTCTTTGAAATTAATAAGATCATGACTCTAACACAATGGGCCTCTCCAGCATCAGGCTTAGCACTGATGGGATCAGCGCTGATGTTCCCCTTTCTTTCTTTCTTCTTTTTAAATGCAAGTGGCCTAAGAAATAAAATAAAAATGCAAGAGTTTTTCAGCTTTAAAACCCATGAAAGTAGCTGTGTTCAGGATTGAAATCACCCCGTGTACTTCCTGACACTGTGGAAATGGTTCTGACATCCAAACCCCAGCAGCAGCGGGAACATTTGTTGCAGATTTAGGCTGTGATTTTTCAGAGGTGCCAGGCACCCACTCCCCTTGAATATTAATTCMAGGGGTAGCTCTCAGACACCTAATTCTTTGGGGCTCTTTTAGTCCCAGTTTAATTGAGAACATGCTGGAGGGCTGGATTTCAGCTGTTTGTTTCTCAGAGCTTCAGTGTGGGTGGGAAGGAGATAGCAATAACTTTCTCTTACCTGAAGCACCTCAAGTAGGACTGGCTAATATGGTACAAGTTGCCATAGCTGATAGGAGTTCTCAGGGCATTACCCTGCCCTGTGTATGGAAGGGAAKCTTCTTTCTTCTCGTCTGCCTCTCTCTTCATATATTGGGCCTCAGGATTCCTGCARAGAGAAAAGACCAGACAAGGCTGGTAAGAAACTAGAGGTGATTTAYGTATTTTGTTATGTTTTTCAGAGGATGTGGACACAAACAGATCCTGGGGGTCCGTAGATCCCCCAGCCTGACTAATGCCTTGTAGGTCTCCAAGCAGAGGCCTAGATCTAAAAGTTATAGAAGCAAATGGGAATTCTGGAGATTGGGAATATCTTTGGCCACAGTAGTAAGGGAGGCTGTTGAATGGGAGATGCAGGTGGCCATGAGTTTCTTCATCTTCCTCAGCTTACTCAGTACATGTGGTTGGGGAACTGACTGGAGCTGGGTCTGTCTGGCCTTGTTTTTCAGCAGTGGAGGAACGATACTGCTCCTGAGTAACCTTGAATGGCATTTACAATAAAAGCTTTCTCCCAAACAGCATGTGTGGAGGCTAAGATGCACAAGTATACTCTGGTTATATAAATATCCCTGAATTATTTACCGGTTGGGGACCAGAGCCTCCACCAATGCTGACAGCACAGTCCTTCTCCCAGAGTACATGGAGAGACTTCCTAGGGAGCCTGCTTCTTCTGTGTCTGCTTGATGTTTCTTGCCATGTAAATGCTCCATGCTGCTCATATACCCCTCTTTAATGGGAGGGAAGTCCATAGAGGGAGAGAAATGGGCATCCCTTGGAAGCATTGCAAGTCCCCATGGCCTCACTTAGTGCTGACTCAAGAGGTTTTTGCTGTGCTAGGCAGAGGGAAACTGGATCTCCTTTCACTTCTTTGCTGGTGCTGGAAGAAATTCAGGTGAGGCTGAGAAGCATGTGGTGATCTGGTTGCAGAATTTAGGCTGGAGCATAGAGGTTCAGAAAGTACCAACTTCCCTTGCCTTGATCACCCCTGCAGAGGAACTGTGATTTTAGCGATAGGAGCTGGCGAGCAAAGTGATTTGTAGCACCACTTAGAGCAGAAAACGTGCTCCAACTCTCTTTGCCCTCCCCTTAGACCAGGCTGYCTCCAAGCCCAGACTCTCATCCACACTTCAGCTTTTGCTTTCAAAGAGCTTCTGTTGATGGTTACAGCTGGGAGTGGAACAGTTTGCTTAACAGCATTATCCATTTAAAACATGTGCCTGGACTGTGCTCCTCCAGCCTCCGCTGAGGGGGTGGACAGCTCTTTCCACTTTCTCCMAATGACAGACTGATTCCAGTGCTGAGATTTCCAGCAGAAATTTCTGACATCTTTATAGAAGCTTTGGGCAAAGGTGGCAGCACTACTTGGGGAAATGGGAGAGCTAACACAAGTGCTGCCCTGGGTTATCCTGGTGGATCATTTCATTCCAGGGACACTGGAGCGGATGCCTCCCATGACTTGCAAGAGAACAGGTCTCAGTCAGCCCTCATACGGCCTGACTCCACATACAACACCTTGCACTTGTGACTCCCTGCGGTGACAGAGTCCACAAGAGGAGTGGAGGTTCATTAAATTTTGAGGAAAATTCAGCCTCCTTTTAAATAAGATTAGCATCTTATCTATTAGAGAGTTTAAGCACTATTGGTTGAATTAGCTGGAGAAAGGAGAAGGAAAAAAAACTGTTTTAGAAGGAGAAACCCTGCAGACTCACCCGTTTCATCATTTACTTGGAGATTGACAGGTAATTTATGTCCAGGCAGAGTGTTGAGACGTTGCCAGGGCAACGCACCTTTTCTGTGAAGGCTGAAACCTCAGAAATGGAGCTGAAAAAAAGAAAAGGAGGGAAGGATTCAGCTAAGTTTTGGAGAAGTTGTGCTGTGTTGTCCATGTCCTTTCATTGCTGAAGGAATCGGGGACTGATCTTAGCACAATTTGTCGAAGTCAGAAGAAGGACAGGGTAAGGATCTTTATCTGTGCTGAGATACAGCAGATATCAGTTGGTTTAGATATCAAATACAGCAGTTAACCTGGAACTGGTGTGAATGAGGTTACAACTGGTGGATCGCAGGGTGGCTATTAGTCTAAAGCTTATCTTGGCTGCTTTGTGCCAGACACATCAGAGATACAGGCTTCCTTGAAGGAAACCCCAGTGTGAGGAGATGCTCTAAGCACTGCAGTGAATAAAAAGCGTCTGGAAAGTGGTATTAGTAAGCTCAGCAAAAGCCGTATTCATCAGTGCCAGGGAATTCCTCTGGTGCTACASAAACCCAGAATACCTAAAGACCTTACAGCATTTCTGATGGGCTACAGGTGGATCAGATAGACAAGGCAGAAATGATGAAGTGGTGCTGGCCAGCACAGCAGTTACCATCTTGCTCTCAAATCTTCAGTGATTTTTTTTTCCCCCCACAGGAACATTAGAAAATGAGTTGGGAAGTCTGACACAGGTAGGAATAAAAAGAAGCTGCCCGTGGAAGGAGGAAAAAAGTAGTAGCTGCCAGTGGTGTGGCAGTTGGAGGCTTTCCCCACTGGTGCTTCATTCTTACTTCGTTAGCTACTGAAACGCAAACTTAACGGCTTTGAACACTAAGGAGTTTGAAAAACAGTGATTATTGTGTGAGCAAAAATGAGGCTTTGGGTTTTTCTCCCAATGTTAGTCTTTCTGTACCTCAGTTTCCCCTCTTCTAACTACTGGTATTTGGCCGGTGGCTGGTGAGGCACAGAAGGGGAATGTTCTGTTCCCCAGCAGCGACGGGATGCGCGAGGAGCCTCGTGCTGGGCTCCTGCTTCCCAAACCCAGAACGCCTAGTCCAATCCCTCGGCCCGCCAGTCCGCCCTGGCGAGTGAACACGCGGTTTCTACAAGCGTGCGCGCTGCTTGCTCTTTCTCCCCCGCCCAAGCTGCACACAACCTCATTTAGGTGTCGAGGCACCTAGTGCAAGGAGTGAAAATAAGGTGAAAAATAGCCTTGATAGCTTTTTCTTACCTTTCTTAACATTTCTTCAAATAGTTGGGCTCRCGTGGGTGATGTTTGCAATGGGGGAATAAAGGTGTTCCTGGCAKTTACTGGGGCGAGCGGCCACCAGCCCTGGTTTTCTCTTTCTGCGTTAGCTCCTCCCTGGAGCTGCTTCCTGCCTCTGCTGGGAAGCGGCAGCTATTTTGGTGCGTTCCTAGAACGACAAAATTGGTGATTTTTGCACATCAGCAGAGGCAGCCATAGCCAAGCGGAGCAATTGTTGCTGCTTTTGTGAGTTCAGGAGAAATGAAAGCAGAGGGATTTGGGGTGGTAGAGGTGGGAGGAGATGAAAATGCATGGAAAATGTCAGCAAAGAGGAGGCTTGGAAAGCAGCTGCTGCTCTGCAAATTATTACACCAAATCCCCTAGGCCCCGAACATTTAGGTAGTTGTAGAGCTGGATACAAGATGGGATTCAGGTGCCCATTTTAGGAATCTGATACCAACTGATGGCCTAGGACACCCCATCTAACCTCCAGCCACCAATCTAGGGAAGTTTGAGTTGCCCTTAGGTTCTGGGTGTCATTTTCCAGCCTTGGGAGGGTTTTTTGTATCTCAATCAGTGCTAAACAGTTATGCTTATGTTACTAGACCACTTAATGGACACATTACTTTTTTTTTTTTTTTTTTTTCAAGGTTGGAAGATCTCCAATGTTTGTATTGCTTCTACTGCAGAAGGGCTAGAGATGCAAATTCACCTGTGTGTCAGAGAAGCATGGCTGCAAAATACCTGCAAAATGCTGCACTTTTGGCTGAAAGGAGACACTACCGAGATTAAAATACCAGGCAGATCTTTGGAGGAATTAGGAGCCATTCTGTCTCTTGCAAGGGAAAGGAGCTGTAAGGTGGGACTAAGCAGAAAGAAAACACAGCAGCTGAAAAATCTCCTGGTAACTGCTAATTTTTCCTACCCTCTTGCTTTTACTCTTCTGTTTTTTAACTTCATTCTTGGCTTTTTATTGACAATAAACTACAGAAGCATAGGCTCAGTGCAGCAACGTAAGCAGCACCATGGATGCAGTGGCCTCATGAGCTCCATCCTTGGGCCTGGCAGTAATTAACTTGGTGACCTCCACAGTGACATTTCACCCCTCTGCCCTCCAGACTTGCCAAGCCTTGTGATGGATTTCAGTTCCTAAGAAAGCTGCAAAGATGAAATGATGTTGGCAAATAGTTTCTAGTATGCAGGTGCCAGTCATTTCCATGCTGGAGTGGAAAAATATTGTAGCCTTGATTTAATCTTCTTTCCAGCCCTTTTATAAAGTCATCTCAGGGGCACCTATGCAGCTTCTCGCATCTTCTAAGAGGACCATTTTGAGTTCACACTTGCCCTGAGTGTGAACTGTGTTTCACCCTGTAACCTTTAAGTAGGGCCCTGCTCTTCCAGGGGCTTAGTCTCTTTGCTTATAAAATGGGAGGAAAAGACTTGTGAAGGCTAGGATGGATTTCCATCACCTTCTGTGATATGAGGTAGCTTCCATTAACTTCCCTTCTGGAGCTAACGCTTCTCTTTTTCRTTAATATCATTGCAAAGATAAGGATCTATTAATGGGAGTAATAAGTCACCTATAAGGACTCGGGGAGAGCAGTGAGTTAACATTTTAACTCTCTTCTTTGCAGCAGAAAACTCTCTGGGGGACATTCAGAGATAATTGCTGGGAATTAGGGTGATTGCACTTTAGACTGATCTATTTTCTATTGGAAAATGCAGGGTTGCTTTTTTTTTTTTTTTAAAAAAATCATTTGCACTGATTTCATTGATTTTTTTTCTGCCTTCAAAAAGAGAAGAAATTGAATGTTCTGATGTTTTCACTTCAAATAAGTTGCATCAAAATGTTTTGTTTAAATTTATTAAATGTAGGCTTCTATGTGATTGCTGAATATGGAGGTTAATACTCAGGTCTATATTTACAAATCTTTGTATATAAATATGTAACACCAACTGTCTTACATGTATTTCTAATATTAGAATTGACATTTTTATATATGAGCACAGACTCACAGTGACAGGACTGAAGACATCTAATCTAGTCACAACCACAATATAAGATTCACTCCATAGAAATCCTTCTCAGCAGATATTTGTATAATCTATTCTTAAAAACCCCTAGAAACTGAAATTTTGCAGTCAGCCACGTAATATTTTTCAGTGCTCTACCACTCTTACCCCTAGAAAGGCTTTTTAATGCCTAACTTAAGTACTCCTTGATGGAGATAAGGCCATTATTTCTTGCCCTAACTCCAATGGCCACAGAGAATGGCTCATAACTTTCCTTTTATATATTTGTGGATGGTTATCATGTTCTTCTCAGTCATTTTTCCCTAGATTAGATAGCCCCAGCTCATTCAGTCCTTCTTCAAGGATTTTCTTGCTGCTTGCTTCTATTCTCAGGAGTCCTTCTAACAGGTCTATATGCTCCCTGAAGCTCTGGGTCCATCACTCAACTCTCAACTTCAGCTGAGGCCTTTCTGGGCTGAGCAAAATGAAGTGGTTCCTCCCATGCCTTTATACAACTCTCTTGTCTTTAAAACTCTCAGGACATATTTTTTTCTGCTTATGCTGACTTYTTGCAATGCACTCTCACTTCCAGGTTCACTTCTGCAGAACAGACAATAAATCATTCCCTTGCTGAACTAATATTTCAATTACTACAGTATTTTAATTATTTCTACTCTGTCCTTAACTAATCCTGTACCCTAGAATTTGTAGCTTGCTCTAAACCTAACCTGAATACTCTCCAATCAATAATCAAAGTCAGTAGTGAACACATCAAATAGCACCAGGCGTAAAGTAGACCCCTGTTCCACCTCAAGCAGTCCAGAGAATTGTTAGCTATTCTCCAAGCAGGCTTTTCCTGAGTATTTTATGTTTACCAAATAGCCAAGTGTGTTTCCACACCTTGTTTTTGAGTGTGCAATATGGGACAACATCCAAAGCATCACTGCGGCTTGTCCTTCTCCCCTGTACAAAAAGCCTATGATCCTGTTGTAAGAGGAGATTAGATTGTTCTTGACAAATCTGTGCTGGCTGTGATTCATCTCCTCATTATCCTGTAGAGGCTTGCAAAGCTCGTCTGATTATCAGTGTGCACTGGGTCTGAACCAGGTAACTGATATATAGCTGTGGGGTCTCCCTTTGCCTTGCAGGCAGGTGTGATGTTTGTCCTTTTCCCACCTGTTAGAACATCGCCCAYTCTCCAGGTGTCCTTGAAGAGAGTCGCACCAGCTATGAGACTTCATCACTTAGATCAGCAAGTGCTCCATACACTACCAAGCAAGGCCCATCCGAAAATATTTGATTTATTGAATTCTTTCCTAACCCACCTCTTTGCTTCACTGTCACATAAGCACATACTCTGTTGTTTCCAGCATTAATCGTGCRGTCCAGCCAAACATTGCCTACCCTTCAGTAGACTGAAGCAAAATGGCACTATGTRTGTTAACCATCCTATCTGTCACCATCTCTCTGCTAAAGAGTGTGCCAACCACTCCTTTGATCTCCCTCTTATCAGCTAACGTACATACTTATAGACTCATTTCTTGTTCCTCTTTTATGTTCCTTACAGCTTGTTTATCACTCTGTGCCTTAACCTTGCTGTTGTGAATGTCACATCATTCAGGCAGGAAGCTTTTTTTTCCCCCTCTGCTGATATTTGCTCTTCGCTTGCTGTCAGGGAGCTGCATGGTATTCATGCTGCTGATGGTGTGCCTGGTGGGGGTGAAGCATGGTGTGCGTGTGGGTGTGTGCAATATCACAATTTCCTTCTGATTTGGACTGAAGAAAAGCTCTCAGACACTGGGATCTCTCAAAGGATGCAAAGTCTGTTGCTACATGCTTCTTTCTGTTAACATCATCAGTGGAGAATGACGCAACAGAAGAATACAGCCCTTCTGTTCCCCTTTCCTGAAATTTTCTGGGCCAACTCAAGCAACATTTGTGCCTTATTTTAATGAGCCCGTATTCTACCAAAGTGAAATGAGTTCTTGAACCGTTGACCTTAATGGGATTTTGTGTTGTCAGAATAATAGGCAAAGATTATTGCTTATATTATATTGTGCACATAGATAATGTGAATATAATGACTGCTGATCCAACTTGCAGGATTACAGCATTGTTGAGCAAGTGGTCTGGGTAATCAAACTACAGAAGAGGCCTGCCATAAAGAGAAATAAACTGGTTACACATGGAATGGGAATAGGTAATTTTATGACCATTAATAATCTTTGACGTTGTGCAAACCAAGACCTTGATAAGGGTAATGAAAGCTCATGCTTCAGGACATAAGAACACTTGTGAGAGAAGAGGAATGAATTTGCTTTCTCCCATTGAACAACTGTCTAAGCACATTATGAGTGCTTCTGCCCTTATCCTGAAGCTTCAGGCCTTTTATCTCTACTTCAGGATGGAGGATGCTGAAACCCAATAGAAAATGTTTTGGACTGACATGGAATTTTACTACCTGCTACAGTGTTTTTCACTGTGCTAAATCTCAGAAAAATAAATGGGATGTCTGCTCCATCAAGCTCATTGGTTCTCTGGCCACAAAGAATAATAGAGTTGGTGTATCACCTTAAGGGGAAAGATCAAAGTTCTCTCCTGAGATGCATGGTACAGAATTCCTATGAAAAAGAACTAGATTATGGTTTGCTGCATTTGGTTTTTAATATAGCAATATCAAGGATGAATTTACCTACCAAACATTAGAAGGAAAAASAGGGTCCTGAAAGAGTGGTCAAGTTTCAGGCAGCTAATTTACTAAAGATAAATTCTCTCATTGTGTAGAATGACAGAATGAGGCCTCAACAGCACTTGAAGGATATTGTCTAAATGGGACACCACACCTGACTGACTTCCATTTCTACACCCTTACTCTGAACTARGAGCACGTGCACAGGAAATTTAAGTGGATTAAAGTGGTTCAGAATATGGATCTTAATTTCAAAACTGTTTTCCTGTAAAAATCGCTCCCATCTTAATCCAGTTTATCTTTCCCTATTCATATGAGCACTAAATATGAAATACAGAGTTTATGCTGGCAATATATTCACTCCACAACTTGAAGATACACGAAATGTAAGGATGTAAAATTTCTGTTTCCTAGGGGCCATAAATGAATGTAAATCCACCCACAAAAACTGAGTTCTGAGTTAAAAAAAAAAAAAAAAAAACAAAAACTGAGTTCTGAGTTAAAAAAAAAAAAAAAAAAAAACAATCTGATGTCCCCTAAAATAAATGACTGTTATAGCAGCTCTAGAGCAAAAAGTTTGAGGTTAAATTTGTCCCATGAAATGTACAGCAGGGAGTGCAAAGCCTTTCAGACGTGTGAAAGATAGTGAATGAAACTTCATTTTTGTCATGATCATCACTAAAGGGAGATAAAGTTGAGAGTAGAGAATCCCTGAACAGAGATGTGTAGAGGTAATAAAACAGCTCTATCTCTGCCTCAGAAGRAAAGCCAGGCAGAATATTTTGACCTACTTCTTTTTTTCCTAGAAATGAGGAGCTTTGTTCCAGCTGAAACATGTGATGGGAGTATATTTCAATCATGTCTCTAATGGGAAGGTTTCTGAAGTCCAAGATGAATTCTTCCATCCTCTCCGGAGAGGCACAGGACTCTGAACTGAAATCTTGGCCTTTTGAATTCTAGGACAGATGCTCCAACACCACTGCAAAAGACTTGCTTTCATCCCAGTGCAGAACTAAATCAGCTTCAGAAACCTCAAAAGTAGTCTCGAAGCTGTGTTTTCAATGAACGCTAACTGAAAGACAAATCCAGTGATTTATTAGGAGTCTAGCCATCTTGCTAAGACATTTAGACATGCCAGCCAAGGTCATCTCACAATRCCATGCCTGAACCACTGTAGAAGTGGCTAAATGTCCTCTCAAAGGTAGAGGAGCAATGGAGAAGGTGAAAGATAGTTTGCTAAAAGTCTCTTCCTGTCCAGGGGATCTCCATGTACGGATGGTCCTCAAATGAAATGCCTTTGAATAGCAGAAAGTCTCTAGCAGGGCCTTTGTTATAAGGAAGATAACGCAGCAGCACGAGGTTTTTATTTGTCTGACAAAGACAGCAGGTAATTCCAGCCTGAAAGCAAGATGACTTTATATATSTTTTAGTTCACACTCTACAGTGCATTTTCATATTGTCCTGCTCAATGATAACTTGTTCCAGTAAGTGAAGTCTAATCAAATTTCTAGGCGAGCAATAGCTTTAATGGAGTATCTTCACCTTTGTTTCATAAGCAAAGTAATTCTAAGAGTTCATTGAGCTAAAGATTTGGGGGGTTTAAAATATTTAATTTATGAGCGTAATGTAGGACATGCCACCAAAATGATTTCTAATTAGAATGAAGCGTAAGAAGTAAATCTGATTAGAATTAAGACCTCCTGCAATTCGGGTGTTTGCCTCCGGCTTGGTGCAGAGCTGCTCTGCTCATTCTCTGCAGGGCCCCCAGGCAACTCAGCTGATATCAAGCCCTTCCGTATTTGAACCCAACGGGTGGGCACCCTGGCAGGGCAAATATGCCCCTTTAAAGAGGAATGAAAGCCTAGATACGCTCTAGAATAACAATGGGTTTCAGGAAAAAAAAAATCTCTAGAAGATGAGAGTCAGTTGAGCTCAGTGAATGGTAGATTAATTAAACGCAGCTCCCTGAAGGCCCTGAAGCCAGGCAGGTACGCACTGAGCAGTCAGTGAGGTTGACTGCGTTACTATGGGAGATGGAGTGGTGGTGCAGACACCACGCTGCTTTATGAGTTGTTATTCTCCTGCTCTTTCTACAGCAATGCAAGACCAGAATGAGAGTTACTGATCAGGACTGTGGGAGTGCTCGGCCAGTGACCTCTGGAGACTGCTCCAGGGCTTGACGAGAGCCCCCAGGGTGAGTAAGAGATGGGAGAAACTGGGAAAGTTGCCTCATGCAAACTCTGYCCCCAGGAAGAGAATTGCCAGTCCGTCCAAAGGATATGGATGCTTATATCCCTYGAGCCTGATGTTTCGGCCTTTTTAGGTTCAGATTGTGGCAGATTGACAGTAAACAGAGAGGGGAAGGGAGCAGAGACATGGGGAGGTATCTTAAAGATGCAGAAAGAAGTTAGCTGCCCATTTCTTGCTAGAAATTTAAAGATATTAACCCTGCAGTGTGTATCTTTATAAATCCATCAGTATATATAAAGTAAGAAGCCAGAGGGAGGGAAAAGGGCCAGTTGCTGACCAGAAGAGCTGAGATCCTCTACTCCATTCTCCTCTGCATTCAYCTGCATCTGTAAAATATATAGCAGGCCTGCAAATCTCTGGGTAGAAGCTTTGTACAAGGGAGTAGAGAGGCAAGTCAACATCATGGGCAGCCCTGTTTTCTCTGCCGGAAGAAATGTCGTGTTCTCTGTTCTTGCTCTATGTTGAGGAGGGCTCATGAGCTAGCCAGAAGTAAGCCCTCGCCCTGGCCTGTAGGTAAGGCCTTGTCCATTTAGCCAGATTCYTGTTGTGTTTAGCAGCTTGGAGGACCACTGAATGCTGAAAATGAGGAAACTTCAGAGAAATTAATGGAAACCAGGAGTCAGGCCTTCTCTTGGCATGTAGGGACGGGTCCTAGGAAACATGATGTTCCCGGTTTTAGGGCACATGTTGTCACCCTTGACTTTGAGGAAGTCTAAGCCTAGAYTCCAAGGGACACTGTGTCCATCAGCCAAGCTTACATGTATAGATAACTGTAGAGCTCAAACCACTCTCCCTTGAGCTGAATGCAAGAGGCACTTTTGTGCTCCCTACATACACACACACCCCTTCTCCCCTCCTCCCCCTCCTCTCCCTGCTTTCCAAGTAAACTGCCTTTATGGCGAGATTCATCCTTTTTAAATATTAAATAGCAAAGCCATATAAATTAATGGTGCTGTTTTAAAACCCTCCGTTAAAGCCAGGCCTATCAGCAATGACAAATTGTCTCATTATGGGACATTAATTTCTTGTAATTTATTTTAGTGAGTGAAGGTAAATTTATGGTTGCCTTTCCCTGGGGCATGTTGAGACCCAGCTACCAGGTCAGAGAGAGGTCACTAAACCCCAGAAGAGTTGAGTTAAAAATCGAGCCAGACAGGGAAGGAGGGGAGGAAAAAATTAATTTATGCATCAAGGGTACCATTTTGATTCCAGTGAGAAAGCAATGAGCCCTCCACAGCCCCCAGCTCCCACCCACAGTGATTTCCACCTGCCTCTGCCAGGCAACTTCACAGCATCATCTGACATCTGAGTCCTGCTGTGTTTCAAACTTGAAACTTGCCTTGAAGAAACATATTGTCTTCTACAAGGAGATGTAGACCCTGTACTTCTCAGCAGCTATTGCATCTCCCCCAACTTTACATTTAAATTGTAATGTACATATCTATGTAATGCAAGTGTAGGACATCAACCCTGGTGGGGAATCACTTTTGGGGCATCAGTCTGCATAGCATCATCTGAAACTCTTTGGATGTAAAAGCAAGTTGCTGTCTGAGTCCATCCTGCAAAAATACATACAGCAACACAGTGCAAGACAAAGGGGCTCTGGGCCCATGTTTCTGGCCTGAAATCCTTTTCACTACTCATTGCACACGTTCCTGGATTTTCTTTGCCATGCTGACTGGGTGCAGAGCTTCCCTGCACTATGCTGCCTCATCAGTGCTGTGCTGTCTAAGGGCTCTCAGTATAACATGCAGCCCACAGTGCCCCAGGCCTGGAAATCTGAGCCGGGATCTGTTTCTGATAAGGAGCTTTTATGACTGAAATTTTCATCAAGACCAGTAGCATCTGACAATTTGAAATATCTCTGACCTGTCAGATGAAGAGGATGGGTGGGGATTTTCTTTGTCTTTGCTAGCTGTGCAGTTTTCACAGCTAACGCAGCACATTTTMAAATACATATATGTGTGTGTGTGTGTATATAYACACACRCRCACACACACACACACACATATATACATATACATATGTATATGGTGTAAATAAATTATGCATGAAGGGGATATTTTTTCCTTAAATCCATTATAAACACCGTTATTGCATTTGAATCCTTGATGAGCTGTGTACTGCACAAAACTCATTTAGTGGCCTCTTGATTCCCAAATCAGAGGCTGCTCAGACCTAGGCTGGACCTGACCTGCCGAGAAAGTAATAGAATCGCAGCTAATGTTTCTGGGGCAGCTCTTGTCCCACAGGGATGACGGAGTGGCTGATAAGCCAGAGCTGTTATTTTCACACCTGGATGCATAGATCCAGGCTCAGAGATCCCAGATGAGTGCAGTTAGTCATGAGCTGCTCAGCAAATTATATTTTTGGCTGGAAAATGGAAGTTTTATTTACAGGTTGGAAATCAGGTTGTGGCAGCCCCAGTGAGGGCTGTAAGTAGGTTACTATGATTGCAGTTCTCTGTTTGCCCCTTTTCCCTTCCTCCCCTCACATTGGAAAGTGGGTCTTTCCATCCCAAAGCAGAGCTGAAGAAATCAGGGAAGAGAGTTTGGCATTTGGCGGGGGAGATGCATTAGTGGTACTAAATGTTTGTGGAAGGAAAACAAAAGGAGAAATTGGATGTTTTGCTGGAGAAAGATATTTGCCTGGCAAAATCCCCCGCAGACCAGCGAGGCACTCTGAGCACATGAGCAAACAGGATTTCTGATTTTTAAACAGAGACTTGTGGATGACAAGAACTTATCTCCCCCACCCTGCTCACCTTCTACAGAGACTTTTCCCTGCTCAAATGCAATTTCTCTGCCTTAAAAGGTCCTAAGATGTTTTCATCACTGACTTCATGTTTGCACCATTAACTTCCACCTTTCAGCCCCCACCTCCGAGTAAGGATGTTGCTGCTACAGAGGGCAATGCGTTAGGTACTGGATAGAGTCATACCAAGCTGGAGCAGCCATGCCTGGAAATGACTGCATGGCATGCAGATCCATGAAATCGTTCTCCCTGGAGTAAATGGCAAGCATCAAGTCCCGATCTGCCTTTCAAGAAAGCATAAACAAACCCCCYCCCCCCCAAAAAAACAGCAGCATACACACACTCACTGGAGGGAAAAGACTTTCCACATCATTGCACRGCTACCTGCTTCCACAAGATGTAATTTCCCCTGCAATTGCCTTCTGCTACATTAGACTTTGCTAAAGCCACAGCCCATTGCTCTTCCTCCAAGCACAGCTTGGCTTTCCTAGTCAAATAGCCAGCTGCCCAAATGAAAGCAAAAGCTTTGCCTCAAGATGATGGCAAGGCTTGTGCTCTTCCTTGCAGCACTAATACAGGTGGAGACAGGGCTGGGCTATTCAGCCGTGCCATAATTGGAGTTATCTTCTGGAGATCTGGGTGCTGGGATGCTCCTGTAGCGGAAGCAGAAGACATCTTGCCATCGCTGATCATCTCAGCATGGGAGATGTTGAGCTACTTTCTGCCACAGGGCACAAGGAAGAGCTGTATTAGTGGATGGTGGGCATGCTGGCAGAGTCCCCTCCACAGGGACAGCACCGAGCTGGATCTGCTGTGACAAGGAATGAGGTCTCATTTCTGAGGTAGCACAGTCCAGCAGGTTGCTGGGTGTTAGCTGAGGCATGGTAACCTATTTGTTGTATCCTGCATGTAAAACATGTAGTTTAGCTTAATCCTTCTTTGAAGAAGTCGAAAGCAAATTATGTGCCTTGAAATTGCAAGTGCCTGAGTCTAGACAGCTCAGCTAGGCTGAGGTAACTTCTTAAACCCTGGTAGCTCAAAAGGAAACCCAGATACAACTCTCCATTGGCTTTTCTCATACCACTTGATCAACAAAGTAAATTAATGTCAAAACATCGTGTGTATGGCTGAGGCTCAGAGGAGGGTATAAGGATCACCCAAGGCTGCTGGGCCCAGCTTGGACCTTCATAACTTTCGTCTCTGCTTGTTTACCAGTTTAAGGAAAGCAGTGACCAAATGAATGAAAAACGAAAACCCTTTTCCTCCAGCAAATTTCACTCCAAGGAGCCACAGCTTCCACGGGTGTGAAAAAAGTCAGACTGGACTCTGTGGTGTGCGAAGTGCCTGATAGCATGGCTGAGGGGTGGTGTGCTACGGAGAGGTAGGTCTGGACCATGGAAACATGGGACATGATTCCTCTGGCCTAACTTTGGCTCAGACATGAATGTTGGCTTTCACCATGGATTCCTTTAGCGTTCATAGGAGAAAAAGGCTCTCAGGGTCATGATCCATCAGACCTACCTTGATATCTCATGTGAGGTTGTGCAGGGGGCTACAAGAAACAGTGTCACATAGGAGAACACCCACAGGTATCTCTGAATCCTACTTGCACTGTGTACCTCCTGGAAAGCAATTCGTCTTCCTTTCTGTCTGCTTTCTTCTTGTTCTTCATCCACTTGGAAACCACTTGTTACACATGTACTTCTTACGCACATGCACCTGGCACAGGTAGATCCTGTTCTTTGAGTGCTGTGGGGAATGGCATGGCATATTCCTTCTGAAGTTTCCTGAGACAGATGGATGTTCAATCCATATACAAGAGCTCAGTGCTGTCCTTGGCTTCAGGTTGTCCTAGGAAGCAATCCAGCATCCAAAGAAATCAACAGCAAGGCTCCCATCAGCTTTAGCAGAGCCACGGTGCTCTGAGAAATGTGCTTTCCGTGTGTGAAATGAGCTGTGCCAAGTCCGGCGCTGATTTACATCCAATAACCCCCACTGATTCCAGGGGAGCTCTGCCAGGTTGCTCTGTCTGAAGATTCGACCCAGAAGCCAGCTGAGCGCAAAGCCTCAGAAATGTGCTTTTCTTACAAAAGCAGAGCAATCTTTCAAGTTGTACAAGCCTCAGCAGAAAAACTGCAAAGCCGGAGCAGTGCTGTTACCTGTTTGTGCTGCTTGCTGCCGTTTGAGTCTAATCAGGGGCTGGGAGCTCTTGCTGTTTGGCTTAATTGCCAAGCTCCTGTCAGAAAGGTCCTTTGCGCCTGTGACTGCTGGAAAAAGAGGAGCTCATTTGTGTAGCTGGCAGAACGTAATCTCAATAATACTGCTAATGTGCTGTGTAATTGCAGGCAGCCGTGCAGGTAGCTGTGGCCAGGAGGAACACTTGTCCCTGAAGGGTCAGGGCATTAGAAATTTCTCTGGTACCAAGCTGGAAAAGGGATATGAAACATAAGTGCCCTGATTTCCTGTTCAACTTTTTCATCAATGACCTGGATGAGGGGACAGAGTGCCTCCTCAGCAAGTTTGCTGATGATACCAAGCTGGGAGGAGTGACTGATACCCCTGAGGGCTGTGCTGCCATTCAGAGAGACCTGGCCAGGCTGGAGAGCTGGGCAGAGAGGAACCTCCTGAGGTTCAACAAGGGCAAGTGCAGAGTCCTGCATCTAGAGAAAAATAACCCTAGGCACCAGTACAGACTGGGGGCTGACCTTCTGGAAAGCAGCTCTGCAGAGAAGGACCTGGGAGTGCTGGTGGATGACAAGTTGACCCTGAGCCAGCAATGTGCCCTTGTGGCCTGGAAGGCCAATGGTCTCCTGGGGTRCGTTAGGAAGAGTGTTGCCAGCAGGYCRAGGGAKGTGATCCTSGTGCTCTATTCAGCCCTGGTGAGGCCTCATGTCGAGTACTGCATCCAGTTCTGGGCTCCCCAGTCCAAGAGAGACATGGAGCTGGACATGGAGACATGGAGAGAGTCCAGCGCAGGGCTGCGAGGATGGTCAGAGGGCTGGAGCACCTGYCCTACGAGGAATGGCTGCAAGAGCTGGGCCTSTTCAGCCTGGRGAAGAGAAGGMTGAGGGGGGATCTTATCAATGTGTCTAAGTACCTGAAGGGAGKGTGTCAAGGGGACGGGGACAAACTCTTTTCAGTTGTCCCATGTGACAGAACAARAGGCAATGGGCAGAAAYKGAACCACAGGAAGCACACACGTGAGGAGGAGGAGTTTCTTCACTGTGAGAGTGACAGAGCACTGGAAGAGGTTGCCCAGAGAGGTTGTGGAGTCTCCTTCTCTGGAGCTATTCAAGGGCTGCCTGGATGCAACCCTGGCTAACATGCTCTAGGTGACCCTGCTTGTGCAGGGAGGTTGGCCTAGATGATCTCCAGAGGTCCCTTCCAACCTTACTGATTCTATGATTGTATGATTTATACATGGACGGGTATGTAACGGGCAGCAGAGGCTTGGCTTCTGCTTTGGAGCCATTAAGGGTCTCAGTCAAGGGTTCTGAAATTTYCTTGCTCCTGGGAGCTCACTCTGTTTTGAAACCTGCTGGCATTTCCCTGGGATACAGAGGGGTGAGAGTTGCTGTTGCTCTAACATCCCCCAGCTGTTCTACACTGTCTCTACATTAGGACTGGAAATGMACAACCCTGCCCATGGCAGAGCACCACACATGTCCAGAGCTGTTCTCAGAGGGCTTTTTTTGTGGACCACAGCCAGTTCCGAGGATCACATTTCCACCAAAAATCTCTTTGTTGCAAGGCAAATCTTTTGCAATACATGCCAGCTGCTATTTGCAGAGAAGAAAAGAAAACAACAACTCTTTGCTTGTGACAGGGAACACCTGGAGAGAGTGCTGGGTTTGATTTTTGGCATTTCTGGGCTGGACCTTTGCATACAGATCCCAGCAGATTAGGTGTTCTCAGAGCTACTGCAGCTGAACAAGCCAACTCACGCTAGAGACTTTACTCTGATTTTTGAAGCCTTTCTTTAACCCTTAAATCATTATCTCAGACTGCAAAATGTCTCCTTCGCATGAAGGAAGGAAGTCTCCTTAGAAGACTGGCATAATAAATGAGGAATAAAATAAAACTTGCTGTGAGCAAGAGCAAACTGTTTGGGTCTAGGCTGCTTGTAGCTCTTTTTGTAATTAAAAATAAACYATTTAGTATGGTGAGCAATAAAGTGGGAGCTTGTGAAATATTATTTCCTCCTTATTTGGTATATCTGCACGTGGGGAACTTCTCCAGTATTTAGGACACTGTGATATGATTCTTTTGTGGAGGGAGTTTGTGGTTTGAATCCGTTTCTCCCTCGTGCATCAGCACCCTGACTGTAGGGCTGTGATTTTTACTCTTAGTACATCTTTCATCCACAGCCCAACTACAAGTCCTTATATAGCAACAGATCTGATGAGTTCGTGTCCTCTGATTGTGAGAACCCAGCCCAGGTAGACACACACACAAAAAAAAAAAAAGCAGAGAAATTTTTATTTTCCCAGCTCTAAAGTCATCGGTGCTCTGTCCCTTGGCTTTGGGTGAAGCTGTAGGAAGTTATAGAGCTGCAAATTCAAAACCAGTGCATGGTCTTAATGCTCTTACCATGTGATGCTTTAGGAGTCTGGAATGAGTTTGGGAGMTATTTGCTTGCCTTGCGACAGGGACTGGTGTCTCCAATAGAACCTCATCCTCTCTGGACCCTTATTAAGAGGCAGAGCAGAGAAGTTAAGGACTGAATAAGCTAGGAAGAAGGGCCCAGGTACACAAAATGGATCTGTCCCTCCAGCAACAAGAATGAAAAATGAATGAGTTCACTAGTTGTGCTCTCCCCAGGCAACTGAGGTTTCAGTCTCTGAGGCTGTGGGGAACATGCAATTTTCACAGTCAGTAAAAAATAAAACCAGGCTTATCTCAGCGGTTTTGTGTGAACGCCACAGCAGCAGGACATCTTCTGTCTCGGCATTGAATATGTGCTATCCAGCGCCTGGCAGGGGAAAGGGTTAAAAGCCAGCATGTTATTTCCACAGCCAATGGACCATCCATGGCAGTTTTAAGGCCGTTGCTCTCAGCAGCGTTGAGTCCCATTTTATGAGGTGGAGAATGCAGCCGAACAGGCTGAAATGCCATTACAAAGGGGGGGTGAGGGCGGCGGGTGGGGGACAGGGAACTCGAAAGCGAACAAACACTGTTACGTTGATTTAATTTCTCCTGGACTTTCAAAGGTCTTGCTGTTATTCGCTGCCATGCTTCACCTCCCGTCAGTTAGCCCCAGACGAGAGCCCGGGAGCGTGCACAATTAATCACAGCGGTATGYCAGGGTGCTGACGTCCCACAGCAGGACTAACCAGCGGAGGGGAGGGATGCTCCGGAGAGGGGGCAGACGGGGGAGCAAAGGTCTGGTTCAAGGCCTGGCCTCCTGGGAAGCATTTATGTTGYGCCAAAGTTGTGCTGCTATTAACTAAATAACCTCCTTAGAGCGCATAAAAGCTCATCACGAGAGGCTCAGACACTGCCTTTGGAGGGGCTGTTTACCCCCCTCCAGTGTCTGTATCATGTTGCCACAGACAGGGATGAGGCTGCAGCTTGTTACCTCCTCCAAAGTGCCCCTGGTAGCCCCAAACCTCTTTTCTCTGGATCAGGCTGGGTAAAGTCATTAGCTCTGATCTGCAGCAAGCATGTGGACAGATTTACATGCACCCAGGGCTTTGTGCTGGGCTTGGGAACACTGCAAGGCAAGAATGATTTGATTTCCCCAGCTACWGGTTAAGGAGGTATTTTCTTGTCTCCCTGAGAGGCAGCAGTGTTCAGCAGGACATAAGAGTCCTTTCCACCATTCAGAATCTATTACTGTGCCACCTTTGACACATTTCTGCTATTTTTCTRCTGAATAGCATTTGGTAAGTCCCAGCATTCTCATGCCTCAGTTTCCCTAGCACGGTAGGGATAGTAATACTGATTTATCCTGGTCTGCACTCCAAGTGTTAGGGATGGAAAGGTCAGTTTAAGAGCTCTTTTCTTGCTGAATCCAACACACGTGCTTTCCAGGCCTGTTCCCTAATTCCACTCCAGGGCTTTGCCCTGGTCTGAGGTCTGTCAGCAAAATCCCTGTCACCATTTCAGTCAGCATCCTGGGCTGTGGAAATTGCAGAACAGCCTTTTTATCTTTCTTTCAGCCCAAGATGGCAACAAGAGGATAGGTAAACAAAAGTGCCCTTTAATCTAACTTCTCCCTCAAACCAGGCAACTGTGACTGTATGTGCATCACTCCCATCAACACGCTCTGGGTTGCATTCCCTAATCACTGACAAATGCTGTACAAAGCACTAGAGAATCAATAGGTCCTGACCCAGGAACTTTATATCCTTAGGGGTCAATCTGACTGTGACAAGTCTGAGACCCTGAGAGCGTGGAAACCTTGGGATGTGCCAGATGTTGCAAGCACTTGGGGTATTCCAAGACCTCGTATAAATTCAACCCATGTTATCTGCAGCTGTACAGGACTCAGGGGAAATCCCAGGGTTAAAATTGCTGACAGGGATAATTAATGTTAATCCCAGTTAAGCTGACAAGCCTGGAGATGACTCAGCCACCAGCTGGGACCAATATCAGTGTATTTCCATTTGAACTGGTGGAAGAAGGCTACTGACTGAGAGCATGTAGAGGGACCYGTTAAGGGACCTCCAGTTCTGAGGGCTTTTATATGCATCAAGGGTTTGGTGCAGAGTTTGGTAACGTGTCAAAGTAAGACAGTATCTTGACTTTGCAAGATAGAGGTTAAGCAGGTATCAGGGGAGCRGGAGATGTAAGCAGAGTTCGTGCAGGGTCTTTGTGTGTACAAGCCACAGCTTGGCCTAGTTACTYGCAGTGAAAGCGTTGACAAGGCACGCCATCCTTCTGGGCCTCATCTTCTCCTGTGGAAAATCAAACAGTTTGAGAAGGCTGGGATGTTGCCATAAAGCTCATGGAAAGCGTGAGTACTGAAATGATGGAGAGCTTGGAAGAGAAACAGAATTTCAGTGTTTGTGAATTTAGGCTGAGATTTTTGAAGCTAATTGGGAAGATTGTTCTCAGGAGCAGGCTCAGGCCTCCAGAGTGTCTTCTCATGTCCTTTGAAAGCTCAGCTTTGCTCTGGAAATCTGGACCATGGGGTGTGTTTTTCACAAGATTAATTGCTTACCTCCAAAATATCAGAGTYGTTTTTCATGCAATATTTTGCCTCTTTGCTTCTTAATTTTTCAAAGAGCAGTTTCCTGATTCTTACCGTGAAGCAGCTGCCTGCTGTGGCTGAATTTTGCATAAAAGGTCTTGACTTGGTGCATTTTATCTGTCTGCCTTACTTGTTCCTAACTGAAATTCCTCCTCCTAGCAGGGGAAACATTAGGAGTGATATATTCCAAGTRCAGCTGTACATATTTGATTTCTGGCTATTTCTAAGGTCACCTCAGATCTTTTGCTTTTTGTGAGATTAGTCTACGTGGAGCTGCTGCTGTTTGCAGAAGGGATGTGCAACACCTCTCTAATTGCCATGGTAACACATGGCAACACAGAGCAAAACAGGTGGCAGGTTGATTTGGGTCTGCAGAAAAGGGGAGGAAAACTGTAGAAATKAAGGTGAAAACAAGTCCACTTGAGCAATGCCCTTACAGAAAGAAGAACAGGAGAGTCTTCTGAATCCACCAGGATGGAGCAGATTGYTTTCGCTGTGACTTTCCTCAGCTATTGTTCAAAGAAAATGAACTCTGGGTAGTGTGGGTCCAGGGTACAGATGCGATGGAGGGTCCTGAGCATCCTTGCTGGCTCTGACCTCCTGCTTGACCTTGGCAATGCCAAGGGGCCACCTGGTGTCTTGCCTGTCTTATCAAGAAAGTGGGGTCAACGATGGCAGAGCCTCTCTCTGAATCCACAAGCCTTTTTTGACTTCCGCAGGAAGAAACTCACAYCTGCAAAATTTGAGATTTGAGGCAGATGTTTATAAATTGGGAATACTTACTCATTTTCAGAGAATTTCACAGAAACACACAGGTTTTGCAAACTACATGAATTCCACCTCCAAATCCCACCTGTTTCCAGCTATAATAAACTACTTTTTTTTTTTAAGGGGATGCTAACACAGCAAAAGGCAACTCCGTGGAAGGTCAAAGCACAAGTCAGACCTGGACTGGAGCATGGAGAGGTTCAGCACACAGAAAATATCCCTCAGAGTCAGGCAAAATCAAGATAAGCAGCTGAATTTAAAAATAGGTGCATGGGTAAAATCTGGAAGGRTGTCAGGCAAATTCTGGACTATTTGATTTACATTAGCTGAAGATTCATTCAGCATTAAATACCTTCATGGTACTTATTTAAGGGTGGGGAGACTGCAAATACATCTGAGRTAGAAAAGGAAACAATGGAAATGGACTTAATGTTTTCAGCGAAGTTGCAACAAGATGAAAAAACAAAACAAAAAGAGATGCTGCAGCACAGGAGTGGAAAGCACATGGGCCTGACAGATTACATCTGGAGGGCTGAGGGATGGAAAAATAACCTTAAAGGTGAAAGACGCCATCACCATCAAGAAAACATCACATTTTTCACAGAAATGCATTGAATTCCTTAAAAGTAAAAGAAAAAACATATATGGAGGCATTGAATCACTCCAAAATAAGGGAAGATCTTTCATTAAGGGCAATAAAAAAAAAACATTTCAAGCTGATCTGAAAATTAATCTTTTCCAATATTTTTAGTTGTTCTCCAAAGTGAGAATTCATTGTCTTATGTGTTAAGTTGTGCTGTTCCTTCTGTACAGTAAAAGATGAATGCTGCTTGTTTACTTGGTATTAATCTGTGCATAAAGAATTTTAACTAGACAGTTCTTCCTTGAAAGATGAAGGGTTTTTTTTTTTTTCTATTTTGAGGGGAAAAAACCCAAATTCTGTTGACAGATGTAATAGGGGAAAAGGACTGTCAAATCCAGAGCTGAATAATCTTTGGTCTGTACCTACAAATTTAAAGGAACTTATCTTGGGTATTGTTATTACGGGCTTCATGAAATTCATAGCCACAAAAAGCAATCATCTCATTTATCATCTATGAAAATTCTCCTAACTATTTCCAGTTAAATTCTCTGCTCTTTCTGCCAAAACTTTTCATTTCAGGAGAGTGATAGATTTATGGACACTCATTTAGAGAAAGAGTCTTCAAAAA
>NW_028186351.1:789076-1085246 GCF_003343005.1 Rhea americana | reverse complement strand
AAACAAAAAAAAAAAAAACGAAGAGCTTGCCAACCTCCTCTTGTGTTCACCTTGGAAAATGAACATGTTCCTAGTGCTGCTCTGAGTCTCCTAGCAGCACAGAAAGCAGCACTGAGATCATCCTGCATAAATACAGGCCACAGCATCTTATCTCCTGATGGGCATCCAGCCTGTAATTACTGGTTCAGCTACAGCATAGCTTTGCAAAAGCTGCCCTGGCTGGATTTAAGGATTTCAAGGGATGCAGATCCCACCATGTCCCTCRGTAATCAGTTCTGATGCTTAATTACCTTCTCTGTTAAGGCCTTGCTCTGCCGGAAAGGATTTGTTGCAGGCCCACAGACAGCACATCCCGTGGGCTGCGCTCTGGGCAGGTTGGAGTGGTGGTGCTGGTGGCCACGCAGCAAAACCGCAAAGGCAGCGATCTGCCAGCCAGGTCACTGCTCAGGCAGGGTAGTTACGGACCCAGCTTTCCCGCTCAGCTCAGTGAGAAAACTCATTAATGGCAGTACTATCAATTGTCCACATCTCTCTCTACTTGCAAAACGGTGCAGCTCCAGATTAGGATACCTACATTCAGGTGCTTGGACTTGGGTAGATATATTTATGCATCCAAGCTCCAGTTTCAGTCAGTGGAGACCTCTCAGTACAGCCACTAGAGTCTGTTTTCTCTYTCTTTACCTAATTGCTTTTTGGCAAGGCCTCACTGTGTGCATATGGGCTCCAAAAACAAGACAAGACAAAATTTGCAATCACACCACCTTCTGTTGTCTTATGGACCCTTCGCAGTGCACAGACCACAGGTTGACTAAAACAGCCCCAGGTGGGCTTAGGCAACACTCTCACGTTAACCTTTTACTGCAATAGACCCCAAGCAAATGCTTCTTGCACAGAAGATGGGAGACCAGCAGACACATTGAAAATTTTGACTGGGTGTGCTCTTGATAGTCTTTGCTTTGATGACTCCTCTTCAGTGTGTTTCTATGATATAACTTACCTTACCTTTTCTGGTAAGGACCATGAGGTTTCAGCCAAATTATAATGTGCTGCTTTGTCTTGGTTTCAGCTCCTATAATGATTAGCCATGCATGATATCTTTTACTTTTTTTTTTTGGCTGTAATACATTATTATCAGATTAGTATGCTAATTTATACTACAAAGAAATTAAAGCATTTGCCGTAGTGTTAAGTTATTACTTTAGATATAAATCCCTTGTGGCAACATATAGTAACTCTCCATTTTAATACCAGCCTCAGAGATGTGAAAGCGACAAATGATCTTCCCAGCACAGTTTTCAGAGACAAATTTAGTCAATTTTCATGGTGTCTGGATGATGTTTTTAATCAATGTGGCAAACAGCAGGATGTGCCTCTCTTAATTGTTTCCAATAATCTGAGTTTAGTGGCATCCCTTCAGGCAACAGATTTGAACCTAGCCAAGCAAAGAGGCACATTAGATGCAGAGTCCAGGCAAATCCAGGTGCTTGAAAAAGGATGAAGAGGGTGAAACCCTACTGAGTGGGGAGACAGAGCAGAGGACAAGTCTGCTGCTCTCTAGAGCAGCTATGGAGTTTCGTTGCTCGTTGCAGCTGGCTGGGAAAGATCTGTGTGTGTCCTGCCCATCGGTTGATGCCGGCAGCAGTGAGGCATGTGCAGCAGCCCACTGGTGCCCAGGGGTCTGTAGGGAATGTAGAAACCACCCTCAYTGCTGAGCACCATGGGGCTCCAGAAACGCTTTCAATTACTTATTACTGGAGATCAAAATCATCCCTAATCACTCTTGTGATTTCCTCTTGTGCTATAATGCCATACTGAAGAATATGAAATAAGCCCTCTGTTTTACGACTGTTTCTTGCCACCACAATTCCCTCTTTACAGGCAGATTTCATCTYAACCAGTTGTAAACTCTCTCTGCTGCACAAGCGTTTTGGGGAGGATTAAGATAGGAAGCAGGCCTCATTAACTGTTTCCCCTACCCTGCCCTCTTTCAGTCCAAGTTGGAAAACATATTTGTGGGGAAGGGCAAACATCCAGCTGCACGTGGCAGCCCMTTGGTATGGGGACAGAGCAGAGGGGTGCTAGGGTGAGAGCAGAGATCTGGGAACCCGCTGTGCTGGGGAGGATATAAGGCACAGAGCAACGTGGGTACCCCGCAGGGAGAGGCACTTAAGCCTCATCGTGACATTTCCAGGAGAAGTTTTTCCTATTGGGAAAAATGCAGCACTGTCATAATCAGAAAATCTCAAATGAAAATACTAATTGCAAAGACATTTTGACCCAGGGAAGCACAAAATGAGTAGTTTCAACTTTTTCATTTTCCTCCCTTAACATACAGACATTTTTGTAACATTATGCAAACAGTCACCCTTGTAAGTTAAAGCCATTCTTATTAAAATCTGAGACTTCAGATGTTAGGCTGGATTCTGTGATAGGAGTGCCCAGGTATGAGATAATATTTCTGTGATTTGACAGCACAAATTTCAGAACTTTTTCTGCCTCTGGGAATTTTTAAACCTATGCTGTTGGGTTTGAATTTGAACTGAAAATAGAGCTCAAAATACTAGCCTTTCCTATGGATCAGAAAGGTGGTTTTCCAGCCAGCACCGATAAATGGAGTAGTTAGACCTTAGCTTCAAACAGGCTGATGTTACCATCTGCTTTTGTAGAGACCTAAACCCAGAGTGGTACAGAAGATGGAATGGCACATGGTGGACCAGTGCATAGCTCCATTCCTACATGGATAGGAAATAGCTCCATGATCTATTTCCATGCACAACTTCAGCTGTCTGAGCTTGTAAAATAGGGAACCGGAGTATTTTTAGGTTGCAAACGCTATTAGACTCAAAAGAAGACCCCGCCACCCTCCACTTTGAGGCTGTGCTTTGTGTTCTGTACTGAACAAAACTCCAGCATGAGTTTGTGCAAAAACACAGCGTTGGGCGGATGTGTGGCTGGCAAGGTTTTCAGGAGCCTAGGTTGGGATGTCTGTGCAAGGCCCTCGCGCTGCAGTCACRGTAATAAACATTCACATTTCACCTGAAGATCTCAAAGTGCTTTACCAACATCAGTGGCTCAATTTTCCCTTCAGTTACCACTGCCTTTAAAGTGAGATGCAGGCGCACAACTGAGAAAAAATCAAGTCCTGCTTAATTACATTTTTCAATGTATTTGTGAAGGAGGCAAGAGATAATTGGCACTCAACTAAAGGAGGGTGTTGAGCATGAGGAGGAGGCCAAAGCRTGGAAGCCTGATGTTGAATGCTCTGCATTTAAATACCGCATTCTACACTTTYAAAGGTAGAGAGAAGAATAAATCTCTACAGATTCATCTATCCCAGTGAGAGATCTTTGTGCCTCACCTCCCACACAGATCAGATTCCATTTCTTAAGGATCTGCACRTAGGTCCTCCAAACTTGAAAATTTAGCTTGGAAAACTCAGAGTTTAACAAGCAGATCAGTAGCAGAGGCTGTGAATAAGATGGGAGGACTGAATGGGACCACTTGGGTCACTGAGTCCCCTGCTCCTGGGGTGGCAGCCAGTCACGGGGTGGATATTTTGTCCACAGGRGCTTGTAGGAACCTTGTTTCCTAACCATCCCACTTTGGAGCTGCGCACGAGGCAATGCTGCCTTCTGTGCCTGGGATGCAAACACATGTGCTGACACCCGCCAAGGGAGGATAGAATTAGCCTGTTCCCCAGCGCTTCAGAAATCCCGGAGCTGTCRGAGATGGTGAGATCTTCACCCAAGAAAGCGTGTTTCAATTAGCGTCTAGCAGAACTTAAAACAACAGCCCTGAAAGGCTGCTGCTTTCCACTGGCATTCAGATGCAGAACAACACTCCCATTATTTCCATCCACGGCACCAGGCTGTCACCCTCGTCTTTAATTGCTAATTATGTTTTCATTATATTTACAGTATTACAATTTTTTAGTGATTACGGGCCAGAGCTGATTTGCATAGGCATTYGGATGAATTATTTTATCAGAAATCAACGTGCACTGCCGGAGAGTTTGCTGCTGCCTGTATTTTCCTCAAAAAAGGAGTAGAAGTGACTAATTGTTTTAAATCCACCAGCCATGGAAACTTGCTTTGTGCAGGAAACTACAGCAGCACTTGGCTACAACAAGCTGCTCCAGCTGGAGTTTGCTGTAGTACATGGAGCAATGCAGGAGCATTCACAGAGGTCTCTGCCTCTTGACATGGGGGAGTTCTCTTGACAGTTATGGTGATACTCTGCTGGCATGTGCTGTGCACCATCCCGAGTAGAAATGCAGGGCCTTACCTCACTTTTGGATCAACAGGCTACTCGTCTGGTCTGSTGCCTTTCACCTTACAAGAATTTCCTAGATCTGGACAGCTACGAACARTTAATAGCACTATGATACTCTTGTTTCACCTCTTCATATAAAATAAAAATCATCTCACCCCTTTTATACCAGAGGAAAAGCATGTTTCCATTATGGCTAAAAAGGGAATGATTTCCAGAGAAGCAGAGYGGTTACCTAGCTTGTATATCATCATGCATTTTATCATCTGCTGGTAGCGTGCYGCTACACAATGGGGGAGATAACGTGATTCCCCAAGGGATTTTCATTATTTGTGTGAATACAAGTGTATAAGCAGCTGCATCAGGAGTGGGGACAGAAAGGAGCAGCAGCTGAAAATAATTTCACCTTTTGTTTCGCATTCAGCCTTCGAAACTGTCACCCTGGGAGAAAACAAGCACGCAAACAACTGTGAGCCAGGACGTTGCGTTAGTGRGGAACTGTGTGGCTTGCATATAGAGCTGGGCTTTTAGTGACTGGGGGCTGTCTCCCATCTCCGGGCTTGGGAATAGCTTCCCTCAGAAGGTGCTTTCAAGCGTGCAGTTGTAAAAGAGCTGAATGTTAGTTTTAGTGTATCGTTATTGTTACCTGCTGAGTAGCTGGGAAGCACTACCTGCTTTCAAAGTCTGGGGAAGCCCAATGTATTTTTAATGTTAAAAGTCTCTTTATATTTCTGTGCCATGCTCAGATAGAGCAGCCTGCAAAGGGGACGTATGCAATGTCTGGCCACATATGCCTGCACTTCTGATTGCACCTCAACCCAGATGTGTAGTCTGCTCTGCCTTTGGGTCCTGACACACCGCGTGGGGTCTCACCAAAAGAGTCAGTTCGGTTACAGCTCTGGTTTCAGTCTCCTCACTTGGCCTCTTTCCCAGTAGTGCAAAGCAAGGGGAACATGGCCTGAAGTTGATGGAGCTGAATAAGTGTAAAATCCACACATATGAAAGAGTCTTAATACTTRGGACTCCCACGATGCAAAACATCCCTTGGGGGTCAAGCAAATGAGAACTGGAAAGCACAGCTCTTATCGTTGTCACTGCTGCCAGCTCTTGTAATGATGAGTTGAGGCTGAGTTAACATTGCAGCCCTCAGGGTCCTGAGTGTGACAGATTTGTAGCACCCTGTTGTTGGCTCTGCCTAGCCTGGCTTGTAACCCTTTAATATGGTATTGCCGTTGCTAATAACCGGCCACAGGATTATTTTGAGCTTAACAGGCTTGCACAGGCAGCAGCATGGATGGCATACTTGACTATGACTTGTTGCAGCTCTTGATGCATTGATTTTTGCTGAGGCTATAGGAGGTACGATAGACAAATGCCAAAATAAATGTCTGCACCTCCCTGGCTTTTGGCTGGGAGCTGGCCTTTCTCGTGATAGCAGCTGAAATCCTCTTTCTGCAAGTCAGTAGATRTTCTACTTGTGAAGTGTTGTTTGAAAGACCAGCCAGGGCACTGGGTGATCACATCCTGCAGCAATGCTAGAGCTGTGAGCTGGGTTGTGACTGCCAAAGAGGCTGGAAGCAGTGAGRGCTTCTCTGACTTATCATAAGATCATCTTGGTGGGGCTGGGGACAGGAAAASATGCTTTTACAAAGGCTCTAACAGAGGTGTATCTTAGCGGTATGTGTCCAAGATTGAAAAAAACTCACCGAGCTACTTCAGCTACAGTCAGTGGAGATAAAAAGAAGAAAAATCTGCCCCAGTCCTTTCACTGCCTGCTTGACCCACCTTCGCAGTTCATCCTCTTGCATGTGTACATGCACAAGTGATCAGTGAAACCTCCTAGTGAACCAGAGCAGGGAGCATAAAAAGCAGGTTCCCTCTCAGTAAGAGGATTTCCTTGGTGTAATTCATTGTAGAGTTTGGACTAAATAGGGGTGGGCATAGCAATCTGGACAAACTARAACCAATTTATACATTTCTGGGATTTTTGAATCTCTAGCAGGAGACAACAGCCCCCTTGTAGGGCTGGAGCTACCAGCTGAGTTGTCCTTCCCGGCAGCTCCTTCTGCGAGGGGCTGTGCTGGCACGACTGGCAATCAGCCTTCGTTGCCTGATCTGTGTCTGAAACCAGTGGAGCTGCAGGCGCCCAGAGACAGCACAACATGCAAAGAGATACAAAGGTCTGCGACTGAGCCTGAGCAGGACAGAAGGATTAAAAAATGGAAATGAGGGTTTTTTTTTCCCAGAAGACTTCTAACAATTAAAGAACAATGCCATAAAAGTTGACTCTGGGGCCCCTTTCTACCCCATGCCAAAACCCCTTTCCGCTCCTTTCGTACTAAATCTTCCCTCCGAGGAGAAGAGGCAGCACCGGATACGGGGAGAGGGAGCGAGAGCGCTTCTGGCCGGGCTGGCAGGGCAGCAGCCTGCATGCTGTTCCTGCCTAGTTCTGGGCTGAAAGCTGGAGCTCTGGCTGGCCATGCAGCATCCCCTGCCGGCTTCAGGGAACAGCGGCTTCGCGTGGAGTCTTTTTCCCCCAGGAAGGAGGCAGGGCATGGTGTATATTGTCTGCCTGTATCCGCTGGCAAGCTTTATTCCTTTAGGAAGCTGAGATGAACTATAAGGATTCGTAATGCCCGGGGTTCCCAGCGAAAGCTCTCTCTGGACCCCACTGCGATGCCGTGGGAATGTGATGCAGCAGCTTGGGAAAGCAGTGACACTCCTCCTAATTCTTTGACAAAGCTGCTAAACAACTCAATTAGGTTTTATTCTCTTCTCCTAATTTGGCTCCCACACTATATTCGCCAGCTGATTAATGTCGCTTTCTCTCACTGCCTGGCAGCTCCAGAGTGCTTGGAAATGCACTCTCCGGCATTGCATCAGGCTTCTGCATTAAAGAGTGTCCATGCACGGAGCCACCGGTAACCTGTAGCATGTGATAACACAGCTGCTCCCCTGTAGGAGGATGCTACACTGCATGGATGCAGGGAGGGAGTCAGTTCCAGCCCAGCCCAGTCTTTCCCATTACAAATGGATTTGGTTATTTGAATAAATACTCCCTTTCCCTGTCCAAGTCTTTTTTTCCTATCCTGTTCTTGCACTGTGCATGTGACAATAGCAGATAAAGCTCTTCCGACAGAGGATTTCTCTTTCTAATGTTAACTTAAGCAACCATTTGGACACCCTGTAATGTTCCTCTCCATGCAGTCCTCGAGAGGCTCAGGCTCGTTGATGAAAATCGGCTATTAACTACTCAACCACCTCATTCAGTCTATCAGTTTGTCATCCCTATATGACCTTCTTGCCACCCCATCTTGCAGGGACACCAGCAGACCCCCTCCTTAGACTGGGAACAGCCCTAGCCTGGCTGTGGGGCTTGCTCAGGTGTTGATATGGCTGTGCCTCAACCACTGCATGCRCAGTGGTCCTGCCCGGGGACTCCACAGCCCTCTGCTCTTGACTCTTTTCCATGGAGCTCAGCATTTGGTCTTTCCCCTCTGGSCTGCCAGCACTGATAGTCTTTGCTCTCATGTCAGCACATCTGGGTTTTTCTTTCCCTCTCCTGCCTTGCAGATGTGTGGGGCAGCTAGAGGTCTGCCCTGATGCCTGCAAGAGTCCTCTGTCCACTAAAGAGCTGAGCTGTCTGCTGGACGAAAGATGGCCTCACGCCCTCTCTGCGATCGGGCAGCGGGTCTCAGCTTGCCCAACCTCACACTTGCAGGCTAAGTCCCTGAGCAGGGGGTAAACTATGCCCTAAGCCCGTGGGCAGYCACCTCATGACCCCAGGGGCTCTGCTAGCCAGCACGTTCCCTGGATCCCATTAGTGAAAGAAATGCYCTGCCAGTGAGTCAGCTCGTATTTTTCTTGGAGCTACATTTTGGCTTCCTGGATTGGACTGTAGATTTTCTTTGTTCTCGTGTTGTTTTTTTCACCTTCCACCTTCTTGGATAGCTAAAAATAACACACTTCCTTCTCGTTAGCAGCCAGCAGCTCTGCCTTCATTGTTCTTAGAGGTCTCCCTGCATATCTCTGCTGGTTTCATAAACYTCTGTGTCGGAGTTGAGCACTGGTTGTTCTCTCCCTAATTGTAAGGCAACAAGAAGCCACAGCTCTGCCAAAAGGTTTTATTAAAGAATAAAAACAGCCAGCAAGCAATCTACACAAGCCAATAAAATGGCACCCCATGTCCCCAAGCTAGCAAGCACATGGAATTACTCTTAAATTGATATTTTATTTGGAAAAGAAATCAACCTTGACCAACTGCAGTCCATAAAAGTAATCAGGCACGATATGCCCCATACAGATTATCAGTCCCTACAACCCAGAAACTSAAAAAAAGGCGTCACAGTAGGCACCTACCACCCTCCCCCTGCCRTAACATAGCAGTGCGATGCATCCCACGCTAAGTCACAACCCACAAAATGGAGAAGGCATTAGAGACAGACTACTCATTAAAATCACCATGTGTGGCAAGGCTCCCGGGGTACTTGGCATCTTTAATTTTCCTTGTCTCCTATTCTCTTGGATTGCTACTACTGAGGGGACACTCTGCAAGCTGGCCAGAAAGGCTTTGCCTGTCCTGAGGGACACAAGAGGCTGTCCCTCTTGTGATGCTAAAGTGCAAGCTTGAGGTGTKTGGCTGGGTGGCAGTGCGTGGTGGACAACAGATAGGTTAGGACCTTCCCTTCCTCTTCCCATGTCCAGGCAAACGCTAGCTCAGCTTCCCAGGGCTCTGGGGGCTTGCTGGCCTCCAGAAGTGCCCTGGTGACTGCTTCATCTGTGTGTGGAGCTGGCCCTTGCTGTCTGAAGGCCAAACGAAGCTAAGCCAAACAGGCAGCTAACCCCAAAGTGGGCAACTTGCCCGCCCAGCCTGCGATCTGCTTGGAACAGCCAAGCAGTGGTCATTGGAGAGATCGTTAATTATCTTCAGCCTTAGATATTTGCAACCTACATTTCAGTTTTACTAACTTCAGCCTCCAGCCATTGGATTCATCATGCTTTTGTCTTCCGGATGAAAGCTTCTCCTACTATCAGCTATCTTTTCCCTCTGYTGGCAATTACAGACCACAACAAACCGCAGTTCACCCTTGCCTTTGACAAACCACAGACCCTTTCTGYTAAATCTGTTCTTCCCAGGGCTGTTTCTTTTTCCAGACTCCCAGCCTCTCCTGCCAGATCATCTCTGACTTGGTGAGCAGCCTCCTCTAGGGGCMTCTCCAGCAATGAGCTGTCTGGCCACAGTGGGACAGCAGCTCCAGCACCCAACTGGGTCCACTGGGAAACACTGAGCATGGAGTTTCCTGACCTCTCAGCAGCCAACAGTCCACACTGCTGGCTGCTCATTTTCCCTCTGCACATCTTTGTCGTGCTGCAGCCGCCGTTTTGCTGTGACATGATGAATCAGGGTGGGGAGCAGAGCCAGCTAAAGAAAATAGCCAGCCAAAAAAAAAGGTTCTTTTTCAGCTGGACCAGTTTCTCATTCCGTTTTATTACATAGCTTCACTTGTACAAATAAAACAGAGTTCAGCACAAGGTGAGAATGAACCCAGTGCAGCGGTGGGGAGGGCTGTGTGTGCTATGTGCTGTCCAGGAGCTGAAAGATTCCTCCTAGTCTCTGCTCGGACGGCCTTCTCGTCAAGCTTTAAGAGCATCATCTTGCATCCTGCGAGGCAAGGCAAGTGAAAAACAGAGTTTGCTCTGTGTTACACCTTCCAGCACAGGAAGATGTGAGTGATGTTAGCAGATGGCAGGTCTTCATTCACCATGTAGCTGAGCTGCGGGACTCCTCGCTGCAGGATGTCGCGGATGCTGCAAGGTTACAGGGGGAAGGTGGACAAATCCATAGMGGAAAAAAACACTGAGGGTTAATAACTACACAGAAACCACATCTGGGCTGCAAATGGTCAGAAGCTGGGACACTACCAAGYAGGGGAAGTACGATATATACTTACTGGGTTAATATCCTCTTACCCTGACATTCGTTTTTGTTCTCTCTGAGACAAGATGCAGGGCTAAAGGGACACGCAGGCTGCCCTTGTGCAACTACCCTTGACTTCTCACATTGCTGGACAAGCTACTTACCCTTTCCCTGCCTGTGTTTCCTTTGCAGCCTGGATTTAGCTGTTTTCCTCTAGGCCTAATTTCTCGGGGGCAGGTCTCATGCACCAAGCAGCATCCAGGATGTCGGGGCCCAAGCAGCACAGCCGGGCTATCGGCAGCATGCAAATGGGGCTAACTGGCCCTTTGAGAGGTGTCGCAATAAGCTCTGATTTTTCAGATACATTCCTTGGCAATATTCTTTCTGTCTTGAAGTGCAGCAACCTCTAATTTAAATATTTTAACCAAACTGGCTGGCAAATTTGATTCTTCTCCCTGATGGATTACAGAGCACATTCAGACAGTGTTTGCATCTTTGAGTGCAGCCATTAGTGACTGTGCCAGTATTTGTGTAAAAATTCTGTGTCTGTAATTTAATTGTTTYAATACAGGCAGTTTATAAGGCTTGCTTGAGAGGAAAGAAATGAAAGTTGCCAACGTGAGGAATGACTTAGAATATCAGTCCAGGCATATCTGTGAACAAAAAACAAGGGATGGCAACAACTGTCAATGTGAAATCGCTTGGTCCTTTCCCTGGCTGTCGTAAAGTGACTCTTAACAACGCATCTTCTAACATGCTGCTGAATCTTGTTTTAATATTAATGCCACCCAACCCTTCCTTTTTGTTTTTTCACAAGGTGATTTCCAAGAACTTCATCTGCCTCATTATACTATAGATGGGGAAACTGAGGCACAGGAACATGATCTAATCCAATCCAATTCATCTAGTGACAAAGATGGGAGCAGAGCCCCTTCCAGACGTGACCTGCCCTGTATTGTGCCTGCTGGGGTATTCACCATGGTTCTTGGGAGARCAGGTGTGCCCAGAGCCTCTGGCTCCAGAAAAGCATCTGTGGGTCGGGACTGCAGGTGGGAATGGGGAGGGCTGAGCAGCCTCATGGGCGACAACTATTATCAGAAGGCTGCAGGAAGSGAAGCACCAGGGCAGGTACAGATCCTTTCCTCTTACTGGAGAAGGAGGGACAGTAATGAAAATAATTGAGCAGGAAGTTTAAGTTAATGAGCAGTTAATCTCTTCAGCATAATTAACAGCTTTACAGCCTCATTTGCATTATTTTGCATTTGTGATGGTACTGTGCCATCGTGGAAGGGAAGGCAGGGCAGGGCCGCRTGCGTTGTTTGCTCTAGAGTGGACGGTCCCAAGGGCCGAATGGGAGCGCGTCCGTGAACGTGCCGCTTCCGTCTCCTGCACCAGCACTGTGTCCCACTTCCCTGCAGAGCAGCTGAGGTTCCCTCACTGCTCCCTGCCCATCAGCCCACACTCACTCAGCATTCCCTGCCTCTGTCATTCTGTTAAGAAACTCTCCTGAATCCCAGTAGTTTTGCTTAGGCTGTTGGAAGATTGCCTTCCCCTCTCACGCTAATTAGGAGACAGGCTGCATGTAGGCAGTCGGGTGCAGCGCACACAACTCRTGCACAGATCTGAGCATCAGACACACACTGCTCACTTCTGCAAGAAGCTTTCCTGCAAGGAGCCTAGATCTCAAACGCAGAGCTGTGGCTGCTCTCTCCCACAGCTGGGACCTCATTTGCTGGTCACAATTTGATCTGCAGCTCACTTCATATATGGAGTGACAGAGCAGGAAAGATGCTGCAGGGCTGCTTTGGGTTTGCATTTCTCTAGAACCTTGCACAGAAAGGAGCTCTGCAACATTCACCTCACCTCCCCTGCACTRGTGGTGTGTCCCAGTCACGGCATCCACATCTACAAGGGTGGTAGCCCTTCACACTCACACCTGCACGGACATTGCCGATGTCACGGTGCGACATACTGGATCTTAGGCAGAAGGCTGAAACCTGATCCACACTCCGATCAAGCTCTTTTAAAAGATCCTAGCAAGACTGGCTTTCACCTCTGTAAGGAGCTCCAGGAGATGAAAAGTAAAATTGGAAAAACTCACAGTGCAAATAAGGCACTSAGAGGGAATGTTAAAGCACTGAGACAGCTCGCTGAGAAGCTTAGCTGGTTCATCTTCTTCTCGAGCTCTGATGTTATGGAGGATGTCTCTCTTGGAGACCTTCTCTAGCTCAGCAGTTCCTGAACCTCAAGCTCCAACTAACTTCAGTTAGATTGCCTATGTGCCCTCATCCAGCTGTTGGCTGAAATAGCAGAAAGTTGACATGACTTTAATAGCCTTGATGTAATTTCAAGCTATGGCCTCCTGGACTGTCACTGGTGAACAGAGGTTTAATCCAGTCAGAGCTTCCTGTCACACCATGGGGCAAAGCAGAGCTTTCCTTTCCCTGGTATGCGGGGCAGAAACTCCAGTCTGATGAATCCAGACATGCCTTATTATCTTAAAATCAATGTATCTTCTTCCAGATCACCTTGCCCTCATATTGTTCTCAATCAGCAAAGGACTTGGTTACTAGCCTGCCTTGCAACCTTGGGTTGGACCTTCTTTGCCATTCCCTGCCTGTCGTGTGTCTTGTTTACTCAGACTCTAACTTCTTGGAGGCAGGGATGGTTACTTATGTGTGTACTATACTTAGCACAAGGGGTTTCAGGCTTGGCTGGGTTCTCTAATAGCAATGAATATTCCATTAAAAAAACAAACTACTTGATTAAAAGAAAGCTATTTAGAATACAAAGTCGAAATTCTGCCAAGTCTAAGTTATCCCTCCAACCTTGATTCTGCTTCTAAAACTTTTCCGGATGAATAAAATTAAACGATATTAAATGTTTTTACCTCAGCTAACTCCTACCTCAAGTTGAAAAGATAAGGAGGAAGTGCCTCTCAAGGCAGGAGACTCCTCTGCTGCACTTTAAAGGATCTTGTAAGGATGGAGAGGTTAAAGTTTCTCCCCGGGCTGCAGGAAACATTTGTAATAGTGAGTGTCAGGCAGACCAAATGAAAAGGCTCCTAGCAGTTTCCCTTCCAACAAATACAATGTTTATTTCTCATCTCTCCAGAAATGAGTGAAATTTGGAGATATATCTGGTATTTCCAGCTCTTATTGATGCCAGGCTGAGGTCAAACAGGTTTCGGACTCTCCCTAGATCTCTTTCATGTTCCCCTGGAATCAGTGGTGAGGAGTCGGGATGTGTTGCTATTGTAGTCTCCCCTACAGCCATTTTTATTTGACCTTTTCCTTCTTGTCTTTTATGCCTCTTTTATCAGACATCTGCAACAAGACTGCTCTTTTCCTGGATTTAGCAGCACTCCAGGCCTCCCACTCCTGGTTTTATGGAGTGTTCTGTGATCAGTAGGGCAGTTTTTGTATAACTTAGCAAACAACACAGAGTAAAACTAAACCCAGCACTGATGTTTTTGATTTAGCCATACTGCTAAACCTTCTCCATCCAGAGACTGTAGAGGGGCTTACTCATCACATACTGATCTGCAAAATATGTAGCCACTCTAAACTCTTTGCTGTTAACAGATCTGAGCCTGGATCAAGATTTGATGGGGCTGAGAAGGGCACAGGTCTTATATGCTCTCTTGTAAAAAGTCTCCCAGGGATACCTGTAGGCTCCTTCTTAATTCTTTGTCCAGCTCAGATTCCTGCCCAGGGAGCAGCTTAGGACTGGACATTTTGCTGGTGTCAGGCAGCTGAGCTCTGTCAAAACCTTTGTAGTGATGATAGTTTACACCCCTCCAGTCGTGATGCTTATGTATCCTCCTTCCTGTAGCACCTCAGACACCAGAATGAGTTCATCTGCCCAGACCTAAGATGGTGAGGCAGACTTTCCTCTCCCAAACATGCCTAATAGAGATGATGCTACAACACAGAGAGGTTAAGAGGTGGCTTTACGAAGTTGTTACGTGTCTCCAGACAGCAAGGATTTACACAAGGACCCCAGTTCCATCAAAGGTCAAGAAGTGTTGGATCCCTACTACTTCTGAGGACCTTTGGTGATGACACAAGGTCTTTCACAAGTTTCCAAATGCCTTCTTGAATCCTTAGAGCTGTCAAGTCTCTGGTGTCAAACAGGCAACACTCGTGACTGACCCCCACTGCATAGTCATAGCTTCCATCCCAACTACAGGTATGCCTAGTACATGTGTGGCCCTATGGCTTCTTTGCTATTGCAATCATGTCCTGAGCAATAGGAGGAAGGACACAGATCTGAGGAGGACTGCAATATCTCTCCAAGGTGGGACTATGAAGAGGGATCTGCTCTTGATGGGGTCTTGCCAGAAGCTCATGCACAGCTACCTGCCCAGGCCCTCTTCTGTCTCAGGGAGCCACCTAAGCCATTCCCTTTGTGTATGACCCCAGATCACAGCACTAGAGGTGTGGATCTGGGCCTAGGAGATATGCTGAAGATCACTTGAGAGGCATAGCTAGGAGATGAAGCTTGAACTCCTGTATCACATGTTTCTGTACTACCGCATGGACTCTGTTTTTCTGGAGTTCCCAAGCATAGAACTTAATCTTACCTCATATATGTGGAAAACCCTTGTTCCTAAAGCTCCTGGGAACCTCTCCTCTCTCTAAACCCATATTTATTTTTTCAATGTGAAACCTAGAGGATTAAATAAATTTTATAGAGTGTCCTGATAGAAAAACAGACTGGTATCTCCCCTTTTTTGACTCAACATATCCTGTCTTTAGTCATTAAACACAACCAACAGCATGAACATTTCATGAGCAGATAGTTAAATTTTAATTTCCCTATTGAATTCATTAAGGTGTGATCATGCATCTGAATTGAATTTAGCAACCTGGCAAGGAACCAAATTAAACATGACATAGTGACAAGGTTTCCTTTTACATTGTGTTTGATCACCCTCCCCCCCTCTGCCCTATTAAAATAAGTGTTGTTTTTTTCTCTCCTTGAACATTTCTTAATCAAAGTCTTTGCTAAAATGAAGGAAGAGCATTCTGCCTTAAGCACCAGTCAGAGATGTATACAATGCGCTAAAAAGAGGTCTGACAGAATTTATTGTTTATGTTGGCAGATGGAGTAATTGCAACAGAGGAAAAAAAAACCCAGGTGTTTTGCAGAGAATGATGGTGGTCTCTGTTATAATGCCTAATTTATTATATCAAATAAATTACAGGCAGTTAGAGCTCTCAGCAAATGGCTTTCTGTGTTTCAAATCTGCCTTCACTCCCCTCATCTTCCCATTTGTAAGTAAGTCCTACTCGTCTGACAGTTCCAGGTAAGGGAGAAATGATCTTTTGGGTGGAGGAGGCTTCCTGGGCAATGACCCATGAAGCTGGAGCACTCCTGGTGCTTAAGAGGAGAAACCCAAGGGGTGCCAAGGTGAACCATAGCCCCCAGATGCTGCATGCGGGGCTGCCCTCCACTGCAGTTTGTCCAGCACCCCAGTGCTGAGCTCCACAAGTTATTTCAGTCACTAACATGCCCCTCCTCTACACTCCCTGATATTCATGTTCTGCTCTCTGCACTTTCTTTTTGAAAACATAGAGTGGCAAAAGTGAGTAGCACCAGGAGAGACTACAAAGACACAGGTCAAGAGACATCAACCAAAGCCTACAGGCAGTTCCCTCAACACGTCAGCCCTTCCCAACCTTCTCTCCTCTCATCTCCTTTCTGGACAGTTTCCACTTTCTAACATTTTCCAGGGTTTGGGGGAGCCTCACTTTTCCTGTGAGGTTTCTAGGTTTGTGCCAGGTTTCTAGGTCCTCCTTGCTCAGAGGATAGATCTTTGGCCCAAGGGGCACTAGCACTTGGCGATGTGGTCAGAGGGAGAAGTAGTTCAGCCCTTCCCATCACATGCTTAAATCTGAGAGAATCCCAGTACCACACAGATGGTAACCACAAAAAGACCATTCATTTGGGAGAGCAGGACAGGTCCAGCTTGCTCCGTGGGAAGTCCTGGCAGGATATTCCAGACCAGACTTTCACTCCGTGTCAGGACACTGTGTTATCATTGCATTCCCAGTGAGGGCAGGAGATGGGAAAACCACTTGTTCCCATGCTGCCATCTGTATTTCTGATGTGTGGTGAGTGGTCTTTCTAAGAAGCTGGTAACATGCCAAAGATCATGAGCTTTTGTAATGTCTGTGTGCTTCATGCCTCATCTAATATTTAATATGAGCAATTTAGCAGCCCTTGATAAAAGAACAGTCCAGCTGGGTGGGTGGCAGGCAGGCCAGAAGGCTGGCTAGAAACAGTGAGAGAATAGCTTTTAAATACTAGAAGTGCGATCCAGAAAGAGCTATCATCACCAGCATTTGAGTTGCTGATTAGATGGGATATGAGTATAGGCATTTTTTAAGTACTCAGGAGATACAGCTCCACATAGAGCAATCAAGGACTATTTATTACATTCATATATGTAACCAACCTCCAAGGAAATGTAGCTGGGGCTTGGTGGAGGAGGGAAGTGTTTGGAGATGAGGCTAACACCTGGAAGATGGATAGTTGCTGTGAACGCTTATCCCCAGCTCTGAGATCTGAGTCGCGTCAGGGGAGGTATATTCTTGTTAAACCTCAGCGAGGTTTCTGTTTTGTRTTTGTTTTACTTCTCACCTTTTGTTTCCAATCTTGTTCCTACAAATCTGACCTTAAATCTTAGACGATTGCTCTCTCCTTGGCATTCCCGTGAAGCGTGGCTGGTATTTAGGGCACAGTGAAATACAGCGGAACGGATGAACTGAGAATGCCCCATCTTCCTGGCAATGGCAGGTTTGGACTGTGTCTGGGCAGCCTGCGCTCGGCGGAGCCCAGTCGTTCTGCCAAAGGCCAGGGTGAGTGAATTTGCTGCCAAACCTCAGCTTTTGGGTACGAATTCCCTGTAATGCTTGCTAGTGAAACCCCCTCCTAGAAAGAGAGCAGAGGACGGTTCGGCCGCCCTGAACGAAACCTGTCATCTCGCAGCTTGCTGGAAAGTGGACAAACTCATTTCTACGGGCTGCAGCAATCAGGAATGATATTTCACAAAGCCGGTAGGTAGTCTGAAYGCTGACACAATGTTCTCCGAAAAATGACCACAATTTGTCTCAGCGGCTAATCAGCCCTGCTGTTATAAAAGTGCACTGCCTTTCTCATTTACATTTGTCTGGTACTAACTTTAAGCCATTAGGTCTCGTTCTGTCTTTCCCTGCAAGATTAAAGAGCCCTTTAGTACTTAGTATTTTTCCCTCTGATGGTTCTTATGCACTATAATCAAGTTACCTCTTGATCTTCTTTGGATGAGCTAGACAGACAGAGCTCTCCATCTCTGTGAGACATCTCTGCCATTCTGACAGTGTTTTGAAGGCCTTTCACTGCCTCTCCCCTTAATTTTCAATAACCTTTTTGAAATGTCAACACCAAAACTAAGGACTTTCTTCCAGCATTGCTCTCCAGCACTGAATACAGGGAAAGTCACTTCTTAACTCCTATTCATTAATTCTCCTTTTAAGATTTCTTGGCATCACGTAAGCCCATTTTTCAGTGCTGCTTCTGCGAGGGCTCCTGCCCAGCTGTCCATCAGAGAGACCCATTCCCTTGCTAAAAGCTGTACTTCTGCAAATAATTTCCTGTGTTGGAAACTATTTTTTTCCTCCATTCCCTCCCCACACCCCTTCAGTTGCTTTTCCTTCAGAAAATGACCTGGAATTTCTTCATATTCAAATTATACATTGTTTGAATGGGTCCAATTTACTAAGGAAATGGACTTACTCTGCATCGTCTTTACTGTTATTAATTGTTCTGCCAGTCTTTGTGGTATCTGTAATTATCGGCAGTGATTTTCTTCCGGATCGTTTCTAAAAATATTGAATAACTTAGTGTGGTCTCGGCAGGATCCACAAGTAACATCCCCACACAACAATGTTTCCCTGCTGTTAACCACTTTTTGAAAGCCGTCAGCTAACACAACCTCAGTCCATTTAACACGCACTCTGCTAATTTGGCACCGAGTTCATTACAAATGTACCAGAATCTTGTGCAACAGGACACCCAAAGCTTTGCAGAAATCGATTCTTTTTACAAGACCTATTTCTGGGCAAAACAAAAGAAAAGAAGAAAACAGCAAAACTTATTGACTGGTGTTAATCCCATCCTCATCTTTTGCTCTCTGCTGAGTCCTTGACTGCTCTCTCCTTTAGTCTGCAGGGACAAGCATGAAGCTAACAGAGCAGTGGTCACCTGGGTTATATATACATTTTTCAAACACACACTGTTGGCATTCGTTCAACTCCCTGCACGTCTCCCAGTGTTTCAAAATTATGAAAAATTAGCATGACTGGGCCAGAACTTGCCTTAGCCAATTCTTTTAGGACCCTTGGGTGCAAATTATCATGCTCTGCTACTTTAAAACTCTTCACATTCAAAATAWTTTTTACAAGTAGCTAGAAGATACTAAAATTACTAAATATCAGAACAAGTAAAAGTTGAAATAGTTACTGGTGGTCTGGAAAGCAGTACTGCAACCTCATATGACAAGGGGAGAACAAAGAGTTGGTTTCAGCCAATTTACAGAGTTAGTGTCTTTGTTTCACTGCAGCAGAGACTGAAGAAGATTTATAGCAGGATACCCTTGAGATTAAAGACAAGGATGCCCACCCTGGGAGGTATGAGATGTGATGTAATTATCCTAACGGAAGAGTCATGTTCATGGCAAAACATTAGTAAAACAAAAGATGACTGAATATGCACTGCAAAAAAGTGGAAAACATTTTATGGGATGTGACTTGCAAAATAACGTGATGCTAGTTCATTACTCCAGGCTGACTGCAATCCTAAAAGAACACAGGTGTAGAAAACGCCACTTGCAGGATCATCCCTCTGAAAGGTGTTGCRCGATGAGTAAAAGGATGCTCTATTACCAGAAACCGAAATGCTAAGTTTAGCRATAGGAGGTGAATATTTTGCTCCCCAAAGACAGGCTGTGATGAGATCACATCCCTGTGCCTGGGAAGGTTTAATTATGAATCCAAACTGCTAACCAACAGGAGAGACGGTGAGCATCTGCCTTGTCAGAGGGCCACATTCTCTCCTGGGATGAGAGAGGTGGGTTCCCACCTCCTAGCGCTGGGCTGGCTCTGCTACACCCTGCACCGCCACTCTAGTAACTGAGCTAGGAGGTGGGAGAAGGATSGACCTACAGGCACCATTCTTTTAACATCTCTTTCACCTTCTTRCCATCATTTTTCTATTCCCAGAATAGTTTCCTGAGTTCAATTCAAATTCTCGAGAGTTTCAGGCAAAAGAAATGAAGCTCGTCAATTAACAAGAAATTTACTTAAAAATCACCTTCTGCCAAGAGCAATCTTAGTTGAAAGTACAGCCTTTTGCATTGCCCGAAGTTCATCTCTCCAAAGCTGTAATTGATGTTATTCCATCAAGCTAATGAAGGTACTCGAGGCTGTGCCTGTTGACAGTCTGACTGCATTCCTCCATGAGGCAACACCACCACAGTCTCTGAGCTCGCACCAGTGAGGAGGGACGTGTCATCCCCAATTAACAAGCAGAGACTCGAGCCCGGACCAGGAACCCCGTGTCCARCATCACAGAAGCAACCATGAATGCTGAACCCAGATCCTGGAAGCTGTATCCCTTATGCTCTTCTAATAGGTGGCCAAAACTGCAAAGAGCAGCTGTGAATGAGATGGCAGTCACATGAATGCAAACGTTAACAACGGAAAAAAAAAGCTTGAATTGCTCTCCTGTGAAATATTAAACTCAAGTATTGTTCTGCTCTCATTGGCTTCCCATTCTTTCTGTTTCTATTGTATTTTTTTTTTCATTTCACTCCACTTTATTTTCCCCTGCTGCCCTGGAAGGACTGGTCTGCTTATTTTCTATAGATTTATGGCTGTTTGTATTTTGTGTGATTAATAAATTCTGCTGTGATTTATGTTTCTGGAGGCTTTAGTGATTCGACTTCATTTTCGATTGCATGATGTCTCTCTGGGCTAGGCATTTTTGCACTATTGGAAGTGATTAGGTGTCTAACTGTCACTCTGTGAGAGTTCATAGGCTTTAATTCTTCACTTAGGCCTATTCTGCTTCTGAATGATTTATTACTTCCAAAAACCAAGCCGATGTTAGTTATGTGTTCTGTGTATGCGTGTATGAGAAAGCATTTTTCTGCAGTGTTCATCTGAGTTCACGGAGAAGCAGGAACTGCATTTCCTACCTGGGGGTTGATTCTCTGCCATGGTCCATCTGTTTGGTGCAAGGCGAGGGATGGAGCGGATCAGCAGGCGGCAAGGCTSGTACTGCCTCTGCCTGTGTCGTACGCAGGCGTGCATAAGCACTTGCTCTCCAAGGTGACTATCAGCGGTGTGCAATCATGCTGCAGTCAGGTCTGGATCGGGCAGGATTTTGGAGAAGAACCTGCACTGAAAAGGTCCGATTTTTCCGTTGTCAAACACTTTGTRCGGTTATTTATATATCAGCATAAAGTGTAGCATTGTAGCAAATCCCGTGAGTGGCATTTTCATCATCTGCTTTGCCTTGACATGAAAGATGGCACAAAAGTCCAGATAATGGCAATTCAGGCACAAATGAATTACATGYATTTTTTATTTTATTTTATTTTTTCACTTGGTAAGTCAGACCTGATGGGAGACTTTTGTAYCTTTGTAGCTCTCACTTGTGGCTGTTCAAGCCACTTGCATACCACAGAGGGTTATGTTTCAAAGTCCTCCAAATTGCTTATGAACATATATAGAAAAGCATCTACCCTCACTTCCCCCCCTGCCTGCAACAGCCCACAAAGCAAATAGAAAGCAGGATGAAAATTCACTTCTCAGGTTGTCTAATTAATACCAAAACCCAAATCTCTAGAACAAATCCAGGCTCAAAATAAGTCCCTTTAGTTTGATATGGGACTGGCAATTCTGATGCTGTTCTTCAATATTGTGCATTGCAAATAATGAAAGAACCAGGAGGCCAAATGACTCATTTGAACATCAGATCCGACACCCTGCATAAGACTCAAAGAACCTCCAGTAAATTGTGTGTTTTTAAGACTTGAAACGATACAGAGCCAATTTCTCTCCTGTTGTAAGCATTGCTATTGCCAGAGGATCCCCCTTCCTCCTGTCAGGTGCAGTTTTGACCATCCCTTTGCTGCTTCTCACAGCATCTTCTTGCGACTAACAAAAGACTTCAGCTGTTATTGGAAAAAATATGTATAATTGCAKCTTCTGCTGCTAAGCAAAGATTGAAAAAAAATGACCTCAAAAAGGATTCAACACAAAAGGGAATAAAGCCCTAGCTGGTGGGATTTCTTTCCTCTTACTTCATATGGCAAAATCTTAAATATCGGTCTCCTTTTCTAACAATAGAGTAAGGTCTCTAAAAGTAGAATAAATTATCTCGTGGAGATGTCACAGACTGCAGAGGAACTAGAAGTCTAACTTTTGGGTGGCTGACGTTATTTGAGACATATCCACCTCCGGTGTAAATTGGCAGTGCCTCCCTGGCTTTGGTGAAGTGCTGATGATTTAGAGTTGCTGGGAAGCCAGGCTGTATTATACGCTTCTGTGACTAATTAAGAAAAACAAAAGAAAAGGAAAAGAAAAGAAAAATGAAAAGAGAAAAAAAGTCTTCTGAATGCCAATAGGGTTGATGTAGGTTTACACCACCTAACAGTTATTCTCAGCTACTGCTGTGTCAGGAAATTCCCTTAATATGGTTAAGAAAGGTTGGATGTCAGTAATTTACTGAACATAAATTTTTAGACCAAAATACATTTTTTGTCATCTAGAAAGCAATTTAAGTCCTGGAAGCAAAGGTACACTATCAGCGGGACTGCAAAGGAACCTCTGCACGCTGATCTCGACCCTTCCACTTACCTTGCAATGATTTCCCACCTATGTGAAACAACCTGCTAAATACAGTACATTTTGTTATTTCTTTTATTTCACTGTAAATTCCATCCTCTTGAGAGCAGCATGTTTCAGTTATTGTTTTTCACAGCTCACCAGAGTTATTCAGCCTTGATTTCTTCCCTGAAAACAAAGCACAGTTCAGCTGAGCACACAGATCTGGTATAGTTATTTTATTTCTCTGAGCTGTAAAGGTGCTCTGAGTAGCCCCAGCTGAGATCCAGGACCACAGTGTGCCAGATTTGGCTCTAAACCTATAAGAAGAGACTGYTCTTGATTAAAAAGCACACTAGAAGCAAAAATAATGATGAACAGAGGCATAGACAGGGTGAGTGGGTGCAAGGCTGTTTAACTGTTATGGGTCTCCAAGAAAACTCCCGGTGCCATTTAGAAGATGGCATGGGCCAGGGGCTGTGGATGGGTTGGACGCAGGCTGTTTGCAGGGTGTAGAAGAGGGTTTTAACTGCATGCTTTAGTTAGAGAGAGAGGCACGAATGAGGCCAGCCCATGTCCCTTCCCCTGAGCTAGCAAATAGTTGCAATGATTTTGTCCACCCGTACTTCTTCTGGAAGTGTTGATTCCTTTTCCTTGAGTAAGGAAGAGACCTGAGGGTGRCCAGCTCCAGCTTCTGCAGCGAAAGGTAGATATCGACCTTTTTTCTTGTCCCCGAAGGATGCAGCTTCTGACACAGACCTGCTGAAACCTGCAGGTACCTGGCAGTCAGCCTGGGTAGCGTGGACATGCCAGGCTGCGCTTACTCTACCTCCTTCTCTAAAGCCCTGTAAACGCTCAGTTTCAGCCCAAATATCTGGTAAAGTTATGAGCAATTGAAATGAATGAGCAGTAATACAGAGAAGAGGTGTGTTTCAGCTGAGGCTGCCAGCAGCAGTTTTATGATGTTTTTATGTCTTCCAAGTTTCCCCTTAGTAAAGATATACAGAAAAGYTGATACTTACCTTGCTGATGATTTTTTTCCTACTCTGATCTCTGGGCATCACAGCTAGGAAGGGTTGTGATTGAGCTGGGCATGAGAATTGCAAATAATCTGAGGGAGTGTTTCCACCACGGCCAGGATTTGTATATTCTGTAAATCATGAAAATGTCATCTCCCTGCTAACAACCATTTCTGTAATGTAGCCAAGCAAGAGAGTGCAGCAGTCTCCATTACTCTGCACCAAGAGCCTAAGGTTATATGATATTCATGTGAAAACCTACTTGAAACACCATCAAGACAGTCAGTTATCTTCTACAGCCTTAAATATAAGGAAAAGGGTGGGAGAGGTGTAGGGAGAGATCTTAGCAGGCGGTGCATGAGGTTTTGATTTTGCATGTTTTCTTTGGCTTTGCAATGCCACCTCTGCATGTAACACACAGCTCAGGTTCCTTGCAAAAATATTTGAGTTGTGGAGCTGAAGTATGCCCAGATCAAAGAGGACAACAACATGTTTTTTGTATATGAGAAAGATGCAGGCCATACCATGCACGAGAATCTCTGAAAGAAGTCTGAGCTCAAAGAGGTGCCTTGGGACTCAGACRTTGGAGGCAAATTCCCAGTGCTGCCGCAGACGATGCCTGTGGCTTTAGGCAGGTGCCTTCATCTCTTTGCGCTACAGCCTGGCAATCCTGTACTTGTGTAGGCTGCTCCTCTACCCTTGGCATTTATCCAGGCGGTTTGTTAAGAKGCTCTGCTGCATGGGAACATGGCTGTGGCTCTTCACAATACCTGGCTCAGTAGGACCCTGATTTTGGTTAGGGCCTGTAGCCTGTACTGTGATGGAAATAATAATCATGTCATTACAGCCTGCAAATGCAACGATGCTCGGAAGACTGAGTGCTTCAGGCACCTCCTGCTGTGTGTATTTGCCTGCAAAGGCAGGGCAAAGTTAACAAGGGTGAAAAAACGGCTGTGACTAATCCAGTTACTTGCACACACACAAAACAGCAATTCATTTTGTTCATGGTAGGTGGGCCCTTGGGGTTTGACCAAGCAGAAGGAAGACACCTACATTGCATGGGTTTTATGGCCAGTGAGAGGTGTGGAAGTTCCTRTCTTGTCAATCATTTCTGTTAGTTTTATAGTTTCTAGGTTTCACCTTGGGGCGGTGTTAAGTTTAGTGCAATTACTGCTGGRATTGGTGTTGCTGACTTTGATTGTTAAATGTTAATGCGACATATTAAGATACGCTTGCCTACAGGCACAGTCCTGCCCACCTGATCTCCCCTTGACTTTGCACTCCAGGATTGTTTGTGAAACTAATTAGCGACACGGGAGCTCGGTAACACTTGGAGATGGTATCTGATGGGCTGTGGAGCAGCCACCAAACAGCTGGAGAAGAAGCAGGGGTGGTAACAGTTCCACCCACTGCCAAATCCCAGCCTACCGAGGTGCAGATGTACCGAGGGAGGGTGAATCCAGGCAAAGTGACAGGAACAAGGACCATGTACTTCTRTAGGGACTGTAAACTTTTCCACCACTCCTTGCTTCACTGAATTCCTGCTACGACACCTCTTCATATCTCTGGAAAAAAAGAAAATGCTCCTTTTGATTAACTTCCCCTTTCTTTTTCTTTGGAATGAGTAGTCCTTTTTCTACAGCAGGTTGAGAACCAGTCAAGAGCCATTTAATTTCTGTCTGTGTTCAAGTGGGTAAAACACTAGCCAGAGAGGCCAGCTGGTCTGGTACCACCACGTGAGGGCACAGTGTCTCTRACTCCTCATACTGGCAGACTGCAAGCCTCTAGGGGATGAGTTTGTGCCTGTGCCATACCACATACAGTGATGCTCAGTTCTCACAGAGGGGCTCTGAGTGCAATTAGAACAGTTCATAAATCCAGGTTTTCCACCTGAAATAAAATTTTCAGAGCTACTGACAGCACTGTGCCCTCCTAGCGACTCCCTAGAGCTGGCCTGACAGGCTGTCAGACAGGCCGCCTGGTCCGGCATCCACATGCCCTCCTGACTTTCGGGGGCTGCTCAGGATAGACTGTGATCTCTGAGCGGAGCAAGGGATGTCCTGGACCAATTCCCAGTAGATACATGCTCAAGAGCCTGGTCTAGGCAATGTTGGCCAGGGCAGCAGGGCAAAGGAACATTAACGGGCTGTAATTTCCAGGACATGGAGRGTTCTTGCCACTTTTCTTGTTTTGCAGACAGATGCACAGCACTGTGCCCTGTGTGTTTCCTGGCACTGCATTTGTTTAATTTTTAACCTTTTCAGAAAGCATATTATGCACTGGGGCTAAGAAYGCTTTTTTGCCAGAGGAATCCAGTACTTGACTGTGCAACAGCAAACACCACGGGAGCAATTTTCCCTTCTAGTTTCTGAATATATTGAAAGCAGAGAGGCAAAGGGTGTGAATTTAAATGAAAGGAAAGAAAATTAACCCAACAGTCGCTACAGAATCTGCCTCGTTCTTGGCATCTCATCCATCCTGAGCTGTCTGACCAACAGGWACCCAATTTTTAAAATTGCCTAGTCTTTATCCAGCAGACACAACACAGCTAAATAAATACAGCAGTGAGATGACAATAGCTCTTCTGCAGCCTAGTAGCGCTCTAATGCAATTTTAGAGTCTGGTATGTACAGTTTGAGCATATTTTTGATAGGAGGAGGAGAAAAATGCATTATACAATGCCCTGTGCATCCTTACGCAGAAGAGACCTTAACTGCAYAGGCAGCAAGGCTCTGGTCCTGCAAAGAATGACATGTAGGCCAAATTTGTGCCTTCATTGGCAGCTCCGGATGTTATCTGTATGGATCAGATGATCTGTCTAGATAAACTACCAGTTTTCTTCTATAGCATCAGCATTGTAACATAGGCACATCCATTAACAATGACAATAATAATTTAATTTTAAATTCCAGAAGGCCCAGAGTTATAGCAGAGATTAGTGTTCCCATCACTATACAACRGTAGCTAGATAGGTAGGTAGGTTGATGGATAATCAATTATGATCAGATAAAGTTAATATGTAGTATTTATTTCTCACAGAGAGATTCTATAAGGAGTTGATTGAAAAAGGAAGGAGAGTTCTGCTAGTTAGAAAACCCACCTCTTCCCTTGAAATGCATAAATCACTTATCTTTCTCCCTCCTAAAAAAAAAAAAAAAAAAAAAATCTCAGCTGGCTTTTGAAAGCTTAGTGCACCTAGGCTTGAAAATTGCTCTGTAATCTTTAGGGAAATAGAGCGTATTATGTGAAGGTGAAAAGCTTCTACTCTAACTTCAGCCATGTAAAAATTAAACTTCTAATCAAAGCTGAGTGTTGAGGCTCCCTCATCAGAGAAGAGGGAATAAAAAGCACATCCTCAGGAGAGATGTACCCAAATCCCACTGAAGGAAAAGCCCTCAGGACAGACTCCGTCTCCTTCTGAAGTGCCAGTCTCTCCATCAGCTGGAAGAGAAACTTGGACAAACAGCTTGGATAGACACCTGATTTCCAAAAATCTGGTTAATGTAAAAGCTGGTTTAAAACCTTACTAATATACAAGCTTTGAGTTCTGTGTGATGGATCTCTTGTATGAATTTTCTCCCACCTGTGACAGTGTCTAGGCCTGCCATGCAGAGAAAGCTTGGAGAGGGGCTCAGGAGCTGTAGCCTGCAATGTGCACGTGCTGTCTTTCCCAGGATCTACAGCACCACTATAACTGCATCTCGCTCTCCACCCAGGACACCCCCTTCCCATGATCCAGCTCCTCCACCCGCCTCTGAGGCAACAGGAAGACTTTGCCAGAGTTGCACAGAGCCGTGTTTTAGGGTGAGGCTTAAAAAACTTGCCTGCTTCCATTTCACCGTGACAGTTTGGATCTATCCTTTGGATGACTTCTTCCCTCTTCTCTGCTACTCCTTCCCCCTCTGGTGGTGGCTGGGTTGAGGACAAATACTCACAGAACAGTCAGGAACATTTTCACTGAAAAGGTAGAAAAACACATTTAGCCAAGCCCAAATTTTTGGAAGGAGGGATCATGCTTTCATGAAACAACTCTGCAAGGAGAAGACGACTGCAATCTTCAGGAGAGGATTTTCTGGGCAAAACCAAAGCAAGTGCAATGACATAACCTGCTGCTCGCTGGAGCCAAGTGGCAGGTAGAAACTGAGGGAATTAATTTTTGTTATGCTAAGCTCCTTTCAAGAGCACCAAGAACTATGTGCTTAGTAACAGGTACTTCATCAGTTAATTAACAGTTGTCTTTAATAGGTTTGTTGTGTCACTGCTTGACTTACATAAACTGTTTCATTGACATTACTGGGCCTGGCTCTGTAGTATATTGTTCCTTGTGCAAATTCAGCCTTATCAAATGTGACTCCAGGCTGTAATTCTTCTTCTGCTTTACAAATACAGGTCCCTGCTGCATTTCCAAGGCTCGTTAGGGCATGTAGATAATGGGATATTTTTACCCATGATAATTAAGTAATTATTACATATAATATAGAGAGAGGTCAGTTGTAACCGGCCTGCTTCCTTTTACACTACAGTGAGGAAAAAGAAATACTTCTGAATATTTTCTTTTCTCTTCTGAGAGACAGGCCCATTTAAATCTCATTTATTATTTATCGGTCTCTTTGTCGCTTTGGTGCAAAATTAACCTCATTAATATCAAGGTCTCGACAAAAAAGCRTCTTAAGTGTAATTTTATTCCCAGGTTGAGGTAAACATGCTCCTGTCACTGGGAGCGGGGAATTCATCTTTAACCTCCATCAGAGCCTGCGTTTACGCCGTCTCCCGTCACACGCACCCAGGCTTGGGAGGACGCCTGGAGCTGGGGAGATGCGGGTACCAGAGGGCTGGTTCAGCTGGGGGCCCCTGTTACGTCCAAAGCTCAGGAGGCTCTGGGGTGCTTTTGGTAGCCTCGATCTCCCTCTTGTGGCTGAACATCAGGGACACGGGGTGTGTAGTCCAGAGCTGCACCTCAAAGGCTTGGGGAGGAYGTGGGCCAGGAGCTACATGGACAYGGAGGTGGAGAAGTCCCCTGCGCTYGAGTGCCAAAAAGCTGAGGGAGTTCTGGACCTGAAGTCTGCTTTACTGCTGTCAGTGGGAGTTTGGGTGGCACATAGAAAAGCTTCATGCTGGGAGAGGATGGAGCCACTTCCAGTAATGCTGTGGGCATTCTAGGCCCAAAGAAAGGAGTGTTTGAGGTAGGGTTGAGGTTTACCATGGTGGCATTATCCCATCCCCAATGATCTCTGGTACCTGCTCTCCCTCATCAGGTCCTTGAACTTTAAGCCTCTTGGTGAAGGGGTTATTTTTAAGCCTTGTTTCCTAACAAAAGGAGGAATACACGACTCTGTCTGTCTTTGCTTGAGGATGAGTCCACTGAAGTTCCCCAAGGGTCAGGGCACATACCCAGATAACGTTCTAGCATGGGAGCACACACCGGAAGGGCGTCTGGACACGTTCAGAAAGTATGACACGTCTAGCCAATCAAACTCGTATAACACCTACACTTAGATTTCTGTCCACGTATTTCCCAACCRCACGAAACAACTCTCTTGTACAATTGTAGGAGAAAAGAGTTTTCTGTAGGAACCAAGAAGTAGAGAGGTTTCTTGGGGATGTAGAGAGGTTTCTTGGGTGAGACTGTCATCCAGAACCCCTYGTCTGACTGCCTGTGAATAGCAGGGCTTAATCTTGACTCCTCTTGCCCCCTCCTCCCCCCCAGCAAGCTTTCTCCTAGTGACTCCTTTCATCAAACAGAGATCCAGGATGCAGTTAAGGGAAGAGGACGTCACAATTCCTAAATGTTCAGCATTGCAAAGTCCAAAATGCCTTGGGAAATATAGTCTTTCTCCTCTTGCTTGCCAAGAGCCATCCTCATCCTATCTCTTTGCATAGGCTGCTCTCCAGTGGCTCTGGGAAATAACTCTGTCCCATTACATACAGCACCTAGCACAAAGAGCTTTGGGTCCCAAATGGGGTTGTTTGGCATCACTCTGATGTAAACAGCCACTTAGCGCTCCATTTCAGGATGCTACCTCTGTAGAACAAGGTCTGTTGGGGCTCATCAAACAACAGAGTTGAGAGGGAACACTTTCACTGAATAGAAATCAAGGATACAAAAAAAAAAAAAATCTGAACAAATAAACCCCTCAAACAGAAAGCAAGCCTCTAAAACACCAATCCATTTCCAAGAAGCAGCATTGGATAAGTACCTGAAGACATCTGAAGCAGCCCCATTACAAATACCATRCTTGATTTCTTTTTACAGGGAGTGTGCTTTTTACAAAAAAAGTGGCCTATGTGGATTTCGTTTGTAGAAAAGATAAAGCATTAATGAAAAGAGAGAGAAATTTTCCAAGAAAATCTTTTTAGGTCTATGCATAAGTGTATAAATGTATGTGTATGTATCTCCCTAGGCTTTTGTTTTGGCTAAGAGAAAAAGAAATGTTAAAGCTACAAATTGGATGTAAGATCAGTGACAGAACTTCATTCCCTCTCTTGAATTCTATCGCCCATTCAATTATTTATGGCTGTGCATTGCCTTTTCCCACCACTCAAGATGACCTGCCCAGATTGTTTCATAAAGCCCACGGTAGTTTGATTAAATGGCATTTCTGGGAAGGGAAAGTATATTTGCTTAGCTGATCTCTATGAGCCAGGCTAAATCTCGAACAGTCTTCAGTAACAAGGTAAGAATACATAACTTGTAAATTCTTTCACCCCACWGAGAACTCATGGAAAAGTACTTCACTGGAATTTGTGAATTTGGAGCTCAGCTTCATTGCAGGCTGTTTATATTTATGCATGAAAGGTTTCAGACACACTATAAAAAATAAATAAGTTCCCAGGCATTATGTTCTTTGCCATATACATAAAGAGAAAAATATGTATTTGCAAAATGTCTATTTACAGCCTTGGAGACCTTTGTATTTCAATTGCAGGAAACATACACAAGCGAAGTCTCCATGGAGGGAGGGAGAGCAAGAGAGAGATTCTGTACACCAGGGAGGTTGAGAGCGGGTGGCTTGGGATATAACACTCACATCTAGATGCTGGGATTTTAAATGCCTAACTTCAAGAAAACAAATTTCAGTGTCTAAATCCGAGCTAGTCTCCTTTAGCTCCCGATATAGGGAGTGGAAAGAAACAGGCAGCTCCGGAGAGTGATTCATCGCATCCCAAGACAGGTGTCAAAAATGGGGTAGATGAATCGTGCTCTTGCAGTGCTTTTTTCTTGCTTACTGACAAGACTACAAGAGGAGCCATGTAAGAGGCCCACGTTAGGGAGGATGAATCCTACTCATAGCAAAGAGAGGTTTTTAGTGTGGGTGAAGCAGCCACCTGGCATGTCTGGAGATGTAGGATACAAAAATGAGGGTGGCAACCCCYTTTTTCCCTTCAGGGTATTCACTGCTCTTCTGTTTACCGAATATTGAGTGGCTATATCTTTCCTTAATCTCTTTACAACACTTGCAGACCCCAGCACTTTGTCCAGCAGAACAGGAGTCTGCTATAATGTATTTCAGCCTTCTGCTAATAAGGTTTTAACATCCTCATTGCAGAGCACACTGTTGTTTTTGGCAGAGCTAAATGCCAAACCCACAACCACYCATAAGCAAATATACAAACTCTTGTGCAATTCTTTTCTCATATAGTAACCGTTGGACTTTTCTGTGAAACAAAGATTGCAAACAGGCACTAGCCCTAACAAATGAGAAGTTTCCACCTCCCGTGTTATTTGGATCCTCGTGACTACTGGGAAACCATGGCTTAAAGCACACAAGAATTCGTTGCAGACGTGTGCATGATCATATAACAGCTGATTTCTCTTTTAGCTGCAAATGTATCTCACCAGCTCAGCCACAGATTGCTCTTATCTCGAGTAACGGAGAGAGACTGTATTGTACTAAGCCCTCTACAAGCACTCAGAAAAAGCCAGCTCCTGCCCCAAAATGCTTACATCTGACGTGGAAACCAGGAGAGAAAGCACTTTACCTGAGCTCATACCATAGGCTTATAACAGGGTGGGCACCAGCCCCCAGTTGATGTTGCTTGGAGGGCAGCAGTATGGGATCACCCCACATTTCTGTCTTTCCAGCTGCAACAGTCTGGACGTGGGAATCAACTGCTCCAATCAGCCACCTATAGCATATATCCTCACAAAGCCTGCTACATTCTTGAGAGGCTTCTGGCCGTTTTTCCTGGCAGAGCAGGGAGATCAGTTGGCTTCCCTGATCCTCCTACTCTCATGGCTACCGTCCTTCTTCGGAGATCTGGGACATGGGTGTCCTGTACATCRCTACAGCACTTGATTTCTTCTGGGCATGTCCTGAGAACCTGAAACTGYCCTGTAGCTAATCAATACTCTGCACATTACATTGAAGATGCCCCCTTCCAGTAACGRGCAACTGCTGTTCTGCTGGTCAGCAAATGCCTTGCTGACTAAACAAGTATTCAAAGTGTTAGCAGTAATGTAATACCSCTGATCTGGGCTCTTGAAGTTCTCTCCAAGCACAGAGTAAGCTTCACAACTCCCGGGAGGCTGTAAGTCCTAGACTACAAAGGTAAGTGCTAGCTATCTAAGATAGGAATAAGCTGAGGCTTGCTGAGATCATATGAGAGCTGGGGGTATATAAAAAGTCCAGAAAGAAGCCAGGAGTCCTGCTCTAACCCTTCTGCTAGGAAGAGACTCCCTGGCTTGCTTGAGACAGGAGGAGATTCAGTGGTAGAGTAAAAGACTCACTGATGCAACATGAGAAGTGGTCCTTGCCAATGTGAGAGCTGAATTTGTTGCATGGGCAACAAGCAAGTCACTCAGTGTTTTCATTTCTTCGGGGCCCCTGCTGACCTCTCTCTCCAGGATTTAACTGTGCAGAGACACAGGTATAATCATAATTCTATTCTCTCTCTCAATAAAAGCCTTGAACAAGTCCAACGCTGGTTCCTCTTGAGCTGACTAGTGATATTTCCATGAGTCTTGAGCCTATCTAAGCTGTAAATATAACCTTACTCACACACATTCACAAGCTCTTGCTGAGTTTTTTTCAGTTAGTGATGCTGCATGTACCTGAAATGATCCAATCCCCTGTAAAACCTTTGAAATGTTATAATGGAGATAAAGCAGTCACAAGATTTCACCATGTATCGAGAGTGCATACACAGGCTTATTATGAGTCAGTCCTCACTGCAGAGCATCAGGCTAAACAAAGAAGACAGAGATTAGGATGGTAAACAAAAAGCCAGAAGGACGAATTGCCTCACGAGGACAGCACAGCATGGAACTGGTCTGCTCATCACTAACCTTCCTTTAGAGTCAAATGAGAAAAATAGGCSCTTCCAGAGGACAATTCTTCTCATCTAAGAGAGATCTGAAGATTGGTCATATGAATCCTAATAGCAGGGGATTGGATGGAAGCTGGAGAGTGATCTGTCCTTGGAGGTGACTTTTCTGAGGAAAGGTGGGAGAAGATCTCACATAGCCAGGTGGAGCAACTGTATCCTGGCACATATGGCTTCTTTTGAGCCACCTGAGCTCAGAGTGACCAGTGAGCATTGCACTACATCTGAGGGCTGTGCCTTGCTCATGAGGCCATGCCTATGCCATGCAATAGAATTAAAGAGAAAGATATTTCTCTTTCTCCTTTTCCAGAGTTTCTTTGAGTCCTTTGGGGAAGGGAGAGAGCAGGGAGGAGAGACGGGTCAGAAAAAGATGAATTTAAACACGAAATTCTTCAAGGTGACTTCTCATGAGTAAACTTCAGCAGATGAAGTGGGATGAAACTAATTGAGAGACTATTTCAGAAGCTTCTGTTGCCCCTCACGCTTGTAAAGAAATTGCATTAAATTGTTAAAGCATCCTTGCCACACAAGATGTTATTAAGATGCATTTTGCTCCACCACCTAATCTGCTGCAGAGACACATGAATGACAATGGGCTCAGCAGCTGCAGTCTGGGGGATACAAAGGTGCTGGTGTCGAAGCTCTATCAGGGGTGAGTGCAGAGCGCTCCGAAATGAATCTCACTTGGCATTCATACGCTCTGCATACTTTTAATGCTGTCAAGGTTTGCACTTACTCCCTTGCAGAACTGCACGCTTGGGCCAAGGAGATTTTTCAGCCCTCTGGGTCTCATGCCACAGTGACCCTGGATTCTTCTTTTTAAATGATGATTTTAAACAGCACAATCCTATTGGCTTAAAGCTACATTGAGTGTTCATAAGAGCTGCATCATTCTAACAGATGCATGGTATCCAGTAGGTCCAGAATCAAATTAATGGTCTGTTTTGATGGATGCAGACATCAGTGCTGCCTCTTGCTTAATGATGGAAATCTCAGTTTTGCACATCAGTCCTCTAAGGGAAGAGAAACCCAAGACTGACTTCACTGTATTTTAGGAATGCATAATCGTCCAAGCTTCCTACAGCTGCCAGGACAGCTGTTTGCCAATGTGTTTGTACATAGAAAAATCTCTGATCCAGGGCTCCATAACGAAGTAATGATGCCTGCTTCCCAGTGAACACTTGGTTCTTTTCCCCTCCTAATGCGGGCTCTTTGTAGCAGGGGTAAAGGAAGAGAATGAGTTCTGCTGATGCTCACCATGACCTTGCCTTTCAGGAGAGACGTTGAGTGAATGTGGTATTTCTGCAAATGCAGAGAAAGTGAGATTGTATGCCAGCATCTTGGGACAGCTTCCCCTGAAGGTCTCAGTGAAGACTGAGTAAGCTCCCCTCAGCAGAAATCCCATTTTTAAGGTTAATGGAAGAAAATAGCACTTACAATTTGTCTGTCCGACATGGCCACCCTAGGACATCAGAAATCATGCTAGACTCTAAAGAGAGCTTGGGCAACTAGATCAGATGAAGGCACTTGTGTTGCAGACCACCACAGTTGGCAAGATGAAAGCCCGGCTTGTTGTCTCTTGGCACAGGCTCAGTATTTACACTCTGACAATAGCAAGTCTTTGCTGTATATCAGCTACAAAGGATATCTTCGGATTTCTCCCTCTCCGATTTCCAGAAGGAGACCTGTGTAAGACAATTTTAATTTCGGCATTTAATTTGCACCTCAAGGGTTTCCATCAAAGTTATTTTCAGTCTATGCTTTTATTATTTCAGTCACGTGCAAGTTATTAGTTTTGAACACATCAGAAATCTGACAGAAATGAAAATGCCTTTATTTGTGAGCGTCGTACGCACTATACAACACAAACTCTTCCTTTGATTACTTTTCCATAGCTGTCGTGGGGCTGCTTGGAAGCTCAGAGGATTAGAAGATGGCATCAGAACTCATTCAGATATAAATGACTTTAATATGCTTTGACACGCACCTCGGTAAATAAGCCTGGTGTGTTGCCAAGGTGATGCTCCTTTGTTGCTATGACTATATCAAATAGCCATGGTTACTTCTTACTGGTTCCACTTGGAGAGGCCTATTTTTGAAATGTCCTTTTAATAACTTGTGACACTAATAGAGTGATAAGAATTCCGGACATGAATAGGATTTGTGCGATACACACTACGAGCTGCCGCCATTAACATATGCTGTAGGCTTTTCTGTAGGAGAAACTACTCCGGGTCCAGCCCCGTGCTGCTTATTACCTCTACTGACTGCTCTTGAGTTACACAAGTGATGGATTTGGCCCTTATGATCCAATGTTTCCTTTCAACCATATCTAGTCCAGATATATCTTTGCTATGCTGCATAATTTGAAATCAGGTTCTACAGTGAGAGAGGTTTCCCAAGAGTTATAGGTATTCACAGAAATAAGTCAGAGCAATTATTTTGCATTTAAAAACACCCGTTTTCTCATATTAGCAGGCAGAGGTAGTAATTGGTATAAGATTCTCCAGGAGCTGGAAATTGATGWAGCCTTGTTGACTTCAAAATGCAGTTTTATTTCAGGCTGTTTTGCAGGAACATTCCAGTTCGGGTGATCTGTGTGGTGGAGAAGTAGTTGACATGATTTGTTCCTTCTCAGTTATGCCTAACACATCATTGCAACTTAATCATCTCATTCAATTTAATCCTGACATTTACATTCTAATAGTAATGGCATATTTATATGGTATGCCAAAATACATAGCTTGGACATCACGATGAGAAGCTCTTCAATTACTACATGACTGCAATAAGCTGACAGTTCTGAGCTGAAATGCTTGGAAATGGCAATTTCCTGGGAAGTTCTGATGTTGTGACTCTAGATTGAGCTCAGAGTAGGAGCAAGTTTTGAAACAGAAAAATTCTACATTTTTTTCTATCTGGCCTCTCTAATCACTGAACAGACCAAGAATGGGGGCTTCTGTTCCCAACTCTGCTGCTGATTTGCTGTGTGACAAGCAATTCATCGTCTAGGGATCTTAATTTCCACATCTATGAAACAGGTAACAAGTTTATGCCACTCAATAATGTCCTGAGACATAATTAATACACAATCATAAAGCTATTTGTGATTGCAGTTGCAAAATGCTGCAGAAAAGCCAGTTGTTATTCCTGATTAGGTCAGGCCAATGAAAGCAGTTTCCTCCTCAGTATAAGCTCTTGCCAGGCTGTTAGTGGGGTGATCTTGTCTGACTGTTTTTAATAGAAAATATTGCCCTTTTATTTCTCCTTAATAAAGAGATTTGGAAGACYCCAGTGTTAATTTTCTGCAATGAGATGTATGCATTTCTTTTGTATAAATAAGTGTTTTTCTTGCCTGATGAAATGTTTTYGAGAGGCATGCATGAGCATGGATAAATGTATAAGCTACTCAGAAGATAAGCTCTTCTAGTCAGTTTAGTAGTCCTATGCATTCATTCAGCTGTGTTGAACAGGGGCAATTCCAGAAGTCCATCATTTACCTGATGAGGTCTGGCTAGAGTCTTGCATCTATAATTTTCTGCCTCTAATTCAGTATATTCCCTAATCCATCCTAGGATCACATCAGGATTTCTCATGGTCTTTTCCAAAAAAAAGAATCTCAGAGCCATCTTCTTATTGCTGAGTTAGCTCTAGGATTTTCCTCCTTACTCAGTTCCAGCTTAGAGGAGAAATTCCAATTTTCAGTCTCCCAAATGTATGAACTTAATGCTATTAAATTTCACCCCATTTCTATTCCCGTAGTTTTCACCATCATCCAATGTATTTCTAATTCAATAAACTGTAGCAAGACTTGGCCTCTTACTGTTCATGGGTCTGAATTAGACCCAGTGAAGGAAGGAAGTCTGAAACACAGCTAGATGATATGAGTTGTATTTGGTAATGCCACTCTGATCTCTTTACAGCATAAATGATGACTTACACATGTTGAAGGCAGTGAAAATCATGGCAYATGCATTTGTCTGTGCTCCACAAAGTTAAGGCACGAGGCTATACTGAATTAAATCAATTTACATCTGTAAAAGATAAATTTTAAATTGATCTATTTCTATCACAAAATTGGTTTTCCTTTTTTAATGTAGATGAGCTTTTGTGATTCTAATTGTCCCTGAACTCAAATGGTTAGAGCAATTTGTTCAAATTTTCCATTAAAAACAATCTCCTGGCAGAAATCAAGTACGAAAAATTCAGTTCGAAAGAGAAAAGGTTCAAAAAATGTTAGGAGTTCATGGAAAAGGGGGATTTATAAGGCTTTGCAACCTACACTAGAGTTGCCATAAGCAATATGCAACCTAATGCATATAAGGCCAAAGCACCTATCAGCTTTAAAGAAAACTAGATTAAAGCTTTAGGCCTAAATCCTCATAACTAATCATCTGTGCAAGAAATCCAACTGTCGCAGGATTCTTCAGATGGCTCTTTAACTTCAGAGATAACAGCTGCTGGAAACTCACAGGGTTAATTCATTAGCTCAGGTGGCAGAAATGTGGGATTTGAACAGGAAAGATCTGCTATTCAATCCTTACTGGAAGTCCAGATGGAGGAGTGATGCATTTCCCTGGTCATGGGGGTGAGTAGCATCACGGACTCCTCTGGGCTGGAAGACCCTGTATGTGACACTAAGCTSTATCAGTACCAGAGGTACTTTTGGACAGAATGAAGAGGGGTGGAGAGCTGCTTTCAGGAAGTCCTGTCATTATGAAAGAAAAAGAGGTTACAACAATTAATAAATGTTATTTATAAAGCACTTCCCACATCAAGAGCCTTTTGGGAACAGCATGAACCATTAAAATAAAATCCAATTATAAAAACCAATCACAATTAAATTGTTCATAGCCCTCCGCAGGAGCCCTGCCTCAGTTAGTCGCTCTGTCTCTCCTATGGCCACGCTGCAGAGGAGGTTCAACTCATTTGTTTGTGGCATCAACAAGAGAACCCTCATTATCTGCTATTATAAAGCTGTATGGGCTAAAGTATTGAGATTAATATGAAATAATTAGTTCTGATGAAAGTTATACCTCACTCAGAACAGCTGGGACTTGAATAGGATGCAACTGAGACTTGATTACTATGTCATTACAGTATTAGTGGTGTGTACAGTCACTGTTATACAACTCTAGAATGCCTTTGATATGATTACATTTTAATTGAACACTAGCCATGGTAGGGTTTGATGGCACTGCAGCACTGAAGGTGGTAACTATATTGCGTAATAACACTTTTGTTTTGTTTTTATAGATCAGACTCCTTAATGTTTATAAAACAGTTTTCAAAGGGGCATTTTCCTCCAGAGACAGCTTTAATATGCATAATGGTGTTGACTTTGCAAGAGTTCACACGAGGAGACAGCAAGATCAGAACTGCGATAAATTCATGCCCTGTGAGGACTTCATGTCTGCCACTAGGCTGTATGCCCTAGGCACAAGGAAAGTCGCAGTGACAGCTAGGACAGAGAGAAGATCCTGCTGCGGCCACTGCAGAATCTCCAAGGCTTGGCCCAAAGGAGAATCTGCACCAGACCTGGCTGTGAAACACGCAACGAGCAGTTCTCCTGCTGTCCTGCATGCCACAGAGGAGCACATGCCCCAAACACTTCCATGCAATGGGGAAGAAGCACTCTGGCACTCCCCTTGCAGACTGAAATGGTATCTTCAAAGTCACTGTTACAGAAGGAGAGCTTTTTAAAATCAGATTTGCATTTTATAACAATTAATGTCAAATGGTTAAAAAATATCCTAATTAGGAATCACTCTCCTTCATGTTTGACTGACTGAGGCCTGAAGGTTTAAGGTTAACTCTCATGTACCATATATTTTATCTCCTAGTACTGTTTAGAGGACAATGGTTAAGGTTATATTCTCACTGATGTATGCAACTGTGCTGCAATTTGCACATAGAAGTCAAATTTAATGTYACATATTTTAGCATTAGATATCAGATATTTTAGCATTAGATATTGTAGTATCTTTCTAGCAGAATGGAGCTACATACACAGCATTTAAGGATTTGAGATGAAAAAAAAAAATTCTAGCTAGTGGAAAAGAAAATGGGAACATCTAGAGAGATGGACAGACTTCAGCACATCCTGGCATAGCGACATTAACCCTCCAACACGCATATATCCAAAGCTAAGGTGTATGTGGATTACAGTGTTAAGAACTCATGATACCACAGGAAAATAAGTGCAAATTTACAGTATTCACCTACTTGTTGGACTGGACTGTCCCCATGACTCTGGAGCCAAATCTCCTGGAGCCTGGTGGCTGTTGCTTCCAGATCTGAATTTGAGTTTTTGAGCTTCTTCTGTGTAAATACATACCATACCCAAAGAGTTATCCCAAGCTACTCTCTCAATATGAGTAATCAGTAAGTGTAACTGCCATTTACAACTATGTTGTTTTGCTGCTGATGGAGCCAAGAATAGATTTTCTAAAAGAACGGCTTCACTCTTCCACGGAGGGAACGAGTCATGACATTTTCAACCCCATTTTATAAATTAAGTAATTTGATTGAAGTTCAGATTAATGTTAAGCAGCCATAGCTGCTTCCCCCACTGAGCTGAATAATATAGTCCAGCCACAACACTGTCTCTAGGCTCCTGCTCACCTAGCACATGAGTCCATGACCCCATTTGACAGGGCCAAGGCCAGGTCCCATGAGAAGGATGCTTACATGCATGTGCACCACATGACAAACATATGATGGGGAGAGTCACAACTCTCTCTAATGAACTATTAAATTGGCTCATTCCCCCACCTCCAGGAAAATTGCTCCTAAGTTTCATTGCTTTGATGGCTAGAAGCCATTTTTTACTTTCTCACCTGAATTTCTTCATGACTGCTTCATCCCTGCTCATTCTTGTGCCAGTGCTATCCTTTCATTCAAGTAGCTCTTCTTCTACCTGGAGTATAGCCTCCATCAGCCTTCACRTCAACAAGTCAAACAAACCCAAATCTACTCTGACAAGCTCTCTGTCCTCTTCACTACCCTTTTCTGTTCCCTTTAGAGGCTACWCCTGGGTGAGCAGGACTGTACAGTGTCCTGCTAAACCAGGCTACTTTAATATTTCTTTTATTGTCCACAGAGATAAGCCACCTCCCGCTGTCTTGTAGTTCATCAGTAGGTGGGGGCAGGCATCACTTTTCTCCTTAACATTTGGGTGACGGAGAAATAAATGTTGCAAATCMTACTAGTAACAAAAACAAAAAGCACAACTCCCCAAACATATCCTTTCAAAACCCAAAGCAATTTGTAAAATGTTCCTTACGTCAGGATCCAGTGGGTTTTTAACATCCCATTACTATTTTGAAATTTGGTCAAAATAAATACAGAGCAATAATGACTAGGGGATGAACAAGTGGGTTTTCTACATGTTAAACACAAGTTAAGAGTAAAATTTGCTGCTTAGCTGGAACACTTCTGTATGCTAACAATGCTACAAAGGCAGAGAAGTGTGCCCATTTATTAGGTTAAAAATGAATATCTAGGCTTTCTGCACTCATCAAACATAGCCCAGAGCAAGATCAAATGCTCAGTCTTTGCAAACATAACTCGATTGATAACTGGGTGCAAACCCACAGGACTTTTCAGTGCAGAAAATTAGCCCAAAACTTTATTTAGCTCATTCATCCCTAGATATATTGGCTATGGAGATTTTACTGCCGACTTAGCAAATGATTTTTTTATTGCACTAAAAGAGGGGGGGGAAAAAAAGCTATTCTCCGGTGCACCGGTAAATAGTTACTTGATACAGTCAGTAGAGGGAATACTTTCCTCAGCAGTAATAAAGTAGAGATGCCAACAGGAGAGGGGATGATAGCTCGCGAAGGGGAGAGCGAGAGCAGGGCTGCAGGCCTGAGTTATGCATTGCTCCTCGCCGCCTTGCGCAGCATGGGGCTGGGTGCACTGAGCACCGCRGGGCCTGGAGGAGGTTATTACAGGACCATAGACAACGGTGACACAACATTTGATAGATTTCCAACTCACAAAAGGGATCTAAAAATCATCCACGGAGCTCGTTGAACACACAAACCAGAAGATGGTTTTGTTTGTCACCCCTTTTCCCCATGGCCAAGCCCGCACAGTCTAGTTGAGCTGGCTTGTGGCCCTAATGAAACTGAATCAAAGATTTGGGGGATTTTATTCGATTTTGTCTCTTTCTTTCGGTGTTTGCAAAGTTAGTCCTATTTAACGTACACAAGTTTTGCAAAATTCAGCTTCAAAGACAGACCACTGGCAAGGGCAAGGGAAATGAATTGATTAAGCTTAAAAATTGCAAACTCTGAGGTTTCTACATTGATTGAGATGTATTAATCCATTATCTAGCCAATAGTAGTGTGCGTGGAGGGAGCCAAAGCAGCCTGGAATAATAAGGCAAGAGTCAGATATATCAAAACTATTTCTCTGAAGAAAATTGGGATTTTTAAACTTTTCTCTCATAGTCACTTTTTATGGAGTGTTTCTGTTTTTGTGCAAAAAGGACAAACATAAAAACAGGAAAACATTTTTAATTKTTCAGCTTCACATTGAAAGTCTGTGAACAAAATTAGAGATCTAATTAGAAACCGAGAAAATTTGCTTTTACTTAAGACCTGGGATAGTTTTACCAGGAGTTTGAAATAGGTTATTCAACAGAAATCAGCATTTCTCCCTCACATAGAAAAGACACTAATTCCCTGCACAAATTACACAATTACTCACTATTCATTTTACCAAAGCATTTTATGGAAATATATGCAATATTTCTCTTAGGATACACATGCACAAGCTGTTAAGCCTTGATCTAACTCAACAGGCACAGCTGCATGCTCTCCTAGCTGCGCAAGTTACACCTCAGGAAACATTTTCAAGGTTTCTGTATTATCAGCTCTGAAATTTCAGAGTGATGCTCATGAAGCTGAATCTCAAGGGAACAAATGCTGCAAAATTTATAATTGAGAATACACAGAGCTGTAACAGCCCTCCTCCTGCAGGTTGGGGACATAAGCCCGTCATGAAGCCAGTGGCTGGCAACAAGCTCCTTGTGTGCTTCTGGGCCTCAGTGGCATGCAGGAGGGYTGTGCAGGGTTAATGGGATTAATGGGAGAGCAAAGGAGCTGCTCCAGCTTTGAAATCTGGGTTAGAGAAGAAGCCCAGAAGTTCCCTGACCATTTGCTTTTCTCCATGCATACCTRGTGTTCAGCGCCAGCCCAGAGGGCATCTTTGTTACTGAGGCTGGTGCTGGGGTCCCAAACCACAGGTCGCAGGAGGAGGTGCCTGTTCCTACAAAAGCTGCAAGCCTGTAGCAATGATTGCAGAGCGATGCCTGGAGGCTCTCCTGCTTCCTGAAGGCTTTAGGAAGGGGGAGGCTGGAAACCRGTTCCTTGGATAGAAAGCTGTCATCATAGGGTCAGAGATTTGAAAGGGACAAAAAGTGTTAATYGATGTAGAGAGAAGTAGAGCCAGTTTAAGCACACTGGACTCACATGCTCAGATAGGATTCAGCTCTAGATTAAGGTGCTTTAATGTACATGCCTCAATATGGGCTGAGCACTTACTCCTGTCAGAGTCAATACAGATCTTGAATGTAATTCAATTACTTAATCATAAGCATTTGTTTCTTTTGGCACACCCTGGGGGCACACACAACATCTTATAGTGGTCTGCCAAATGTGACATAGGACCTCAGGGGATCAGTACTCCTTTGGGGGACATCTGAAGGCGAGGTGAGAAACCCTAGGGCCATTGAAACGTCATTAGATGTCTATACGCAGGCAACTGAGCTTATCAGTGGCCACTGAAGACCTGGACATCTTTCCACTCAGCAAAACAGACCCTGAGACTTGGTAACCTCTGCTTTGCCTGCGTCTCAGACATGTCCTTGTGAGTAGGACAGATGGGGGATGAGCCTGGGGCTGGAAGTGGAGATGGGCTTGGAGATTTCTTTCTTCACACTCATGTTTCCTACAAAATGAAATCATGATCATGGTGTAGCTCCTCAGTGAATAGCACTGGAGGGTATTTAACACTCTCTTTCCTTGTCTGTCACCAAACATGCTGCCCCTTAGGAGAATCCCTCCTGTTTCTTGGCTTTCTCATGCTGATATCTGCCTTCTGGCTCTCACCAAGCAGAGGTAAACATTTTTAACTCCAAGTCACAGAGATCACGGGCTTGCTAGCCCACCTCCAGAGTTACAACCACATGGTGGAGCCGTTTTAAACGGTGCATCGTAATTTGTAGCAACGCAGAGCAACGCTGTTGTTGCAGCATCGCTTGCAGCATGCTGTTCTGCCTGTAGATGTTGCTGTGAGCTGCAGCTTGCTCCAGCCCATGACTGGTTCCTGGTTAATAAGGCATGGAAAGCTGGAACTTGAACTCTTTGGAAGTGAAACTGCGTCTTTGCAGAGGAAGCAGCTGTTTTTTCTGTTGTTAGGAGTGATGTTTGGGGTTTTTTTAATCAGTGCTTGCTGTTTAAGGCTTGTTTTCTGATTTTAAGCATAGAAGTTGTCTTTCTCGTGTTTCTGGAAAGTTTTAGGAGCATCTGTGATTATTGGTTACAATAGTGGTTTTTTTGTTTTTTTTTTTTTTTTTTTTTTTTTTAAATGTTATGAACTCTTCTCAGGGCAAGAATGCAGAAGTAGGATGAACACTTTCTCCCTAAGAGGAAACTCAGCAGAAACAGACAGCTGGGGCAGAGCAAGGAATAATTTATCCAGTGTTAGATAAGGAACTTTTCTGCAGAAAAATGCATGGATTGAATTCAGATACTAGCCTCTTTGAAGTGAAAAACCCAAAGACCATTCCTCCACCATCTTCTCAGTCCCTTGCTCTTAGAGCTGCTGCCACAGCCACAAAACCCGAGGAGAGTTTAGCTCTTCAGTCCAGATGCAGCTGGCACCAAAGTTTCCCAGTTTATGTGAAACACGTTGAACAAGAGATGCTTTCTTCCAAACTAATCAGCTGGATGATCTTCACATTCGTTACTTCAGAGGGGTGGTTCATTTAGGACTTTTTCCCCATGATGGAAAGACAAGGCCTGTCCCATATCTTTCATACGGCTTCACATTTTTCCTCCAATGGTTAATGAAGTGACATTATGAAAGCACACGGCAGGGGAAGGAGATGGGTCCCTGCCAGTACTCTTCCTCCTGAAGATTTTGCTTTAGTCATGAAAAAAAAAAATCCCAGAGACAGTTTGTTCTCCTGATCAGAATCCAGGTGCCATATTTACATTTTGTCTGAAATTAATTCAGTCAGATCTTTCAAATGCAAATAGCTGCAAAAGAAAAAGCCCTGTATTATTGGGGAAAGTATATATATTTTTTTTCCTTAATAAAATAATGCAGGCAACTGCTTGTGTTAGGAAGCAGCTGTTTGTAAACAATTGAAAGCATTGAACTCACAGAGCAGTGAGAGGTGAAAATCTCTTCATTTTAATAAAGACTGAAAGCTGACATTGACCAAAGTTGCTAATGCTGCTAATAAAAGCAGGTGCTTACTCTCATTTCTATTTTTCCTGGTTAGCTGCTCATAAAAAAAATAYGCCTAAGACAGAATTAACCAAGTATCTGCAGTGTGTTTGCAAGACTTTCCAAATATAGGTCAGAAACTGCTTATTATTGCTTTATACGAAGCCCTGTAACAGAGAGTCATCAGTCACGTGCACTTGGCTCATGCTTCCCACCTAGCTCACCTGGGATACTTGGAAGKACAACAGAGTGAATGTTTTCATTTYGATGTGGTGTTTCACTATGTATATACACATATACACACACACATATTCAGCAGCAGCTCTAGGTGCTTTGGAAAGGAAATCAATAGCCATTTTCCCATTTTGTATCTGTGGAAACTGAGGCATAAGACAGGGGAGATTAGGAGGAAGTCCAGCACAATTTTGGCATGCCATTTCTCTCTTACCCAGGGTCAATGAGCCCAAAGTTCACACTGAGATGAGGAACCAGGCTGTGGTTAACTGGGATCTGTAGCTTTCCATGCTTTGGGCCAGGTCACATTGGTGGCAGCATCACGGAGAAACACAAGGACACTTGTAATCAGGTCCAACATACCCCAAGAGGAATGACAGAGCCATGAGACCACTACTCTCTCTCTCTCCCTTACAGGACAAAGTGGTCTACAGTGAGGAGAAACTTCTTTATCTCAAAACACTGCTCTCAGTTGCTGAAGTCTGCTCTAGCTAACTCAGGCATATTTAGCTAAATCATAGAGCCCAACCTGAGCCAGAGTCTTCCTCCCAACCATTAAATTAGAAACTGTCACTCCCAGAAGCTCTGCTGCCTGGTACCTCATGCTGTCTCTTTAAAGCAGGATCACTTGAAACCTCCAGAAGCACAGCAGGTTGCTTGTGTCTTTATGTGCTTGACTAAGCAAATGTCTTTTAACCCAGCACACCTGTAATTTTTGGCAACCAGACAAGTCCTGTGTTCCTCAGTGTAACTGGATCATTAGTGGGAACAGGTGCCTTGTACCTAACTGCTTTGGGGATATTTCGGGGAACATTAAGTGCCTTGTCTTTGGGAATACCTGGTGTATTTGGCAGAGAAACAATCGTATCCTACCTTGCAATGACAGGGAAATGAGGCAGCAAAAAATGCTCTACTGAGTGGACATAGTACCAGAGGAAAAAGTGGTAAAAATACAATGTGTCTGGCTTCCTGATCTGCTCAGGCATACATAGGACTAAAAAATGGGCTTCAACAGTCTCAGCATGGTGAGACTGATGCTTAGTCTTGGCCAGTGTCAGTAGACAGGAGCTATCTAGAGGCCTGCTCAAGGGYGCCCGTGCCTGTGGATGCCCAGCAGCTGAGCTGAGCTCTGCCCTGCTGAGGGTGCTCCCTGGTGTCTCCTCCACTGGCCCATAATGGGCAATTGCTCGGCGTACATCACACACTTTGGTGTTGGCTTTTTTTCTTGAACAAAATATTTTGCCATCTTTGGTGTTAAAAGATCTTGAAAATGAAAAACCCACTCATTTCACTTCCGAGGTAGCAGGAAAAGATGCTTCATGCTGTGTGAATTCTATCCCCATTTATTTTTCCGAAGCAATCTTTTTGATGAATAAAGCTCAAACTGACAATTTCTGTCAGCTACTCATTATATTCACTGGCAGATATATTTGTCACGTGAACTGATTTGCACAGGTCTATTTGGGAATTCTGACTTGCCTGTTGCTTTTTCCCTCCTAGTCCATGACAGCCATACGAGTGTGCTCTGATTCTCAGTGAAAAGGTAATAGGCTTTTAATATCACCACAGCCTAAGGTGAAACCAAAGCATGTCATTTTTCTTGGAACATGGCTAGGAAGGAAAGGAAAATATGAAATGCCGCCAGGGACCTCATGATCTCACTCTGTGCCAGCAAGGACCTGAATTCTTTCGAGTGTCACTCAGCAGGCAATCCTCATCGCTAATACCCAGCGGCAAATGAAAAGTCTCAGGAGTGCCTGATTTTGCTTAGGAACTAAGCCACTGTTGAAGAGGTTGGCAAACTCAGAGCATTAGCTCACTCTGTCCTGTAGGTTCACTGAGGTGCCTGGGGAGCGAGGGAGGGGGCCTGCCAAATGGGCAAACCTTTAAACCAGACTCCAAGAAAAAAATCAGCTTGTAGACAACAAATTAAAATTTTGGTGGGGCTAGGGGCGATGCCCTACCAGTAAGAGTGGAAATATGTGTTGGAGGACATGACCTTCCTCCTCACTTAAATTAGTGGAAAATTCGATGCTTGGCCCTCACTCTGGATGATAATGTAGACCCTGTTTGTGTTCAGCCAAATGAAGGCTAGACTGTCTTCTCACCCAGGAAACATTCATACTGTCAGTGAATTGCTCTGGATTAGCAGAAAGGAGAATTTATCCCAAGGCCATTCCCTACATTTTTGAAGATGGTGGGAGACACACTACAAATATCAACCTGATGTAAAATAATAGATTTTGGATAACTTAAAAGATCATAAAAATGCCATACAAGGTCAGACCAATGGGCCATGTGGCCAGGGCTCTCTCCAATGGTAGCAGGAGTAAAGCCCATCCAAGGAGAGCCAGTGAGCCTGGCTCCAGCACCAGTCTCTTAKGCACTTTCTCCCCTCACATCCACATCTCTCAATTAAGGAGGATGTCCTGTCATATCTGCCAGCTTTTCTCAGATATGTATCAGATATCCCAGAGTTTTCCCCGTAGAACTTAGTGCCTCACCTTAGGCAATTCAACTAAACCCTCACTGACACTGATGTCATCTCGGATGCCAGGTCCAGCTCAGTGGCCCACACAATGTCTAGTGCTGTAAGAGACAGCCTAGGGCCATCCCACTGCTACAGCACAGGAGCAGAGGTTCCCTGTAGGCCCTGTGTCACATTTGACACCCCCAAGCAGATGTCTGGGCATCTTACACGGCCCCAGACACCTCTGGTTAATAATGGACTAGATCTTCATTGACTTTGTGTGCAACTCAAACTCTGACATATGGACATGGACATTTAGGATCTTTCGCTTGGAGGTTATTTTCACCCATTATGCCTCACTATAAGACATACAAAAGGATGCTGTCAGATACAAGAAATGCATTTGTCTTCTGGGATGTCTCAGTGTTGCCTCAGAATATCTCAGAGTACCATCTCAGGATAGTCTTGAGATTATCTCCATAGCTCCAGAATGCCTGATCCGTGCTGTCTGCCACTCACTTTCAGAACATCTACCTTGACTGTGATTTCAGACATCCCTTCTGACTGCACATGGGCTTCGTGGCTTGCTCTTCTGCTTCATCACCTCCCTTACTATGCCTTATAGTCCCCAGATACGGATGACATTTAGCTTAACTGTTGGGCTAGATCACAAATTGTTGCAAAACAGGTCGCTAAGCACTACCTCCGAAAACTTTCAGGAAGAAGTAGAAGTGAGATCTGTTGATCTATGTATATCAGAACCTTCTTCATAGATATACGTGAACAGAAAGCGATATGGTCACAAGACAGCTGCATGTTTTCTGCAAGCATAAGGAAACTTTCTCCACTGAGCATTGCCTTGCTTTGCAAAAGCTTCACGATACTTTGTACCAGGGGAGTGGTTCTTACCCCGCTGCTCCAAGTGCACCGGTTGCCAAACACTTCAGCCACTCACAGGGTGAGCTGAGGTGAAAAATTCTTGATCTGAACTGACCCTGGCATGAGTGATATGACTTGTTCAAAGGAGTATAATTCAGTCCAGAGGTAGGAAGAAAAAAGCACTGGGARAGGAGCCAGGAGCTTTGCAACAGGCTTACCATACAGGCTTCACTGAAAACGGGTTTTCTTCTTGTGCTCTTGTGTGTATGTAATGCCTGTCCGTGGAACCTGAAAACCAAAATGTTTAATAACATTATTTGTTCCACTAGAAGGAGGACAGGCAGTGCCATTTCTCTTCCAGGTCTTCTTACTGAGTTGTTTTTGTTTGTTTGTTTGTCTGTCTGTTTGTTTTAATACATATAGAAAAACTACTAAGCATCTTGTAAAAATCACAACATACATTCTCCTTTGCAGTTCTAGTGTAGAAATATGAAATCATTGTGTTAATCCTGGGCTTGCAGTGATGACAACGGGAACAGTAGTTTTTAGTGAGTTAGGCCAAAAGCTTTTAAAGGTGCATTTGGGTTTTGTGGGTCCGGGGTGATACTTGCCTTACAGCAAGCATCAAACTTTCAGATTGGTCAAATAAGGTGTTATGAATCCTATGGTTAATATTTCTGAATGGGATCCTTAGAGATCACAGTACGAGTCTCTCTGATCTCATTATGACTTTTACTCCCTTTTCCAGTACGATTTTGGTAACTTTGGCTTCCGCTAGTATTTCACACTTATCTTTTCATTATTGGATCATTTTACAGAAAATAATTGTTTGTAGACTCACTCCAAGTCTCACTTTTCCATCAGATATATTCCCCTGGCTTCAAAGCAAAATCAGGCAACTTCATAATTTCAAAATCACTCTGAGATAGCTCAGTGTTGTAGAGCCCTTTCTGCTGTCAGAACTAATTAGGAAGGGGTTGGACTGTGTCAGGCCTAAAATTGCACTGAAAAGCCTGAGAAGGTTTCCAGACCTGAGCTGCATTGCTATTTTCAATATAATAATCTAAATTTAACTGCTGCTGAGACTGTTGCATAGACAGAGGAGGCAGCCTGAAACTTAAAAACACTAAAATCCAGAAAATTCAATCTGAAATGAATCTGAAATGGTGCTGATGTAGATCTGGTTCTTCACAAAAACAAAACAAACAAAACAAAACAAAACAAAAAAGCTACTTCAGGTACTACTTGACATCTTAAGAAATCAATCTTTAGTAGTCCTCCATCTTCCCATGTTTGGGTGTGGGTATGACCTTCAGAGTTTGCTCTTCCAAGACCCTCACTGTCTGCACGCCTGAACATGAAAAAAGTCTCCGTCTAGATTCGAACTTYATGGCTTAGCGCTGGTTGCCAACTGCACACAGGGTGCTCGGTATTTTTCAGCATTCAGTTCAAAACTGCGTGGTGTGAGGAAGAGGCCCTGGGCTGAAGCAGATCAAAACAGYTACAAAAATACTCATGTAAGCTCATGGGAAAAGAAACCATCAAGTTGCTCATGCTCTTGATTACTGCTTCTTCTGAGGACCRAAGCAAAACACGGTGGAGCACTTAAAATATCTCACATTTTATATGTTATGTCCTTTCAGTCAAGTGYGTTAGAGGGAAATGTGGCAAAAAGCTTTATCTGAGGACAGCACAAAAAAGAGCTTCACCTGTGCATTGAAATTACTTCTTCTGTGGTAACCAGGACAAATTTTGTCTGTGRCGAGGGCCTTGTGTATGGTCACAAATTCCCCAAGTGAATTTCAGACCCTTCCTCTGGCCTAATCCTTGAGCTGTAAGCATTAATGCTTTTAATTCATTAAGAGTCCAAAGCCATTTTAACWGGGGAAGGACTTATTTGGCCAAAAAAATGGGTATCTCACAGAGCACAGAGCAGCTCCAGGTGCGAAACAGTTAAGTCTGTGGCCTCTCTATACCCTTATATATATTGTCAAGTAATTAAATAAGAACATTTTTATACAGTCACAAAGAGGACCTCAGGGTAGTTCTCCCAGCTGTTCTCTTCCATTCATCTTAAATGTGTTGTGCTGAAAAATCACTGAATCAGCTGTAGGAGAGAATATACTTCTCAGCCCTGCAAACTATAGGAGAATAATTACATCAGGTCTTGTGTTGCAGTCTTTTTTTTCTGCTGGAGAAAATTCCAAATGCCTTTCACCTGGCCCCACATACAAGGCTTCAAACTGTTTGGTTCAGGGACACACTGTTTTGGTGGCATGACCTTTGCTGTAAGAAAGCTATGTAGGACATGTTATGTGATAGTGAAAGGCTTCATCCTCATTTGCTTGTGTGTGGATGAGGATACAAACTGACCTTGTGTTTGAGCTGATGYTCAGTTTATGTGCTCACACACTTATAAGGTTCTTTGCCCCACCACCCCACCATCCCAGCCACACATCAGCCCACCCCAGTGGCAGAACAAGTATATCTATTCAGCCATGTCTCTGACAGTGGCCAAAACTGGCTTCCTATAGAAAAGCACAGAAACAGGATAAATGTGATATTTTCCGATGTCCAGCTGTTTTCAGCTGAGGAACTTTCTGAGTGAAATGTAGTTTCTATGCATTTAGTAACTTTCCATGGATTTTTCTTCTCTGAACTTGTCCATTTTTCCCCTATCAACTCATGGCAGCCCAGGGCAGGAGTTTTACAACTTAATTCCATGTAACAATGTTCTTCCATATGAAGAAATATCTCCTTTTCTTTGATTTGAATTTACCTTCTTCTACCTTGATTTGATAGCCTCCAGTGCTCATGTTAGGTCAGGCACTGAATGATCAGTTCTTGTATACCTTCTCCATGGATCTTATCAGTCCATCTTGGGCAGCAGGACGGATGTGCTTGAGTTATTCCTGATGTGAAGGGGGTTTGATGTGTTCTAGCAATGTGGTCATGGCTTTTCCCTTTGCAGTGCTAGACAGAGGGCTCATAGCATCATAGATTCAAAGAAAATCAGGGTTGGAAGGATCTCTGTGACATTATTTAATGCATGGAGCTGTGGACAAACTAACAAGAATGTGTTCCTCTCACAGACAGGCAGGTGTGAGAAGGTGTTAATTCTTTCTGTAAACAGGTTTATTAGGGCAACAAGATGTCCAAATGCCCCTTCCAAGCATACACAGTGACTGGTACAAATTCCCCTTTGTATAACTGTGGGTTAGTTTTCAAAAACATCTTCCTCTTGCACGTAAGGAGACCATATCCCCAGGAGATGTGTGTTCAGAGACCAGAGTTAGCATTTCTAGGACATTTTTCTCTTCCCACAAATCCCTCTGTGAGCTCAGGTATGACCCATAGGGATCCCCACAACCTTTAGTGTTAGAGGCACCAGTCCCATGAAAGAAAAAACAAATGACCCCTCTCTGAGGATTCATTCATTCTGCTCCAAATGCCTGTGAATGGGCAAGCATACTGTGGGGAGCAGGCCTGTTGTTTTCCTTTGACTGCACCCAGAGAGGCTGTTGATATAGAGTGGCAGCTGCTCCCCAGGTCTGGGCCAGCAAACAGTCTGTACTTACAGCCACGATGCATCAAACCTTTGGTATTTGAGGGTAAAGTCTTAGAGGAAAACACAGCCCTAACTTACAAGAAAACACGGCCATATCTCTCAGGTGCTTGGAAAAGATGACTTCCAAGCTGTGCTCACTCTGAGGAAAAGGAACAGGAATCCTATGTCTCTACAATGTTTCCAGGTCTGGGGGACTTTAGGGCTCATTTTCTTGTTGCTTTGAGTTTGCATAGTATCACATAAAGTATTCTTTGATTTCAAGGCGTAGCCAGGAACAAACCTGGCGTGCTGAATGACCTTATAGGAATAGGAAGTAGTTCAACCCTGGAAGACTACATCTGCAGTCACACAACAGCTATAGGAACAGCTGCAGCTGTTTAAGATGCTCCTGCAATGATAGATACTGGTGACAGCCTCTCTTCTGGAGATCGCTGCCTCTGCAGATGAGCTGGTGGAAGTAACTGCGCCCTTGCTCCTTCATCATCTCAGTGCAAAGTCAACTGTACTGTCTTCTGAAGAAAGTTTAAGCCCAGTGGGCAGAGTTTGCCTTGAGGCAGATAAGGAGCCTCCACAAGATCCTTTCAGTGAACTCAGTGAAAATTTTCCATCTGATCTCAAAAGGCTTCAGCACTGTGCAGGCTGATGCTCAGTCACACAGAGCACCTTTGCTTCAGCTTTGTTAAAGCAACTCGATGCCATTGAGACTAAGGTCCTGTAAGACAAGCGGAAGCTTGTTGCACAGCGGTGGAGTGGCATCTTCTACTCTGGTTTAGATACTCTGGGTAGCTGCTTTTCCTTAACGTTAGATTTTTGACACCAAGCTTTTAGTCTCAGCCAGTCATTTAGTAATTTATTATTGGTGGAAAGGCCTCTCTGGAAGGACATTCATGCCAATATATTTTCAAATCTACTAACCCTATATTCAGTACAGCWAGTTTGAGTCACTTGTATTGCATAACCCAGAAAAATCCCTGACAAATGAATGATCTCAGGAACTTTGTCTTGTATCATTCTCACCTACTACATTTTCTTGACTGCAGATGATGTACAACTTCAGTCATTACTATATATTTCCAGTTTATGCACAGTCTTTCTCCATAATAAAATGAGTCTAGATGTGARACTTGGTGTGTCACTTCATATCTATTGTGTATAGAGTGTTAAAACAGAGGTATTTCCAAGGCAAAATGTTAAATACTAATGCAAGAAGACAAGCTGAAAAAAAGAGTACATTATTGCACTGATTTAAGTATTACTTTTAGGACAACTGTCCTATAATCTCAGGAATAATTGATTTAATTTTGATTATAGTCTTTGATTTTTTGCTTCACTGTACTGAATGGTTAGACATTTCAAAGGTGAAAAACGCAGCTATTAGTGCTCCATAACAAAATCTCAAATTCAGTGTAAAAAGTGGGAGGTTATGATTTATTTGTTCACTAATTCTTARAGATTCTAAACCTAAAAAGAATTCAGAAAAAGGCTAGGGCATTAGACTTCATTAGCAATAGTCATTATATGTAAAATAATGCTTTAGCTTGCAGGGACATGACATGGTAAAGGGAGAAAGAAGTCTCTCAGATATACCTAGTTGCAAAATGGGTTAAATAGCACTTGCAAAGTTGTCTATCATTTCTAGTGTCTTCCACAGAGAATGCAGTTTTTGTAGTTTTGCCAGGTCAAATGTGATTCAGCCAAATTTYCTCTCTGCAGGTCAAGTAATAGAGCTTAGATGGGTGCCATATAACCTGTATGTCCTACAGATATTGAATGATCTTCAGAGACTTCTTGTCCATGGGCCTAGCAGACCAAGCTTTGTGCATGGCCAGGAGCATCTAAGTTCAAGCTTTTAGTCTTTTGGAGAATTCACTGAGATGTAGSAACGTGCCCCCATCTCCTTGAATTGGCACAAAATAAATAAATAAATAAATAGCTGGCAGTAAAGCACAGTTTGCAGGGGAAAGAAAATGAGCAAGGGCACTTCTTAAGGGTCACAGAGCTGGAAGACAAACTCAGGTCCCTTTTGCTTTATGGCAGTTAATTCATGTTAATTTATTTTAAGCAATCTGAAACYGCTGAGCTAACACGGCACTGATAAACACGTTGTTTACTGGCCAAGGTGTTTAGTGAAATGCCCCAATGTTGTTCTTCCTTTGCTTTGCGAACCCCATGAGAAGGAGAGTGGCAGTTCACTAACCTTTAATCTGAGAACAGATGCAGAATTATTTAATGTAGGGGTGTCTTAGGTGATTTAAGAGCGTGCTGACTGCAAGGAACCATGTGCTCATAGATGACACTGGGGTTGTCCATTGCATGGATTCAATGAGACACATCAGGAGCCTACCTTAAGGATGTTACCTAGGAGTTCTGCAGATGTTACAGATAGCAGATGTCCCATCCTTTTTTCTTTTTTTTTTCCTCAGCTGTGAGCCAGCTCTACTGCATGCTTGTCATCCCTTTCAAAGGTGGGGAATAAAAGCATCCGATGTGGGGAGTGATTGCTGGAGATCAAGGCCAGATCCTAGAACACCAGACCTGGAGTTTCTGTTCAGTCCATGTATCAACCCGGAGCCATTAAAGATGATATGATTATTCTATCATTATAGTACCCACTAGTCTCCACTCCAGTAAAAGGATGTCACAGTGTCTGGAACCAGAATCAATTAGTTTGGTGCACTTAATCAAAAAGTTGATATATTAAAGCTATATCTAATTTGTAACTTCATCATGTCTTTCATTTGAGGATCATTCTTGAGTTCTTGTCTAATACTTRAAGCTTTTTCTGAAATATATATTTACATTTTTGTCTCTCATTCTGTTTTGCTCAACTTATTTACCTTAGTATCTAGATATCTGCAGTATGTTCACTGATTCCATATTATCCTTTTCTGTATTTAATGTTCAGGAGAGAAAGGAAAGTGGGCAGATCTTTTCAAACTCTTTCTATTTCTATTATAGTAAGTCTATATCCTGTAAGGGAACATAATTCCCAAGAGAATTGTGTGTATATATAGATATACATGTATATATATATATGTGTGTGTATATATATATATACATGTATATATAGATATACATGTATATATATATATGTGTGTGTATATATATATATATATATATTTGTGTTTGTGTGTGTGTGTGTATTTATATATATTTAATCCTAGTGGTTTTGAAAGCAGAAAATACTAGGTGTTAAATGCCACCCATAATTTATTCCAAAGGACCAAACAAACCCTGAAGTCTTTCTGAAGTAGAGAAAGATCCCTTTGTGACCATGGTTCTTTGTGGGCTCATGAACAGTACAGAAGAAATGTTGACTGAAAAATACATTTAGAATACATCATATTTAAAACATATCTAAGTCCCTGTTGCATGAATTACTGAATCAGATTTTATTACAGAAACTCTCTGCTTTGCATCACAGAAGATGGCAGAGCATGTAACAATAACAGACGCTTTCTTGTCAGAAAGCACATGAACCTCCYGCAAAGCACTGCTGTAAATTTGGCTGTTAAAGTCAGTGGGATGGCTCCAGCACAAATAAAATCTGAATATTGCCATGTGAGCCCAACTTTTTGCTTGCACAAAGTCTTATTTTCAGCAGGAGTGTTGACATCAGTGGAATGAATCCTGCTATAAGCCAGAATGAGGGATATCGGAAGTAAAAGGCAAGGCAAAAACAAACGCTCGTGTCAGTTGAGGACAATCTGTCTCATTCCTGACCATGTTTAGCCTACAGACAGACTCCTGGCAAACATTTGTTGTTCAATCAGTTAYACATCTATGCACATAAAGAGTTAATGCTCGTATTTTTATACCCTTGTTGTGTTCTGGGGATGTAGGATGAATTTTCAGCTAGAGATGCAGCAATAATAAAAGTTGTGAGAATACATGGAGAGGCCAAGAGTTGAATTCAAAACTTCATCACTYGAAGTCAGTCATTCAAAATACATCAGGAGAGTCTGCAGCCAGAGCTTTCACCTGACATATCCCTAAAACATAATTTAAATATGCAAAATAGACATTGTTGGGTGAAATATCTAAATGTGCCTATCAACCTTATACTGTAGCATCAACTAGATGCTGCTCTGTCTCTAGTGCATCTCTCCAACTTTTTTCCCAGCATGAGTGTTGCATGCCCTTAGCAAACATACCAAGTCACATAAGCARGGGAGAAAAGAGGACACACAGCAATGAGAAGGTTCCCCATGCAGGTTGTTCTGAATGTGGCCACAGCCTTTCCCTCATACTGAGATCTCACATGTCAAATGTCTAGATGTAGAACTGGAGCTGCATGTGGGAAACATGYTAAGTTTGGCTATGAGAAGCTGYGAGGAGKGAGTCAGCCGAAYGCAAGATCAGTGAAGGAGGCTTTGYTCAGCTCTTCAGAAGTCAGCAWGGCTACACCTTCTTTATCACCTATGCTCTCACCTAGTAAGACCAAACCTATGAGTGTGAAGGGTCCTATTTATACGCACAACCAGACCACATGAGTAGATCATCTTTGACATGTTTTCCCATGTGAGGACTGGAGATTAGATCTGGATTCAGAAATGAATCCCCTGTAGCATAGACCATGGAAAGAGGAGATGGAGAATTTCCCTTGCTGGAGCACTCCTGTTTCAGGAGCCAGCATCTCAATTGCTGTAACTCATTTTCAGATTCCAGTGGGGCACAGGTAAATCAAATGAGTGCTAAGAACAGGGGGAAGATCAGCCTTGCAGCTCTCCGGAAGACATCATCTAAATTTAAGGTTCCAGAAACTGGAAGGAAAGAATATCCTAGACACTTATGAGGAAGGAGCTCTTGAAAACAGTGTCTGCAGATCTTAAATCTCCACATAAGTAAATAGGGGCAGCTTGTAACCAGCTTCAGAAAACAGAATAAAGGAGAAAGGCTGGCCATAGTTGCTGACAGCWGTACCATAGGTATTGGAGAAAGGGATGGAGATAACACAGATGYTGGGATTACTGATCAATAACCAGCAATAGGTGATAGAGAAAATAAGAAATGCAGAAATTTTATGAAAACTGTCCTCATTATGTCTTTGCCTCTGTCCATAGATGGAGTAACATTACAAACGTATGTCCCCCTTTTCATTGCTCTTTCCAAGACTGAGAACCTGATGAAGCTCAGGCAATGRCAGCTAATTCAGGACAAAATGAATACAATGATCATATTGTTCATATTGCTTCATACTTCTGATCTGGTAGGACTTTACACCTGCATGTTATCAGGATAAGCACTTACCCAGCATGTTGCCCAATTGAAAGAATTACCTAATTGTCCTGATCTTGAACATATTTCATAAGTAACTTCAAACAGTATTTGAAATCCATGAAAGAAAAAARAAAGATGAATCCAAATGATGGGTGCCTAAATGTTCCCTTCAGGTTCACAGCTTCCTCCAAATCACTATACCAGACAACTGTTCTTCATCAGTCCTGTTTCTTACACCCAGCTCCAATAACTTGGTGACCTTGCAAGTTTGTTTTTACTGCATTGCTCTCCTAAAACTTCATTAAACTATCTCCATGGATCCCTTTGCCAAAAATGTTTCACCTGGCTTGCTATACATGTTGTCCCTTTTGTGAACCCCGGCCTGTTCCCTTTAATTAAATCAAAACTTACTTCCCCCCCCCCCACCATCAGTCCTTCATTCTTGTTCCCTAGAATCTTTCCCTTTGGCAATGTCAAACTTTACAGGTGTGTAGTTTTGCTCCGCTGTTCCCTATAGCATTTTCCTTTGGCAAGTGTAGYATACACATCCCTTCTGTCCAGTGTTAATTTTTCATTTTCCAATAAAGTTTTTGATATACTGTATTTCTAATTCTAGCAGCTCCCTTAGCTCCTTTGACACTTCGCTTGGATTTTGGAGCTTTAACCATCTGGTCTTTTTTAATCCTCAAGTCTCAACAGTCTCATCTCTAGACCAGCTGTTTTGGCAAGATCTCTCTCACAGATTTCTTTCTTTTAAAAAATTATCACAGTTTTCTTCTTTCGAGTCCCTTGTCTTCTGTACACGGGAAACTTCTGTCACTAAGGAGCTATAACAGCACAGTGTGGGAGATTTGAAAACAGATAGCACAGTGGCTCAGGCACAGTTCAGATTTCTGTTGGTCTGTTGGTCTGTCACCTAACCAGTCCTGAGCTAAGCTTTCCCTAAGGATAAAATGATGATAACTAGACTCACAGACTTGTTCAACTTCTTAATGTTTCTACTGACCTTGATATCATCTGAATGAAGTATCAGAGAGAAGGTGTCTATTATGATATGATGAAGGGAAAATGCCAAGAGTAAAGCTGCCCCTTCCTTAGTCCTCAGATATATTAGTGGGAAAGAGGTGAAAGATCTCCCTAGCTTACATATTTAGAAGATGTGTAAGTCTGCACTAGTCATACTCTTTCTATTAATAGCAAGAAATCTATGACACAATGTGTTATTTCTCTTATCCTGAGACAGCCACTTAAGGTGTGTTGCCTGAACTGGCCCCTGAAAGTTCCTGTTTCTTTCTGTTGGCCCCAAAAGGAGCTTTCAGCAATGAGCTCAGGCTTATATGACTAACATTTGGGTGATCAGTGTTATGGGAGATGACTTTCAGCCCAGAACTCCTCCCTTTGACACTATAAATCGGAAATAAGTTTGGTTCTCTGAGTTTACACAGGTGTAAGAGGAACCTGAGATCCTCTTAGAGACCTCTCAGAGAGAGAGCTGATGGTGGCTTGTGAGTGAACTTYCAGTTCGCTCCTGGCTTTACATGCCCTTGTTTAGGGCATCCCACCAAATTTTGCGGTGAGCATTTGATTCAAGCAGGTCTGGAAAGTAAACCAAACTTCATCCAAATCCATGGTTTCTAGTCAAAGCCCACCTTCCTCCTCTTCCAAATGCAGCCTCAGGCTAACCTAAGGGCTCAWGAAACTCAGAGATATTTTTAATCCTTCTCTTCTCAGGTTTTAATTTGTACAGAAACCATGAATTTCTCCAGAAAACCTTTAATGGATTTKCATGTGAGTAATTTTTTGGCACCTTTGAAGCAATCTCCCTGCCACTTGCCGTCTGTGTTTTCTATACTCACTTGCTCTTAGTGTATTAATTTCATTCTGGAGTCTTCCCAATGCTAGCATCTTACAACATATTTGGTACCCTGCCTTCAGAGAATTAAACTATGTATCTTCTCTTTCTTTCCTAATATTCATTCTTCTTTTATTTCATAACCCTYCCAACTGTACCATCATCAGTTGTGCCACATTTTGCCCAATAYGCTACACAAAGACATGCTAATTCATAGGTCCAGCCTGGTCAGTTTTAGAGATCTAAACTTGTCTCGTGTGTATGTCTTTACAGATTTGTTCCTGACCTTCTCATGGAAGGATAGAACACATTTCATCCCCCACAGTTTGAGTGTTCTAATGATCTTACCCCTGATAAAGTAAAACAACAAAACACAACTTTACCGAGGAGTTACAAAAGCAGACTATCTGCCTTCATAGTTTTTGATTTTGTTTTTCATCTGTGAAACATTTGCCAAAGATATCATAGGTGGTTTTCTTAGAAAAGGGAGCTGGAYATCTGTTTTTTGTCCTCATCTCAACTGCTTGAGCTTCTGAACCTATAAATATGCAAATGAATCCCAAGCTTCTATCATGCAGTGAAGACTTGGCTAGCCCTATACTAGCTCAAACATTACTTTGAGGGTTTGGTGCATTTCTACTCTCTTCCCTCCACCCTCCTCAGCCACAGAAAAACATCACAAAATAAATATTGACACATACAGAATGATGTTTAAGGAATATAGAACTGTGACACATGATGAGAAAGATCTTCTCTTATTCTGAAACCCTCTTCTTACCAGGCCAAAAGTTTGGTTACCTTGTGTTACAAATTTGAAACTTAATGCTTCAGCTCAGCTTCTGGTAAAGGAGCTTTGAAGGTAGAACCCAGGCAGAGAAAGCCTCTGTATGCAGCTGATGGCCACACTGGTATTATCAGTGTCCACCTGTTTCATATTTTAACGTTTCCTACTACATTTAATAATCTGTGCTCAAGAAGGTATTTGTCTGAGGATGAATCTTGTTTCTAAGCAGTGTTCTGCAGTTTGCGATTTGGTATTCAAAGAGAGGCCATTTTGCAAGGTGCTTTACAGATACAGGATGAGAGAGTGCTCTAATTTCCAGCAGTGCCTGATCCAGAGATAGTGAATGGTTGGAACGCTAGGAGACTGCGAGGGAGTCTATCCTCTGGATGCTGAAGAACGGATAGCACCTGAAAGGTGACTCATCTCTTCCAAAACTAGGCTTTGTTATAGGTGGGATCAGTCACCAGAAGGTATCTGTTCCACATCACAACAGTGATCAGCTCTGAGCTTTACATGCAGCTCACAGATAYCTTGAGATTCAGCTCCAGATTAAGAAAACAGGAGTGCATACACATAACCTACAAATCTAAGGTCTTTCTGTAACTGGTGAAGGTCCAGGACTTSGTTCAGTTGCTGACAAAGAGTTATCTGATACCAACTCCAATGCTCTAGATCATTAAAGACATTTGATAGAACTGAGAGTTACGATTCAGGATCTCTAGAAGACCTGACCTTTCTGGAGCGACAATCGGAGGCCAAATTTGATTCCCTTAGATAGGACATACAGGCTGTGTTACTAGAGAGCTATCTGTGAGCAACTCAATCAATCCGTAACAAGTATAGCCCTTGGAGCCTGCAGGACCAAATGAGGGCATTTTGATACCTGAGCCCAGACATTGCAAAGACTATGTGTGTTCACAACAATCTTCAAGGATCTCAAACCAGCGCTGTGACTGGGACCATTGGCACCATTATTGGCTATGTCTGTGCTGCTTCTGGAGCATGGATTTCCACATGACCAGCTAGCCTGCCGTCACTGCCTTCACACCACTGGAACTTCCTCTCTCGTTAAGACAGGATCCCATACCAAAATGTGCCTGGCATGATAGTGTGTCTGGGCCACTGCTGCAGAGGGATCTGCAGCTAGCACTGAGAGCTATATAGATTTGAGACAGGGTAGATGCAACACATGCTCTGCTTCCAGTCATTTTCAGCATGAAGTAGATCAGGCTGCCAAAAATACATCCACGTCAGCTAGCTGAAAATCAGGATCTTCAGCTTTTGTCTATTCAGGATTCATTTCACAGGGTTCGTAGATGTCTACTCCTGCTTTGCTTCTAGCAATCAGCAGATACGGGAGTGTAGGACTTGTAAGTGTGAATATTTTGAACTCAATCCACCAGACCTTTATTCAATAGTAAGTTTTTTACACTCTCTAGTCAGCCACTACAGCAATAATCACAGCGTAAAGGCCTGGATAGAGGCAGCATTACTGAGCTGCTATTTTTAGAGCAGTTGCAGTTTGGGTTTGGGAGCAGACGAAAGCTCTCTTGTGCTAGGCACTGCCCCTGTTGATGGCTTAGAGTCCCTAATCTGGAGAGTGATAGCTTCTCTGGATATTTTTAATACTGGTTCATTTACTTCTAAACAAATACACATCCTCATGAAGGGATATGAATGTTTAAGTGATTAGAACCTACTGAATAGTCATGAAATCTATATCCAGGCACAGCGGCTTTTCAAAGTGCAAATTGCATGAATATATATGAAGTGACTTATTTCAAAAACACTAGCCTTTAATGCTTCTTCTTTCAGCTCCTTTCACACAAAAACAGAAGTGGAGTTTCAAGATGAAATTCTGCTCTCTTTGATACTTCCATAAATCAAGATTTTGAATTGAAAATAATGGTAAAGTCAGACCTCAGGTTGTGACTCACCTGGATTCTGCTGAGCAGCATAAAAGGAAGCATGAGAATAAAGGATTTTCTGTGAAAAAAAGAATTCAAGACCCTTGAATTTAAGAACCAGATTTTTAGAATTGCTCAACGCTCTTAGTTCTCAATGAAAACAACCAGAACTCCCCATTTCTAGGAGCAGCTGAGGAACATTTTTTTTTTTTTTTTTTTATGAAAGCCTGTTTTGTCCCTTAAAAAAAGTCTCTATCAATTTCCAAACAAATTAACATGTAAAATAGCTGGGAACTGATRTAAAATCTTTTGTTTCAGGCTGAATAGTATGCTTCATTCTGACAAAATCAAAGTGTAAYGAGTCATTTTGGATGTGATAATAACCTCAAATGTATGACTAGTTTTCACCTTTMATTTAATTGATCTTTTTTAAAGCACTTGTCATTTGACTTGGAGAAAACATAAGGTCTTTAGTTATTTTATAAATGAGAGCTCTAGAGTTGATCATATTTGGGAATTAGGAGGTATTTACTAGTTCTGATGGCGTAAGCGAGGAGTTTTTGCAGAAGAGCCCCRTTCTGCAGGTGGAAATGCTGCCAAAGCTGCGTTCCTGCAACAGGGTGGTTAAGAGGAAGGGACAGGACTGAGCGTGATAGACTCATGATAGAGGGTGGCGTGCACCCATTCTGACCTGCTGTCACCCCTTGCAGCTCCCACGCACTGGACCTCTCACCAGTATAGATAAACCAGAGTGATGGCATTGTGGGATGCACAAACAGCTGCCTGGGATCCTGCCAAAACCACCAAACACATTTTCCAGGGTGAGCTTCATCAGGGCATGAAATTTGGTCCCTGAGGGGTGATATGGGAGTCTGAACCAATCCCCCTTCTTGCCACAGCTATTTAGAACATGTTTAATGGGTATTATTTTTTCCAATAGGGAAATTGCTGTGGTTGCTGTGGGCTGTAGTGGGAATACACACACACATATACACATATATGTATATATTTATATGTATTTAGGATAACATTTTTAAACAACATCTTATATAGGAGTATAGTAGATGCTTTAGAAGGGACACAGCAAGGGGGAGAAACGTATAAAAACTCTCTGGTCTCTAAATGAGTAACCATAGGCAAAAGGATGTTTGGTGCTAACATGCAGAGACTAGCTATTACACACTGGGAAGTCAAGATGGGAGGAAAGAGGAGCTGGGATTTCCCAGGGAAGACTTCTCTGGGAAAATGCCTGTTAGCTGGAATTGAAGGTTTCCTGACCACTGGCACTATCAGTAATAGAGTCTAGGATGCTTTTGAACAGAAATTTGGAGGAAAGGGGGGAAAAAATACCCTCTATTCAGCACCTATTGCCTAGATCCCTTCATCACTTCACCGAAGCTTCATGCCTGAGAAAGACCCCTGTCAAGAGTCCTAGAAGTGAAATATGGAGATGTAGAGGGATCAGACTCTCATCACCCATTCAGGCACCTAAGACATCAATCACGCTTTGAGGAAGACTGTTAGGTCCAGGGCAACAGTCCCTGGTGTGCTTTTGGTTAAGCGTGATCTTTGCTATGGGGCAAAGTCAGAATAAATCACAATCTCCAATCAGCAGAATTTTCTGAATTGCTCCCATCCTCAAATTTTTTTTTCACCTCTTACCCTGCTAGAGAAGAAACATCCAGTCATTCCTCTTGCAGGCAAGGAAAAAAAAAATGAATGAAAAGCCTTGAAAGACGGCACACAAACATACCATATAAGGGTGTCTTTATTTAAGCGGATGGGGTTAGGGAATTGGAATCATTTTTTGAGGAGTAAGAATTCGCCAGGGAGTCTGCTGTGAATTCTCAGAACACTCCCCAGCACAACACCGGGGTCTATGTTACCAAGCCCATGGGAGCTCCTCAAAAAAAAAAAGAAAAAAGAAAAAAGAGAGATGTTTTTTAAAAAGGTGTGCGGTGGGATTTATGGCATTCCACAAATGTGTGCACCAGCATTTAGCCTGGTATGAAACAGATCTTGTTTTTCACAGTTACAGTCAAAGAGGAGGACTGTAGGCTGAGCGTGACAGACACAGCGCATTCACAGAGATTGTTATAAGATACTTGCATTTCCAGAGAAAAACAAACCGATKGCTGAACTTAACAGTTGAACACCAAAAGCCAGTCTGTCATGCCTCGGATGCACAAACRCAGACAGTATTCCCAAGGCCTAGAGACAGCCTCTGCTTTGACTCATTGGTTATGTGTTCAGATGTTAACAGCATCTAAGTTTCAGTCAGTTTTACCACTGACTGAAAAATGCACATTTATTAACATAAAAACCAAAAGTGGGAATTAGCTGATTGAATAATAGAAGAAAAGGAATAGTAATCTGGGAGAAAGAGAGTGGAAAACGTCATGAGAAGTTCAAGAAACATTATTCTTTGCATTACCTGGCTGTCAGCTAGAGCTTCTAGCAAATGACCCATCACAACTGTTTTTCGAGGGAAAATAGGTTTCCAATGATATATATATATATATATTTTTTTTCTTGGAGATCCTCTGCTTTCCTGGGAAAGCCTTGATGTTTTTCATCCAAAAATAAAATACTTGGATTCTCCAGCTGAATTTGCATTCTCCTTGAATCATCTAGACGCAGCTTCCAAGATGTATGGCCTCCTGTCTCTTAGGAAGGAAGATTGTGAGGTATTACAGGAAGTGTAGTCCAAGCAGAGGCCCAGTAAAGAGAATAAAAACATGAGGTATGCAACAGAGCAGTACTGGCATTTTCAAAGCTCAATATTTAGATMTTGGCCAAAAATATCAGTGCTTCTTTCTTTCCGCAAACAATGTATTTCCATGGATTTTCCTCTGTTTTCCTCTAAATATTCTGCTTGGGGCAAATAAATACATAAAACCTAACCAGTTTTCTGGGGACAACCATACCAGACTTCGAACAGCTTTGTATTACAGTTGATCAAATTCTTGGTCATATATGTGTAAGTTTAGACAGAAATGTGCCTGCCCTGCCCCAATCCCCTACTTTGTCTATACATGAAAAAATCATTTAGGCAAATGTGAAAAACTTATATGAATTCCTTCTGCTTTTGTCTACGTTTTCAATTACCGATGGTGCCCTGTGCTGAGACCACARTTCCTGAGGATCTCTACCCAAAATTAGAAGGAAATCCCAATGTTTGCTCAATATTTTGAAAATATAGCCTTTGGAGCAGGTGTAATGGCCTTGAAAATCTGGTCTTGTCAAGGTAAAAAATTACATGGCAATCATTTTTTTCATGTTATAGTTAAGACTTTTTAAATAATTTTTCTGACACAAGGAGATTAGTGTAGCCATATTTAAATTAATTTTTCATATTTGACTTATCCTTAAATGTAAGACAGGGGTTAATAAATTGCAGAACCTGGGCCCTCACTGGTGCAAGCTTATTATTGCATCGTCTATGAGGACAATCTTGGGGAAGTTCTGGGAAGACCTGGGAGGCCAGCATAGTTTCATCCCACATGTCATGGATGCAGAGAGATAAGCCATTCTCTATTTTTCTCCCCAATAACTTGTGGAAATCATGTCAGTCTTTTGCAAACWCATGAAGGGGAGAGAAAGGCTGTGAAGAACTCTGGGAACACAAAGGGTTAGGAGGACAGTCATGAGCAGGCCAGCAGCACGGCTGAAAGCCTTATTGAACCAAACTGATTTTTGAGAATGGTTGGTGGGGGAAGAGTAGAGAAAAATGAGAAAGCAAGAGTATGAGATGACTTTTTTTAGGGAAGTTCTACATATCCTAGATCTTAAAAGAAGAACATCTCTTCTCACTCGTAGATGGTAGCTTTCTAATACACACAACGGCTAGTCTTCATGGCCTGACATACACATAAAATGGTCAGTCTCTTGGCGCTACCTTCAGGCAGGAGGTGTGTTTAGAGTTAATGAAAATCAGCACCTCAAATACCTCATCCTGGGAATCCAGAGAGTCCCTCCAAGAGAATAAACGTACCAAGTCAGAAACAACATTTACTGTCCAGGGCACTTCTTCGTTGTTTGCTGGACATTTTGGATTCATTACTGACGGAAGCAGCTTGGTGCTAGAAGTTTCTTTGCAGTGCTTGCTATTGCAGGCTGCTGGCCCATGACTGAATGCAACATTCCTGCTGCTACAATTTGTAATTCCTAAATCCACTTGAGGCCTTAGTCTAGTGCRATTAGCTTGGAAATATTTATCAAATGGGACATTCAAACTCAGCAGTAGCCTTGTGAAAGGCAATACGCTATGATAGAAGATTAGGAAAGGAGTAACAGAGCTCTCTAGAAGCTCACAGAAATGTTACAAGTCATCAAGAATGTGAATTACTGGCCAACAAGTCCCCTCCTGCCTCAGCAGACTCCTACTCCGTGCTGCCAGGTAGCTCAGCAGGCTGCTTCACCTGCACGGTTCGGAGGGAGCGTTTGTTTTGGCTCGTGCTGCTGGGTTCACTGTGTCCCGCGTGTTCAGTGTGAGCTGCGCCACATCCAACTGCATTGCTGTTCCAAGTTTTGAGTTAGAAATTGGCACCATCACACATAAATGACAGAGATTCTCACTGTTTTCTTCTTGGAGTTGCAAAAATGAGTAAAAGTGAGGGAGAGATGAAGACAGACTGAGAGATGACGGGGAACAGAAGGTGAGGAATGATCCGTCGTGCTGCAGGCTGGCTTGTTACCTTCACAGCTACAGAAATCTCCGAGTTAGAGCTCTGCATCTCTCCTTTGTGGCCTGAGTTTTGTGAGGCAGACTCTGCCTGTAGTAGCACTGATGCAGATGTGATGTAACTCCATCAATGACAGCAGAATGGCTTCGTACACTCCGCAATGTGAGGCTGTGCTGGCTCTATATGTCTGCTGTGAATGCAACCACGATTTGATCCCAGACACTTTTTAYCTGGACATATGAATTCTACAGTGAGTCTTTCCAAACTTCTCTGCATCTTAATGTAAATGCTTATGGAAATGAGGTGTGTCTGGCACAGCTGGAGATGGAGAGCTAAATTATCACCAGCAAAAATCCGGTGCCTTGAAAGTAGCCAAGTTTGTGCTGCACTGTAAAACATACAGAAAAGAGTCTGTGCTTTGCACATCTCAGCTTGCCTTATCCATCTCCCGCTGCTCACTACCACTATAAAGAAACTCCCTAAATCCCAGCATAGATCATGAATTCGTGGCATTGTCCATAGGCATCATCTATAGCAACGTATTTGTTTAGATTCATTCTTTTAAGAGTAATGGTGATGAGGGTATCTATATGAAACAAGGAAAGTCTTAACTGACCTAACAAAACCATTTGCTAAATTCCTTAACTGATGTAAAAGTGTATGCATAATAAAAATAAATATATAATGCTTACTTTAACATAAGAAAATGAATATGATGGAGTAATGAAAGCAATTAACATTGTCTTGTACTAYCTAGTAAATCTAGAGTGTGCAGAGAGGAGATAATACGCCATTTTAGCATCAAGTGTCCTCATGAGACATTAGTGGGGGGAGGCTGTGATGAACCAAACATTTCTTGTATGTTTGTGAATTCTGAAAATGATGCATTAGGTGGTCTTAATGCTGCTGTCAAGGTCGAAGTCATACRAATGTAATCTTAACAAGTAGAATGAGGTCTCACTAAGTGTATCTTACGGGATGCAAGGCTGCATAGGTAACAAATTAGTATGAAACTGGGAAAGTTTTAGGAGATGAAAGGGCATATTTGAGGGATGTACTCTGAAAGCTGTTCTCCCAAGATAAGGTCACTGRCAACTGTTACGGTCCTCTTCCTGTCAAATCAGTCTGTGACAGAAATTAACAGAGATTTTGCTCTGTTAGAATACTTACCTGCCTCTAAGAACAGCAGGTACTGAACTTACACCCTGTCTGTTCCTTCTTTATTGCTCTTATTTTAACAGATCTAGTAACTTTCATGTGACTACCGAGAGAAATCAGTATTTTGCTGGTCTGTGTTTTCTACCAGCCAACAACAGAATGGATTACACTCCAGAACTGAACCATGCACCTTGAAGTTTCATTTTTTCACYCAAAAAAAATGTTGTCAGAATAATAATAAAAGAAAAYAAAAACCCTCCACATCCCTACTTCTTAAACAAAGAGCCTGGCTTATTGCACTTGCTTTTGTCTAGTTCTCCTGCACAATGTGTCGCCTGAGAATGGAAGTCCAAACTAGCTGTTGTGAGGAGGTTTCCAGCTTTGCTCAATCTAAAGGCCTGAATCTCATTTGCAGGCTGTCAGTTACAATGTCTGAATCTTTTCAAGGTTACACATCAGCACTAACGAGTGGTGACGGGTAAACTAAAAAAGGCAATATTTTCTGCTGGAAAAGCRTTCTAAATACCTGGCTATATAGTACAACATGAGCCAATAACCCCAGAGTGGGGAACCGATCTAGGAACTCTCCCTAAAGCATTTAATCTTGCCTTCGATCATTTCTGTTCCTAGCTATAGTTGGAACCTAATAATAAAGAAGCAACATAAAGGGGAAATGAATGACTAAAGAAACTAGGGAAAYTTTTCTTTTGTCTAATGTGAAGGCTAACTTGGGACACCTACTCTACAATTGGTAAGAAATTGCCCCACTATGCTGGGACAAATTGCTTCCTAGAAGCATCTCTGTCTCTTCTATGCCTCTACACGAAGGCTCAATGATTGTTAGGAGAAAATGTTGATTTTTTTGAGAGCTGGTTAGAAAAGGTGAATCCCAATCTGTAGGTATAATTAATTCCATCTCTAATGGCAGAACTTCTAGAGTATCAAAACTTATCTACACAGCAAATATGTTTTCACTATACTTTTTCCCCAGTATGTCTACTGAATGAGGATATAGSAGCAACAACAATTCTGAAAAATATCAGTGATTTGCCATGTAAATTATTCTTTGTTGTTTGATTTTCACTTTGCTTTTTAGAATTCTACCTGCAACCAGGAAGTCTGAATGGAAATAAATGCTCTTTCATTTTTCTTTTCACGGGCAAATGAGTTACATTTATTTCTAAACTTTTTAGCAGACTAATTTAGTTTTAGAGAAAGTTCAGGTCATTTCTTTATATTATTCTAGTCTGAACACCAGGCTTTAATTTCTTCATTTTAAAATATAGCAGTGTGCAGCCAATATCGTTGTTGCCTTAGAGTAGGTTTCTCTGTTATTCCCCACAGCTGTAAAAGAACATTATAGATATAAAATTGTTCTGGGCAGGAGCTGGAAGAGAAAAGTTGGCCAGGAATATAAATGATTTTTCCTTTCATTCATATTGAGTTTGCAGTTGTCTGGCAGAAAACTAGAGTGAAATCACCCTTAGTAGAGGATTTACATCATCAAATTAAGTGGGGTTGCTCCACATTCAAAATATTGAATTCAGCAGCGATACGCTGCATCTCTACCAACAAAAAGTAAGCAGAATCTGGCCCCTGAGATGCACCCTTTAGATCAGCGTTGGAGCCCTAACTCATGGCTATCTGCAGTGAGTAACRAAAAGCAGCAAGGAGAGCAAAGGGTGCAGTGTCTTCCTTGCTAGGAGCTCAGGGGCCTGTGATGGTGGGAAACCACTGCCCTGGGTGAGGCAAAGGCTTCTCACTGAATATATATACTGTGGTTTTCTAATCCTCATTCTGAGGTGTCAGCAGGGCTTTCCAGGAGTGTCCTCTTCTGGGGTTTTGGAGAGCAGTTTGTAGATGGGTGGGCTCCTTGAGTGCGAAGAGGCCAGGGATTCCCCGCACTTGCACATCGACTCTTTGACTTGGCAAGAAGTGGAGCTCAGCAAGTAGATGCTCTTCTGACTCATCCAGGTGTAAATAAGGATTTCCTTTGAGGAAAACTGCACATTACACCTACTGGCCTTGCTGGAACTGGTGGAGTCGCTGCTGATTCACAGTGGGAAAAATAGGAGTGGAATTTGGCTCTGTGGTCCCAGCCACTGGACCAGACAGTCTACTCCCTAATTCATAGACAGTAACACACTTGTAAGGRTGATATACGCATGTATCAGACGTTTGCTGTGCTTGTAGGATGAATAAGCATCTAGAGTATTGCACTAATGTCAATGGAGAAAACAGTGTGGTGGGCTTATATCTCAGAGGGTTGATCCATGTAGACAAGAAAATCCCTTGAACAGGGATTCCGACTCATTATTCCAGCATACATTCATTCAGAATACGTAAATGTGAGCAGGAGAATCATTTCAGGGGKTTTCCTCTGATCTGAAGTCCAATAGTCCAAACCACAGGAGGAATGATCCCATTTAGACATGACACAGCCAGCTTAGAGGAAAAAAAGATTTTTCTCCATAGTATCTGTTTATCCAAAATTTAAAGAAAAGTTTTCCAAACTTCTCTTTTCACATCACTTTACATATTCATCAGGGAAAGGTTCAGCCATAAGGATTGGAATCTGATGATAAGTGTTGGTTAGATGCAGACCTCTCCTCAGGTCCAAAGGGAACCTGAAACAGGCCATATTATCAGAACATCATCCTTCTGAGGCTGCTGGGCTGTATTTCCATGACAAAAAAGACAGCTTGGAAGTATATGAAATACTCTGGATAGTTACCAGGATCAAAAGAAACTCCTAGCTGATAGGGTTCCTCTAGYGCTACTATCAAACATATGTAGCTGCAACCCACATACACAGTACTTTAAAATYCGTGGGAACAGCAAATTAATATGAAAAAGTTGTATCTCTGTATGTGTCACAGAAGCTTCCTATTGAGAGCCATCACTAGGCTATCCAAACTGTATCTATAAAATATAGATGAAGTCGTCAGAGAATTTAATGGAATCTCTGCTCTTTTTTCCTACTGGGCTATGTAAAACTCTGCTTAGATCATTTTTCTTGGAGTGCAGAAAAGAGAGGAAAGCGGCTGCTGTGTATCTTGTTCTGTTCCTCGTCTGTGCTGCTTGAGAAGAATGATGCAGTAATTGCTAAATGTTTTCAGCTATTTTTCTTCATTTTCTTGATTGAAATCTTCAAAAATACCCAATCAACTCTACAGTTCAACAGTTATATTGAGAAACTTTTACTGAAAGGTCCTTTATACATTTTTAAGATATTTTTAAATCAGAATTTTATAATTATTATTCATTTTACTTAGGGTGACAAAACTCCCTATGATAATTATAGATTCTTTTTTTATATAAATATGTGGTTTGTTTTACTAAAATATCGCTTATATTTTTATTCTTGCATCTCTTGTCTACCTTAGATGAGAATCTAAGCTGACACATCCACTTTGTCTGGCTTCAGGTGGAGTTTGTCTGAATGGGAACTGTCTCAAAATTCACCAACCAAATTCTACTTTTTTTCCATTGTCACATTCTTATTTTAGGTGAAAACATCTAAGTTTTATGAATAAAGCTACTGACATGGTAGCTGAACGCTCACAAGCAGTCCCATAGTGTTATTGACTCTGCTGAAAGACTTGTATGTTGGAGTAATTTCACTTTTTATGAATAAACTACACTGAAAACTACTCAACTTCTGGGTCAGATAATATCACCTGAATTAATAGTTTTGCAGGCAGAAGAGCATCTTGCTCCCTGAAATGTTTGGATTGACATTTTCCTTCTAACGATGTGGAACCCAGTTAGCAGAGTCAGCATTCTCCGTGGCGGGGTGGGTAGCACGTTCAGCCATTGCACTAAAGCTGGGTCTCCTTGCAGGGTTTTGTAGTGGGACTTTGATGCAAGTGTTACAAGATGACTGACGGATGTAATTCAAGGTGAGGCTCATTTGCCTCCATGCCTTCATCTGCCTGATGAGAACAAAGACGAGTTCTCTGAGCAAAACAGAGCTGGAACCACTCTATTCAAAACTGATTCAAAATCCCATTCAAAGACCTCATTAACTCAGTGGGAGCCTGGCCTGACTAAGAATTTGAAGCTTAGACCTTTAATAAGGACAGTCACAAGGGGACAGAGACAGCAGGATATGTTCCATTTGTTTCTAACCAGGATGAAATTAATCTCTATGCAGAAAATCAGCTTAAGGACTCGACTCTACTTAAATTCCAGCAAGGCCTCTGTATCTCACTTGAGTAATCATTGATTGGATTCTTAAGAGAAACAGAGACRCTCTAGCTAATTACCGTACATCTGTGAATAGCCACATTTTTGGTCCTTAGGCTGTTCTGAAATTTGGAAGGAAAAAGAAAAAAAAATCAACCTGAAATGAAAGTATTCAAAAAATGTGGTGTCCTCAAAAATTAGAATGTCAAAATATGGTAAAGTGAAACATTTTGTTCTGGTTACAACTTTTTTTTTTTTCATATAATAACATTGAAACATCTTTCGAGGACAAAGGTTATCTTAACCTGWGAAGGTGAAATATTTCATTCTGAAACTGGCAAAACTGAATGTGGTGGAAGGTTTTTGGAAAAACTCTACAAAATTATAATACATTTGTTAAAGGTTTCAGATGATCTTCACCAAAGTTTTGAGGTTCAAAAGTTTGGCTTAGACTTCAATTTTCTCTCCCCATGACACAAAGTCCTTTTCCTATGCTAAAGCACCTGCACAAGAGGGTCTGTCTCTACAGAGACAGTTTAATTGGCCATATWTGGGAGAATAGATTGTTTTCATTTTGGCAGAAAAGATGAATGCTCTAAAATCTATGCACACAAGCTGCAGCAATATTTTAAGATCAGAGGTACTGAGGATAGTCACAAGAAAAGACCATTCGCAACMCTGTAAGATTGATGCTTCCTTTCAGGAACGGGTGAAAAACGCTGGAAAGAATTTTCTCTAGTGCCCTGAAAATACGCTCAGCCTGATCCAAAGCCATTTGAGTCAACTAACTGATCAGTTGTATTATGGGGACATCAAGAGGCCACTGCTGCACTGGAGACACAACGGCTCTGCGCAGCTTATGTTCTCCAAAGAGGAGACAGAAGGGGAGGGAGGAAAGCATTACCTTGCTCAAAGACACCTCCGTGGCTGGGGCCACAGCTGAGATATGAGGCCAGACATGCTGGCTCCCCAGCCCTGTCCTGTCCAGCATGCGCCACTGTGTCTCCTGGCTTTGAGCAGATTTTCAAGGCTAAAGAACAATCCAACTAGCTGAAACTTTTTTTTGCTCAAGAAATCATCCAGAGGCTGCACTTTCYCGGGTACCCCAATAAGGTGGATCATGATGGGCTGTTAGAGACCGCTCTGAGGGCTGTCTGCAAGACTCGTTGTGGTCTGGGAACAGTGGGATCCCAAGTCAGCACTTTGCACAGGGTAACCTGGCTGCACCACGCACACTCTTAGCTGTAGTCCTACTAAGCTTCCTAGCATTGTAGCATAACTAGCACAATGAAATTAGCATTATAATTAGGACAATTACTTTCCTTCTGTAGCATTCTAAAGTGCTTTGAAATGAATTAATAATAATAGCTGAAGTGGAGCGAGTCTTATTCATCCCTACAGTAACCTCTGAACCAGTGGTGTGGTGACTCTCCTCTGAGATGATTGCGTTTGAGTACCTGAGTCTTTAGGGTACGTAGGGCCTCCCTGYTTTTGATATTGAAGGGGTCTACCTCTGACACCAGCAGTCTGTGCCCTCCCACATGYCCAGTGCCCTGGGACACGGGAAAGGCTCAGGCTTTCAGGCGTGCAGATCCGTAACTGGCATCAAACAGGATTAGGTGGCTCCTCTGTCGCAAGGCATCTGAGCAATTTGACATGACACATCTCTTCCTCCCCTGCTTGCCATCAGCCAGAAGAGTGTGTTTCTTGTCTGATTCTTGGTTTACATCTACATGCGCGTGCAAGTCTGAAAGAGAGACAAAGCACTGACTGAGTCAAATAATTGATGGTGTATTTAGTTTTGAGCATGCTGCGGCCTCTGAGCGGATTTTTCTGTTGCTGTTCAAGGCAGTGAAAGGAGAACCTACATTTTGCTGTGCACAGTGGCTCCCTGTGGAGTCTGCTCCCGCCGTCCATCGTCCTCCATCAGTCAAGTCAGTGAGGCTCCATCCTCACGTTGCTTCTTTTATCTCAGGAGTAAGGACACAGGGTAGCCTGAGGCTGGTCTCAGAAAAAAAACAGGTGCTCCTCACCTCCATTTATGCTTGTGGGGAAGGAATGGTTTACTCTGCTTTCTTGCCAAGCAGGGACTTGGCCTTATGGCTAAATAGTAGAAACAATACCACATGCCAAGATTGCCACAATTATTTCCTGTGAGGTTACTCGTTTGAGAGGTCATTTAATTGTAATCAAGATGTTTATCCAAGAAAGTGATTTGAGGGATCAAAATTGGGAAATCCCTTGAAGTGGTGATATTGCCAAACAGAGCTGGGATTTGCAGTACATCAGCAACCGCCCTGTGTCCTTCCTCCCCATCCTGCATTTGCAGGGCGATTTCAGGGACAGGCTGTCTACAGCTTGGACAGTAGTAGCCCAGCACCAGAGTCCCGGCCAGTACTGATCTCTTTTTTTTGCCGACACCCTTAGCAATGTCCTTTCCTGCCAGACAGTGGAGTTTCCCTTGACAGACTTTCTCGTGATTTTCAGTGGGGCATAGYCTAATGTATGCAAAAATCCTTCAAACTGGAAGTATGAGCAGGTAAATTTTACTAAGTTGCCCATGTTTAACACAGTGAATATTTCTTTCCAACCAGGCCAACGGGAGCCTTATGGTCCACATTTTCCCTTCGTTCTCACAACTCCCTTGTCAGTGTGACTGGCACCTGAAAGCTCTCTATGTGCTTGGGCTCGGTTTAGACTTCAGCTGATGTTCACGGTGCTCAAGAGCCTTCACTGTCCTGTGCAAATCGTCCGTGTTTTCCTACATTTCTTGGCTATTGTTCTTGGCCATGCCCAGTTTGTTAAAAAWAACATATTCCACGTTTCTCTATCTGCTGCAACCGAATTCATCATTTTTGGGTGGATAGCTTGAGAGTGGGTGAAGGAGCAAAAGCAGCCTCCATGCAGGCTCCTATGTACGTGTAAATATTTGAAAGGTCACTCAGTTATTCATACAGTATGTTCTGCCAAGCTTTGTGCAGAAAACACTCACCTTTTTTGGTGTCTCCTCATAAATCTTTTGGGATTTACAAACGGAACAGCAGGCAGACTTGTTCCCTCTTGCAGCTAAATAATCCATTGTTTGCTTGTTTGTTTGTTTCCTGAGCAAATCAGGCCTAGGGACAAAAATATCGTTAATGGGAGGTAATTACAGATGCTTACAGTGAGCAACAAGAACAGGTTCTGAACAAACCTAGAGATGGAAAATGCAAAAGAGATTAGATTTTAATACGGTGACTAARTTCCAGAAATGTGTTGTTTTCCTGTTGTGGCAAGCAGCAGCCCACTAACTGAGCAAACCTCCCGTGGTTTGCAGTGGGAAGGGTCCAGGACTGAACTGTGGAACAAAACTCTCCTTTGCCCTCAAATGAGGTGAATTTGGCTCAGGATGTGAATTGCTCTTGTGGAGTACATCCCTCTCATGGCCTGATCTGATCCCAGAGTGGCTGGTGTGCTGGGAGAGGTCAGGTATGTACCAATGCCTACAATGCTCTGGGACTTGGTGTCCAGTGGACACTCACGTATACATGTGCCAATGCGATAACTGTTGGAGTCTGGACACTTTCTTTTTTGTTCCAGTTTCAGAGTCATACTGGGTCAGGCTTTCATCGATGATGAAGGCTCCAGCAGCCATTCCGGAAGAGACTTCTCTCTGTCAACATTAGCTATCTAATGGTGAGGTAGGTTTTCAGTCCAGGTTGCTCATCCAGGCTTCTACATTCAGTAGAGAGAATCATCCTGTTTAACACAGGATGTTACTGTAACACTCCAGAGTAAGCAGCAATGTTTGGTGGGTTACATGAGGATATYTGTATGTGTACTGTCTGTGTAAGTTCTTAGGAGAAGCAGTGGAGATGTGGCCAATATATAGCCCTTAGAGCTCAGCTGGTCAGCTGAGGTTATCTGCTCTGAGCTGAGCTAAACAGCCTCTAGCTTCTACCATCAGGCCAGATCTTCACCCACTGTACTGGGAATTTAGACACCTCTCACACATGGAGAAACTAAATTTAGGGGCCTTAATCTGGAGCTGAATCCCATATTTAATTTCATCTGGCTATGTCAAGGTGGGAGGAATCTCTCTATTAATAATTTATATAAGTAAGAATTAAACAGAAATAACGATTCATTAATTTATCCTTGCTGGATAACTATTAAGATGAAAGTGCTGCCTTATTTAAAATCTAAGGATGGTTGTGTCCTCTCAGGTAGCTTTGGGAGTAAAAGCTAACACAGTAGCTTCCTCTATCAGGCTGAATCAAAACAATAGTCTTTTACCTTTGTGAGCACTTAAATATACTCCAGGATTATTATTTTTTATATCCGAGTAAAGCAGAAGGCATGTAAAGTGATGTATAAAATATAGCAACGTATACCTAAAGGGAGGCTGTATGGACATCAAGCATAGCAAAACCGATATAAAACATAATGAAAGGATAAAGCAGGTAACAGGACAGATATAAATCCTTTTGCAATGAATAAAGCATGTCACATAATCGCAATAAAAAAGTAGTGAATGGCAAAACACACATCAGCATAGACATAAAGCATAATGAACTGATGGATGAAAGTCACTTTAATAGATAGATCGCTCTTGTCGCTCAGAATAAGTGAAATGATCATTTTTTTTTCTTCTGAGCTTTCAGAGGGCTCMTGGCTACACAGGAGTATGGTGAGGGGTTCCCACCGTTCTTACTCTGAAACTAATAATATCTGGCACTTGCAAATACCTTTSGCTGAATATTAGCATCAGGTCTAAAAACCCGTCAGATTTAAAATCTTTGTTGCTGGGCTCAGCGAGAGTTTTCACAAAGTGTGCMCGAGTTGGAAACCTGAGGGGAAGTCTGGCTGAAGTGCATGTTGCTGCTCTGAACCCCAAAGAAGGGGATGGCAGCAATTCAGCGCGGCTCACAGACCTCTGGAGAATGAGGTTGGGAGTACAACGAAATCCAGCTATTGCTATTGCAGTAAGTCCAGCCACGGGCCAGGTCTCCACTGTGCTCAGTTAGATGAACACCAGTTCTTCAAACATCTCCCATTGTAATGAACTGACAGTCTGCTCAGCAAGATGTAGGAAGAACAAGTGTAGATGGGGTTACCATCCTCTGAAGTACCACTTTTCACTTTTGYCAAGACATGCCTGAAAGCAATTTTTTCAGTTGTGCTGATAAAATTTACATGTTTCATTTTGATTATTTCTGAACACAAGACTTCACCTTTTTTGTTATGAGACAGGAGGCATTACAGGGAACAGAGGAACCCAAATAACTGCCCCTAGAGAGCAGGAAACACCCCCGACTCCGCAGTGCGATACGGCACCTTTGCCACCTTAATTCAAGTGAGGACCGGGTGACCCAGAGCTCTGGTTATAGTGGACAGCTCACAAGCATGTGCAAATTTGAGCCACCCTTGATTTCTGGAGAAGGCCCTAACAGCTCTCCTGGCCCCTGCAATGCTTTCGTCTGAGATCAGGCAGGGAGGAAGTGAATGCTCCGTGGCTACAGATCTAGTTCCTTTTGTAGCCTTTGCTAGCTGCATTTTCACAAAACTCCTTTTGCAAACAGATCTGAAAGAGAAATGCATTTTGTTCAATTAGGAAGCTGTAAAAGCAGAAGCCATTTGCCAGCCACTTAACCAAACCCTCCTTTTTTCCTGGCAGCAGATGATGCCTGAGCCCAAAATGGTTTGCAAAAGGAATTTGTGGCAGCAGACCTAATGCCAACCTCTGCCTGAGATTTATTGCTCTGCTGGCATGCAGTGCTTCTCTTGCTAAGGCTCTCACATTGTTGTTTGGCTTTTTATAAAGTGCAAATACATTAAGCAACGCTTTGGAGCAAGCCAATTAGGAAGGACAGAAGAAGCATTTCCCACTCACTGGGGCAGTCCCAGGAACTAAAGAGGATCAGGGTGGCATGGAAATTAGGAGCCTGTTACAAGGAGGGTGTTAGAGGTTTGTGTTTGGGAAGTGTATGTCCAATCAGCTCTATTGTAGGCTGGCTGTTTCTCTGGGAAAAGCCTCTTAATTTCCTTGTACTTTGTTTCCTCATCTGTAAAGTCAGCACAGGCTTTTTAGACTAAAAGCTTTGTCTTTCTAGCCTGACTTCTTGCTTCCAGGGTTCTCACTTCTTTAGCAATTATCCTTATATAGAACAATGCACGTCTGAAACTGTCTACAAATTAGGCATAAAGATTCAGATTGGGGAACGTAAGGCTTTATTAATACACTTTTGAGTAATCTAGGCAATTTGGCAACTATGATTTATTCACAGTGGCTGTCCTACATTGCAATYTGATTCTGCTTTGAATGAGAAGCAACACAGCCGAACCCAGAGGAGCTGCTCTAGGCTGCTGCAAGGGTAAATGGCCCCGCATGCAGCTCGCTGGGCTCAGTCTTTCCTCCTGCTGTAGCACGCTTTCTGTGAAGAGCATGGCTTGATGGCAGAGGTTTCTTGACTGCAGCAGCTTTTCAGTCAAGCATAAAGCCTTTACTTCAGGGTTGTGGAGGGGGATGCTGAAGAACTGAGACCCCTCAAAGGAGGGATCCCACCTGGAATTGCTTCCAGGAAGGAGTCAGGGGCAAGGCTCTGAAACGTATATAAAATATAGATCCATAACTCCAGAAAAAAAAAAAATAGGACAGTGTTCCTGAGTGTACACCAGCTTCCTGCAACACTGATCTTTCAGCAACAGTCTGGTGTCTGAAGGGCCTGGTATGCAGACCACTGAAAGGGGCCACTCAGGATAAGGCTGTAGGCCAAATATGCAAAAGCATTCAGGCAGTGCAAGACTATTTGAAGCCAATTGCCCAGCCTGAGCCACACTTGCTGTTTGTTTTCACACGTTGTGAGCTAAGTTTGGGTATGGTATGCTCAAATACACAAGCAAGCCTCTGTCTACCTCTAAAAGGACAGGGGGATTGCAAAGGGAAAGTACACTTTTCAAGGAAAGTCAGGTTCAGATTATGAACTAGCTTTTCATATTAGCAGGAAATACTTGATCCTCCTGCACCTTCATTCAGCTAGGCCCACAAACTGGCTCTGAGGGGAGGCAACCCCCAAAGAAAATATATTTCAGGTGGAGGAGGTAAAGTAAAGCCTATATTTGCAACTGATTTGTAAATGAAAGAAGTTTAAACAGATCAAATTTTAAAACCAAATATTTTTAACTCCATTCTCCCAGAGGTGCTCCGGACATTATTGTGGTTTGATTTGGCTCTAGCTGGCCCCARAGCTGTGATCATTCCTGCACTAGTGACGCTTGCCCTGACTTCAGTCTTCATCTCTGGCTGAGCCCTGAGTGTGAAAAGATTCGAATTTCATGCTCTGCTATGGATCCACCAGTAAATCTTTGCAACTGGAGTATGGTTTTTGTGCGATAGCTAGAGGCTCTTTTGGTTCTTTACCATGATGGGCCAAGGTACCCAAGGCAAGACTTTTCTTGTTTCTACCCCTCAACCACACGGAGGTCGGTGAGTAAGTGTTTTCTGGAGTTGTTCACATGTGAGTTTGAGGTTAGGTGAAACCTGCTAAAGCAGTTTCATTTTCAGCCAGGAGAGCACATGTCAGAACAGAGACAACCAAAAGTGACACCAGAAAAATGCTAGTTATTAGTCTCAAGTGATATACTGTAAAACTGTCTCAAAAGTGGTAGGATTCAGACAACATCTTGTATGAGGTCCATGAACGCATATAGCAGCTCTTCACCGTTTATCTCACATTCCTTCRTCTCTTTACCTGATGAAACTTCATGGGAGGCTGGAAAGCTGGAGCTCTGAACACCAGAATAAACTACATTCATGATACTGCTGGGAACAAAACATACGTGTATATATGAGTATGTCTACAAGCATGAATTCATAACATTACCCCACAGTGTCTGGAGGGGTAAACAAGAAATGCTCCTGGCAGATAGACTATCCCAGTAAACCTGTCTCTCCCCATCTCCAGAAATATGGTTTATACCTATAGAAGAGATATTTTGCTGCTACAGCTTATGTTGATTAGGGAGGCAGAAGTTGTGCTGTTTAGAGAGTTCATTTTGCTGCTATAAACTGTATCACTAGCATGGAGATTTCTTGCTGTAACGTTTTGGCCAAGACTTAGATTAGTRGTGTTGTTGCTACCTGCTACCTTGGTGTTGAACACCTCTGGAGCCCTGGAGGGATGGTGGCCATTTGGGGCTGCATTCAGCTGCAGTAGTGACCTCAGACAGGCACAGTTCTCACAGAGCTATGAATTTCACGGGGTCTCTCAGAGGCTCTGGTCAGAGTTAGGGTTCCAAGGCAGAGGCAGCCAGAGAAGCACCATCCTGCTCTGAGGAACATTAACCCAAGCAGACAGCAGCTGAAGGGAGAAGCAGCAGAAATATCTCTTGCCTTAGGCAGTGAGAAGTTCAGGGCAGAGCTGGGATCAGGCAGCCCTGACCCTCGGACAGACCCTCATCCCACCTAAAATTAGGGAAATTAAAATAACAGGCAAGACCGGTGACACACTAAGTTTCTCAAGGTTACTAAAGACCTACCAATAGGGCAGAGATCCACAAGTTTCCAGAAGTGGCTGGGTTTTTGTTTTGTTCTTTTTCTTTTTTAAAGAAGCAAACAAAGAAACAAAACCGCAGCAATTGCACCTGAAGCAAAGGAAAAGAAACCCCCTCAGTGGTTAAAGAGCTTTGGAAATATTTCCCTTCATACCAAAAGGACRACTGGCAGAAAGACTTGGCTTTTCAATAAGCAGGAGATGCCATCCTGGGGATTTCAGTCCAAACCCTTCAGAACTGTGATAAAGCATGATAAAATCTTTACCTCTATAAATGAGTAAAACCTAACTGGAAGGAGCACTTCTTGGCTGCTGCTGTGGATTCGCCTTTGYGTTTGAAGGAAGAAAGCTGCAGGAGGCCTCTTGTAACAGGACACCTATAGCTATGCTCTGTAGAAGGYACTTGGTTTTTCATCCTGATGGAAAAAGAGGAAGAATCAGTAAAAACTCATACTAGGAAGGAGTGAGATCAAACAGACTTTTAATTTTCTCTGTATAAAATCTGAAGCTTTTCAGAAACTAGGCAGGTCTGGCACTGATTGCGGAAATATAACTTGTTAGAGTATTGCTSTCCTTTGCCAAGACTATAATTTGTGAGTCTATAAATCTCATGTTTTCCTTGCAATGAAGTCTTTCCTCCTAATTTGAACAGCCTGGGAATCAGCAGGCACTTCCCACTTCTCTGGCCAGCTTCAAGGCCTTGAACAGAGGCATCTCTACATACCTCAGTCTCTCATCTATAGAAAAGGGATAATGTGGCTTGCCCACCTTTGCGGAGCCCACTGAGACCCCTGAAGGGAAAAAGAAAGGCAGTTGTTGTTATTGCATGTGTGGGAGCCACTGTGCTTAATGCCACTGACGTTTATGGAAGTGAAGAGGGATGAGACGTGAACCGGATAAGCTGGGTGTCAGGTACGGTCCCTGGCTGGATGCAGCTCCCTTGCCAGGATCATTCAGCATGGCAGAGACACCCTGTGGCTGCAATCACACCTGCAAGGAAAGATCCTTTCACAAGGCCCTGTTGGATTTTTTTGCACTCCCCTCTCGGAAAAACACAGTTGAGGCCCCGTGTGGGCAACTCATCTGCCAGGGAGCCAGGAAAACAGCAGATACAGGACTGTAATTGCAGTAGGCTCTGTCCTACCTTTATTATAGGTTTCCTATGCTGTTTGCAGCCCTCCTAGGAGCTCACACTGAGATAGCTCCTGACACACCAGGGATGCCACCAGGTTAGGGCTGTGCTACCATCCATGGTGGAGAGAGCAGTGAGGGACAGAAGCTTTGGGCGTTTCTCTTGAACCAGCAGGATGGCAGAGAGCCCAAGCCTGCAGCATAAGGCCCCGACTCAGAGCTGGTCACCAGGAGTATCCCAAGGATGCTTTCAGTCTTCTGCCAACCGCAGTGCAGGATATGTGCTGCCATCCAGTGTTTTAAGTGTATGAGGCCATCTCCTATCCCYATCTTGTTATGAGATTGGCTAAAAAGCAGTGTAATCACCAAACAGCACAAAGAGTCCTTTCCCTTGCCTTCTTCTGTTCAGTTGCACTAAGTTCATGTTTGCAAACAATTTCCCACAACAGCAAGGTTGAGACAGCGTGCTTAAAAAGAAAAAAAAAAAAAAAGAGAAGTACATGACTTCAAAACCTGGGATGTCGGTAATAAGCTGCTGAATTTGCTGAGAGCCCAAAGAAAACCACTGGAGTATGCAGCAGGGCCCAACTGCACCCTGTCCTGCCCTGAAATACCTTTTGTGCTGCAGAGATCCCTGCTTCTGGAGGGGGAAGCTGGAGATAAAGCCAGCCAAGCTTTTGTGGGCCAGTGGATTTAAGTTATAAATTTACACTCTACCTCAGATGCTGTGTCTCCAGGGACGTTCAGCTCCTCATATTTCACATCAATGCTACCCAAAACCACCAGCTTTTTCTAAAAACATGGCTATGTGGAACATCCATACCATTTGGGAACACCCACTCATACAGCCTGAAGGTTTCCAGTATRCCTCCCGTAACATACCTGGACATGTAGTACTTTCTGCAAGGTAGGTGGGCTACAGGGTATTCATTTCATGGCTTTGAGGTGGAATCTGTGCATTTAAGTTTATAAGAGCAATGAAGAAAACTGTCCAAGCTGCGTAAGGCCCTGACACTACAACTGTGAGGCAAAGGCTGCTAGGAGGATGAAACACTAAACCAAATGAGTGTGTTTGGGTTGCTGAATCCTTGCACCTGAGTTGCCTGAGACCTTGTTTAGAACATGCCCAACTCTCTCGTTACATTTAGCTGCATTAACACTCAGAGCTGGTGGATAGCTGTCACCCTCCCTTTGCACAAGGATCCTTTCCCAGGAAGCCAGAAACTCGAATCAGTCTGCTCCTCATCTAAACCACASCTTTTCTGTCCCAGACGGTGGGGAAAAGGGGAGAAAGAATATGAGATTAAATGAGATGGATAATAAATATGTAGGGGCAGAGAGTCTGACATTACTGTGGCCTTGGTTTCTGTTCTTTTTGTCACATTTGTTTTCTTATCCAKGGGCTGACTAATATACAACACATCAGCTGTCCCACAAACAGGGAGCAGATTTGCAGAYGTCCCCTGTCAGCCAAGGTCCCTGACCTTCAGAGTGCTGCTGTATTTCTGGGCCCAGAGAGCAGCATTTCTCATGCATCTGCACCTAAGAGCAATAGTGAGCTAGCTGGCAAGGAAAGAGCTGCTTCAAATTGAGGAATTTGGATGCCTCACTGCAAAAACAGTGGGTCAAGTTTAAGGTGAAATTCTTGGTCCCCTGCTTTGATTTCTGATGATTTTATAGAACAAAGCTGTATCCTGCTTCACAGCCGTGCTCTCCTTGTACACCACCTGCATGAAGCAGCATTWGTGCTTACATTTGCTATCTGAGAAGCACAAGCAGCTAAAAATTTTTTAGAAAAGCAACACAATTTTGCTTTCTTTAATATTGAGAAATCAAAGACCTCATGTGACTTTGCAGATGACTTAACACATTTGTAGACCAGGAAGGAAGTTGAACTGCACTGCTCGGTTTGCTTTTTAATAGGGTGGTTGCTGCAAATTCAACCGCRTTAACTTAGAGCTGTACACAGAAATCAAAAAATGACTGCCCAARCGACCACTGAGCCCCCAAAATGTTGCTGCTTCAACATCAAGACGGTAACAGTCGCTCTAGGAATCTTCCACATGGTAAGTTACGGAATGGAAAGGGGGATAGGGAGAGGGAGAAAAGAAAAGGGAGGCAGAGGTGCAAGCTTTGCAGAAGGTGTAATTATTGRAGATCTAAAGATTTCCTAACTGCTAACTTTTCTGTGTTCCCAAAAGAAAGACCAATGATTTAAGAGGGATGGGTGAGAGAGAGGGTTGGGGGRCAGGAAAGAGTTTATTGTCCTAGGAGGCTTTTTAACCATTTTTTCCTTGGCTCTACTATTTGGAGCTCATGGAAAGTCACTCTGCTTCCTGTTTTTCCCATGCAGCCTAATGCAGGAGTTGTAACCAGTGCAGGGGCRTGTGGCTTGGACAAGTGTTCAGCCGGTTGGTTAGAAACTCGGCAGCACATGGGCAATGGAACCCGTGAAAGTGCTGAAATTAYGAGTCTCTGGATGGAGGGATTTGGGTTCCGGTAAGGTAAAGGGTGCGTGGACAAAGCTGCCATGTTAATCTCTCTACAGCCAGTTGGACACTGCATGCACAGCTTTGGTTTCTGCTTTTATACGTGACTTTGTATAGCTGCCAGCCAGCTGGCATAACTGCTCTCAGAGGCTGTTGCAGATGGGGAGAACACAGAGACTGGAGTGACATTTCTTCCCCAAGCATCTGGTTGCACAGAGATGCTTTCAGGTGGCTTTAAGTCATTCTGAGGATGTGGCTTCTTGCATAGCAGAGGCACTTAAAATAACCCCTTCTGTAGCACCCATTGTGCACAGTCACGGGTCGGGAGCTTAGAGGCTCATGGCAGGTAATGGAGACTCTTTACTGCTCCTCGGACAGGAGAAGTGTAGGGAGGGGACAGCTGTGACTTGCAGGTACATGCTGGGCACTGCTTCCATGGCAGCTGTGCCAGGTGGAGGAAATCCAAACCATATTCTCCCCACTGCACTAGCCAGCTTTCCTGGGGCAAGAGGAAGACGCCACGCATGCCCTTGCTGCCTGCTCAAATCCTGATGGTGCTGTAGCCTCCTCCTYCCTCCCCACTGCCATGGGCTCTGCAAAACAACAAAAGCATCCACCCGAGATGGCAGTCGGGAATGTTTAAGGGTGTAACCATGTTGACTTCCACAACACCATTCCCACATACACCAGTGGAGGATTTGACTCATGAGAGGGAAGAAATACGGAGATTGATTCACTTACTTTTTTGGCTAAGATAAACATGTCACAAGCAGCAGCACTGTGGGTTGCTGGAGGCTGCAAGCACAGCAGCTGAGGCAGATGACTGCATGTGGGTGCAGCACGACATCTCTGCAGCTCTGTGGTTGGGGCAAGAGTTGGTCTTATGCCAGTTCAGCGCAGGAGAGGAACTGGGTCTCCTACACATCTCCATGTAACATGACTGCAAATGCTTTTCCTCTGGCATTACCTGAAAGCTACATGCTGTAGTGGCATTTCCAAAGCCAAATTTTAATAATGTTGAGACCTCAAAAACATCATGAGATTGGTTGAAAGGATCACACAGAATTATCTCCTCTTTCTCCTCCTGCTTTTTGACCATGTAGATTACACCCTGAGCAGGCTTCTCAGCTTCTCACTGTGAGGTTATAGTCTTACTGTTTTAAAGAAAAAGAAATTGCTGAATTTCTTGCGCAGTCCCATGTCCCCAAGGAACAGAAGATGAAACATATGAAAACTGAGAGCTTGCAGCCCCACACTAGCAGTTTCTGACAACCAGTTAAACATATAGCCATCATGGATGGATCTCCATGAACTGTTTAAAAGGGAACCTTGTAGGAAGTATAGCCAAGATCTGATGAAGAATTAGCAAAATTAAAGATCTCCACAAAAGTGGGAAATGAGCAACAGAGAAGCTGGTAACTACAAAACATTTTCTTCAGAGAGCTCCAGGCACCCCATGGGGCAGGAACTTTCTGTTATCAGTGGAGAAACAAGCACAGAGAGGGAGGAAGCTATTTTTTCTTAACTAGGAGAGCGAATCAAAAAGAAGCCTCCTTTGTCTCTCTCTGAAGTCATTAAATACTTCGAATTGAGGCAATTTTTTCTCATTGTGTTTTCACTATGATGCCACTAACAGTAGGCATTCCTGATTTACAGCATTGTGTGCTAGAAGAGAATGAGACATAACCTCTAGCTGCTGGTTGCTAATGAGAAAAATTTGCTCCGGCATTCAGATAACATCAAATGAAAGATGTGTTATTTAAACATCTTTCAAAAAAATTTTGTAGGTCTGTTGAAGATACCAGGTGAATCTTGAACCAAAAAAAAAAAAAAAAAAAAAGGTAGAGAACCATGGAGTGAGCCTTCAGAGTGCTCACAGGAAAGCATATTTGCAGAAGATTTGCAAAGGTCTGCTCAGGATGGATAAGAGAAACTGCTTTTCTTTGCAAGATGGTAAAAGCAGAAGGCATAAATATACAGATGTACTGAGTCAGCCCAGACGTTCRGCAGTCTCCTAACCCATCTCCAACAGTCATCAGCAGTGATTACTTCAAGAAGAACATATTAGAAGAGGGACACACAGCAAGTGATCTTTGGCCTGCACACTGCCCACCTTCAAGCAGCCAGTACAACAGAGGCTTCTTAGATTTGGGGTTACATGTAAATTATCAAGCTCTATTGTGCTTATATTTCCTCTTCAATAATCTCTTTCCCAAGTTGAAAAAATCTTCTTAACAGGGCTTTCTGTGAACAGAGACTATTCCGTACCAGGTCTTTTCTATTGCTGTGAACGTTATCTCTTTCTTGACCTTTAGCCGCGGAGACATGGTTCAAACCAGAAGTTATGGGTAATATATTTACTTGCGGTTTATTGCTTATCCTGTAAAAATAAAAGAATAGGAATTTGTGCAAAAACACTTAGATTCCCCTTGTTGCTAAAAAAGAACAAAAAAGGRGGGGTGGGGCAAGGGTGCTGCCTCACTTCGGTCAGCACACTCTAGAGCAAGCTGGACTCAAATAGTTGGACTGCTTAAAACTAGAGCCAGGGAACAAGAAAAGTACTAAGCAGTGCAGTCAATCCGGGATCTCGTGTTGGAACTACCCATTGATCTTCTTTAATGTAGGATGAGCCTGTGCTGTGCAGCTCAATGTGGCTCTAAGCCCATTTTCAAACCATTGCTCATCACTGACAGTGTGTGCCTTAAGCACGTTCATAGGAGTGGATTTAGCCATATAACCCTGCCTGATACTTCAAGGAAGACTTTCATGCTGCGACCCAGGCCACCAGCTTTTTTACCCTTTCTGTTCCTTGGGGGCATGGTTTTGATCCCACCTGCAGTCAGACTGATCACTAGCAGTGTGATCCAGAAGTGAGTTGGTTCACCAAGTTTTAACCTATTTTTAGGGCAGATACCACAGAGCCACAGCTGAGTCCTTGCTCTGCCTTTCTTCAGCCTACATTGGTAGTCATCTACAGTGCCAGGACTGCCTGGATGGGAAACAGACTCATGTTTCCAAATAAATAGCAGTTGTTGCTTCGTTTGCATAGTTCAACCAGTCATCACCATGTCAGGCTGGATGTGGGTAGTGGTCAGGAAGGTTTGGGGTCAGCCTCTGACAATTTGTGGTGCAACTTTGCAAAGCCAGAAGAGTGATTACCATAAGACATACACAAGCATGGTGTGCGAGGCACATGGCAAGCAGAGTTTTAAGAATTAACATGTAGTTTTGATTTAGATTAAGGGGCAAGAGATGCTCCTGAAGCTTTACTGAGCTGGCCCAGTGAAGGATATAGCGAATGGGCAGGGATAGTCTGAGCCCTCACTTAAACCAGAACAGCCCACAGCTGGCTGCATGAACAGATGTGGTCAGCTCCTAATCTCCAGTAAATCTACACTGAGGTCATTATTAATAATACAGAGAAAATGGAAACATAAACAACAACAACAACAAAAATATAACAAACGCTGTGGGATTTCTGTTCCAGAACATCGCTTTCTTTCTCTCCCCTCCCCTGCTCCAGATATGTCCTTCCATCCTGCTGCTGCCAGCTACTGACCAAAGTGACCATCACTGCAGTACCAAAGCCTGAAACTCTGTGATTTCCTGGGGGTCCCAGTCTGTCTGCATTTAACGTATCATCACAGTGGAAAGCAGTTTGATTTTGAAGACTATTTTCTTGTCTTACTGCTTTAGGAGATAAAAGTATAGCAAACTTTTTTCCTTACYTCTTCTCTACCCTTTTGATCATGTTGCTACAGCTGGGAAGAGGAGAGGAAAAGGAAGAGAATTTATAACTTGGCAGCAGCTTGAATGATTTGCTACATCAATACTGTTGGTTTGTATCAGTATAAATTATTGCTGTGGGTCCTAGTGATGAATCACAGTGATGCTAGGTGATAGTAATGCCATCAAACACAAGCTCTAAGGCTTTGTAGCAATGTCTTGTCCTCCTATAAATTAGATTTGTCTCATTCTGATCTCTCCATAGACTGTTGAAATAAATCTTGGATATGCTCAAGCAAATGGGAAGGAAAGGGAGGAGAACAAGGGAAAGACAGACTCCTGCGATTAGCAAAGCCTGACTGGGTGTTGTGAGGCTTGGCAGAGACACTTGCAGATAACATTTAAAAAAAGCGTGGGGGAGTTTGTCCTTCTGTTTGTCATCTCCTCCCAGGCATGAAGAGAGCTCAAGTTATTTGGCATTAGCTTCAAGAACAAGGCCTGTGAGTTGCTTCTTTGCATAAAACATGTGCAGAAAAGCTCTAATTCACTTGCTGCTCACCCTTGATTAGAGCCAAAGGAAGTCTTGGAAGGTAACATCGTTGTAGCTTGGACTAACCTCTGTCACAGCTGAGCTCTTCCCATGGTGGCCAAGTCCCTTTGCCTAGTTGGCAGCCCAGCTGTGGGAAGCTGCTCTCAWAGCATGAGATCAAAATCCTTCAGAGAAACAACCACTAGCAGTCTCCACYCATTGTCTCCCCTTCTGGAAACCCGCCAATGTCCCCTCTGTGCTTCAGTAGCTCTTTAACTCAAGGAGCAGTCTCATCTCTGCGGGACGTTCCTCAGGCTCAGTCCTCACTAGTGGCCACGATTCATGTTGGTACGGAGCTGCGCTTCATTGTACTTGCACAAGGCGGTGCCTGAGCCAAGATGTTCAGCAAACCCTGTGCTGCTTCCTTGTCCTCCCRGAGAGAAGTCCGGATGGCATCTCAGCGCAGCAAGCACAAACAAGAGGGACAAAAGAAGGCAGCAAGAAAGAAAGAGGAAACGTTTTGAAAGGAAGCCAAATGGAAGATAAAAATACCCTCTTCTCACTTCATCCTATCTTGCCACAATAGCCACTTATAAATTAGAGTAAGAAAAGAAGCACTGAAAGTGTGGCATTTATATGTATTGCTATTTGCCTTTAAACTGCTGGGTGTCACCTGCCTGCACACACCACGGTTAAAAATCTTTGCAGCACTCCACTGCACTGTCGGACCAGCATGTCTCTGTCCCCGTTGACCCCAGTCCATTACGGGGACTTCAAACTCTTCTCTCCGGAAATGCTGTGTGAGAAAAAAAAAAAGGAGCAGACATCACACTGAGGCCATGCACGTAAAAATAAATTATTTAGACTAGTCAACCTGCACTGACTTCAGAAAAAAGGCACATGACTCAACCTCTATCAGCAATTTAACCCTACTGCAGCTTCAGCCAAATTATTCTCCAGGGAACTGAGGCTGTATGCATCATGTTATTAAGTATCTGCCCTGAAAGACACCCCCTTTCTTGCTCAATTTAGCTGCCTTGGGTTAACGACTCTGGCTCTGCCTCAGTCCTACGCAGCTACCCTGGCTAGATCACTTCATTTCCTGGTGCTGCAGACCTTACATCTCCACAGCAGTGGGTCTGATTTTAACCACCAAGTTTGAAGCACTCCTTTTAAAAGAAGGCAGCAAAAAGGTGAGATGTGTCCCCAAGACCTTGAGAAAATGAGAAAAGGGGACTAAATGCACAATAGATAAGACAGAGCAGGTGTGGGAGACAAAATGGGAAGGGCCAGGTCTGCAGGGGGGCTGAGAGGGTGCTTCATGCCAAGAGACCTTGTGCCACAAGGTAGAATTTCCTATTTTAGGCTTGTGTCTCGCATTTAATGACTCAACACTTAGAGAGGGAACTGGATGCTTCTCTGAGCACTCCAGTCTGTCTGAAAATGGGAACCTTTTAGTTTCTTCTAGAGCTGAAGGGTAAACCTCAATTGAGAGTATCTGGCCTCATGAGGTGAAGAGTGCTGGGCAGACACAAGATCAATCTTCCTCCACTTTCTTCTCAGCTTGAGGTGAGCAGCCAGCTGTGGTCATTTGATCACTGTGCATATCTGTGCTCTGCAGCAGTGAATGACATTGTCACATGCTGGGCAGCAAAGAGTCAAACCCAGAGTCAGCTGAGGGAGAGGTCTCCTAGTGCTCTTGCACTGGAAGGCTGAGGTGAAGCCCAGAGAATGTTGTCTATTTTATCTCATTGCAGCTCAGTGTCTCATTCTTTCTACACAAAAACCTCTTTAAATGGAAGGTTCAAAGTGCCTTTTGCTTAAAAAGTCATCTCTTTATCTTCCAATTTGGGCTTGGGTTCTCCATCTGATATGCACTTATTTCATGTGATTGCGGTGTAAGGTTGAGTGGCTTATTTCAACAGTTGCCAAGGAGAGCGCAAGGAAGCCGGGACCTCTTTTGTTCCGTTGTTCTCCTATTTAATAGGCATCAGAGATAGTTCTTCATACTGAAGTTCTGACCCTGGATCTGCTCAGGCTTTAAACCTAGCTGGGGATGGAAGCATCTGGGGCTTGATACCCTCATTTCACTCACTTGTTCAGGAATGAAACTGATTGTTTAGGGATTAGATCATCTGTTTCACTCGGGCTCCCATTTAATAGCAGTCTGAAAAGGCCATTTCTCCTTGTGTTCCCCACGTTGAAATACGAGGGGTTTGACGCCCTACTGACAGCAGCAGTAAGAGAAGGGAAATCTCTTCAGGAATATGTACATGAAATCTCTCCAACAAGTTAGAGCAGATGAAGTCAGTGTGCGATCTCCATGCACAACTAGCTAAGAGGTCCTTTACACTCCTGGTGACCATCAAGTGTAAAGACACTTCAGCTGCAATTTCATCCTCCAGTCTTGATGAGGTTCGCTGCTTCTATGGGAGTTTAAAAGCTGTTACATAAAATTGAATTCATGTTAACTTTCTTGTGTCCTCGTATAACAAGACTTATTTCTTCTTTTCCTATCTGCCTCACAAACAAATTGCAGACTTCATTAACAGTACAGGGGCAGGAAAGAAAAAAATACATAGAGTGCTTCACGTAGCTATCGATCAGTTCGACATTAGACAGGCCAAGAGAAAACATGTGACATTTGTTCCTTCTTCTACCTCAAACTCATATTTTTAATTGCATTTCAGAGAGAAGGCTAATGCTTTAGCTGCGACCCAGGGGCACTGCAGCAAGAGARCTGCTTATTGGCACACTAACTCTAGAAATACACTCTGTACAGGGCTCTCAGGGAGGCTGGAGAATGAGCTCCAGCTCTTCTGGAAACCAGTGGGAAAGTTTGAGTTCAGTTCCTCTCTCTGTTACAGGCTGTCATGACCACTACTCTCTCAGCCTTAGTTCCGTTTCTGAAGTAGCAATGATAATCTTTTCTTCCTTTATCTGTCTTGTCTCTTTTTGTGTGTGTGCGTGTGTGTGTGTGCAACATCAAAACATCAACCCTAGGGCAGGAAGCATTTCTGACTGTACCTTACACCAGCCTGAACTCTATCTAGATCTTGTACAGCACCTGAAACCACTGCTGAGCAAAAGATAGTGTATTTTATTTCTTCTGCTTGGTTAGTAGTTATGTTTGTCTCATCTCCCTTGAGCTTGCTGCTGTTGTGCTATTTCCCACACACAAAGTTTGCAAACACGAACACCGACCACAACAGTTTCAGTTCCTCCTTGCCTGCGTCACTTCTTTAAGCAACTGTTGAAACAAAAGGCTGCTATCAATATTGTGAAAAAGTAGCTTTATGCAGAGAGTACCAGAGCTTGTGCTGGTTCTGGTGGCAGATACAAATCTGCTTCCTGCACCAGTGTGAGGTTCACGTAACTCCTAGACAGAGGCTGTACAGTCCAGATAAAGTGGCTTCTATTATTCACCTCCTCATGACAAATTAATTTTTTTGATTATGCTTTTGTTGATGCCTCCTACCCCTGGTAGTTTGCAGAATGGGCGCTCCCTCCCCTGGACCTGGTGTTGGTGGGATGAAGATGAAGTTTCATGTTTGCACAAGTTTCTACACTTTCTGCACATCCTAGGATTGCTTGTCCGACAGGCTCAGTTCCCATATCTCTCAGGAAAATGCAAAAGGCATTAAAGTTCCTACACTTTTCCTCATTTGATTCCTGCTTTTGGTCTCAAGCTGTGGCCCTGGGGACTCAAGCTTCTTTACACTGAGGCAAGAGATGTTCTTTTGCTCCTCTCCACCTCCTGGATGGAGGTAAAGCTTAGGCAGAGAAGCAGGCAGCTCTTTGCAAAGCAGCAGAGTGGTCAGAGAGCTTATCTAGAAAGTAAGAAGTGCAGCTGTGGAGTGACAAGTCCAYATTTCCTACTTCCTCAAGGAATGTAGCATCAGTCTTCCTCTCCAATTCCCCATGCTGCTAAGTTCCATCTAGCCCATTTTTAAAATAAAATRGCACAGTCTATGCTGCTTTTTGAAAGTGAAGTTGTGGGTGTCTGGCAGACCATGCTGTGCTCCAGCTTGTCACAGTCCAAAAATGCAGAGGAAAGGAAAGATACATCAGCCATGAGGAAGGACAGCAGAGAAAGAGGAACAAGGAAGAAAGCACTGAACACCATGGGCATCTTGGGGAGCTTAGAAATGTGCCTTCTCACAGATAGTGCTGAAAGTGGCAGTAAAGCAATGAAGGAGCAACACATAGCATCTGAGTACTCTTGAGGGGCTGTACTTGCTCTGATGACTCTGGGCAGACAGTGACTGATACTCCATTCTGGCTTTGGACTTTGTGTCCTGACCTGCAACGCGTTTGATCTCCTTGGCAGGTGCTGTCTGTAGTCAACTGTCTGGCAGGGTGGAATTGCCCTCGGGGGGGATGTAGCAGGGTTATCCGGTATCACAGCTAATCATTCCTGGGTTTTGTTGCATGGAAATTCCCTAGACCTGTGGTCTGAAGCAGTATGTTGTGAGGCCTCCAGCCTTAAGGAGGTCTTCTACAGGCCCAGGGTGCCCAGTGCCCCATGTACACCAGGTAACCTCTGTCTAATACATTTGGGATTTTTTTCTGAAAAAAATACAAGAAGGAAAAATGACACTTTCATCAATGAAGTAGTGTAGCTAGATTGCATAGAGGGATCTTCATTCTTTGTGTTACTTTTTACCCTTTAAAAATATTATTGTTACATTTAGCTCAATTCTGAAGCAAAATATAATTCCAAAATGTAAACCCAGAACTTTTTGTATATAAAAAGTTGAAACAAAACTTCTTAACTTTGTAATTCCTCCATCCTCCTTCAGGAGCCGGCAGAAGGAGAGACAGGTAGACCCATACCATTAATAAACTGTTGACTTTTGCCTCAGTGTTTCAGCATAAAGGAGGGGTTATTTTAAACCTTTAATGACTCAGTCCCAAGTGCACAATGGTTCTCCAACTCAGGCAATGATCATTGCAAGCTCTCTGGAAGCAAATCTGCTGATAGGAAGCTGGCCTGCAGCCCACTGAATTCTCTCTTTTGCTTTTGTTCTCCTAGGTTATGAGTGTTTTGCTCCTGATTGAGTATTCCCTGGAAGTGGCTAGCGGGAAAGGCTACTGCAAAGACCTGGACAAGGATTACTACAGAATTGGTAGGCCGTTAGGTTGCTGGAAAGCAGCAGAGACTGATGGGATCGAAAGGGAGCCCACAGTCCTGCACCGGTCACTATTCCTTTTCTCCAGAAAACTAGAAACTTATTCAGAGTAAACAGGTCTGTAGCTCAGACCTGGAAAAAAAAAGGGTGTTCAACCCTAGAAATTTGGATTTGGGGTTAGGTCATCACAGAAATAACCCTATGGCTGTGTTTGTTTCTTGGAAACTGATGTAGGCCCCAGTGGGGCTGTATTTCTTTATTTCACAGCTGTGTGGATCAGGCCCTCAGCCTGAACTCTCCAGTGCTCAACTATTCCTTCAGCCTCCCTATTCTCTCAGTAATATTCTTTGCATTAACCTGACAATCCTGTTTCCCCCTTCCCTCTCTTTTCCCCATGTGTAGATCATTAAGGGCTTACACACACTGCTGATCCCCTTCTTATTAGGTATTTTTTTAGGAAAATACTGAGCTATATAAGCAGCTCCTTTATAGACTTAGTCTGGCCAGTGAACTCTTGAGTCATGGAGTGGAGCAGAGTCAGAAACCTGTGCTATATCCCATGACTGGGTGTGTTACTTGATGTTGCCAGCAACCCATTGCCCTTTATGGCCATAGAGCCATCCCCTTTACCCTTCTCACCATCCATCACATCTTCCAGGGGCCTCCTACTTCACAGCTGAAGGCACTTCAGAGCCCAGCACCAGCCCACCTCTGCCACCTGCCATCCCTTTGAGCTCCACCCCCAGCCAGGTCCATCTCTTGGTGCTTTTTGCAGAGCACTAGGTAGTCTGGAAAAGGCAGCCAGGCCATTTCACATCTCACAGTCACATGCATCACATTTGTTCCTATTGATTGAATTCCTATTTAGGAAGGATCAAGCTTAGCTTTCAGAGGCCTGGCAGGTTTCTCCTGTAGGCAGCCATTTAAAAGAAAATAAAATTCCCAAACCTCAAATGTTACTTAGGCTGATTTTACACGAAACTGTTTGTAAGCAACACATACAGGGTACTTTTTCATTTTCTTAGTCACTCTTCAGTGTGAAGCTGCAAGTTAAGATAACCTTTCTCTGCTGTGCTCAGAAAGCCAGAGACCAGACTCCCACACCCTAAACTGTCTCTCCCTATAGAGAAAGTCTGTGACTGCAAAGAGTCCCCAAAGAGAAATACAACCTAAAGCAGCAAGGACTTACCTGTTGCTTGTCCGGCATGTCCTTTCTTGCTGCTCCTAGCATCTGCAGGCAGATGCCCCCCACTGCACGGAGGGAAAGGAAGTCAAGTACAGCAGCCTCCCACAGCCCCTAGACTCCCGGTCCCCAGGATGGCAGACAGACATAGTGAAAAGCACTACAGCAGAGGTATTTGCTGTCTAGGTGAGGTTATTTCTAACAGCTAGGTTCACATTTTTCAAACAAGCCCAGCTGGGTTTTAGGAGGCACCACTGGGATTCATTAAGACTATTTCTGAAAGGATTAAGCATCAGTGGGGAGTGAGAAATGGAAACGTGGGTGAGTTCTGCTAAGAGGGCGTTGAGCAAGGATTTGCTGTTAGGGCTCACGTCTTTCAGCTGAGGCACTGTTTCAGAAGTGGTCTAATCTGGGGGGGTTGCAGGTTATTTCAATGAGCTGCGGTTTGCACAGGCCTCTCTGTAGCCATGTCTCWGTTCAGCACTGAGTACAGACTCAACCGGTGACTGGTTTGGAAAATACTAGCTGCAGAGTTTTTGCAGAGCTTTCTTTTTAAGGCAACATGTACACCACATTGTCTTCAAAATCCTGCTTTCCTTGATGGTAACGTCACAGTATAGGTAAGAGAATCTTATCTTCCACTCTTGTAAAATAAGTTTCTATTTTTAATTTTACAGATAAAAATAGAAGACTATGATGCAAGTGTTACTTTAAGTCTCCCTCCTTTCCCTTACCCCCTCATTTGTTTTGTTTGACTTGACTTGGACATGGGCACAGTTGGAAATATTTTTTCCTGATGGTAGAATGTGTGTTCTGCTGAACAGAGTGGTCTGAGCTGCTAAAAACTGAATGTGATATTTTCAGATGAGAATACTGTATCACTAACACAGATATGTAAAAATGACAATTGTTTCATCATGTCTCTTTCAGGAAAAAAATATTCAGTATTCTCACTTCTTTCAAGTATTTAAATTTTTTTGAAGAAAAAGAAATGAAGCATTGAGATGGATCTTTTGAGTAGTTTTCATAAAACACCGTTATATGTTTTATAAGCAAAATGAGCTTTTTGCAAATCTGGAGGATTTTCTTTAAGAATAGAAGCATTCTGAGTGAAATTGGCTCCTGTTCTTAACAAACCTCCTTCCCACACAATCAAAATGACAGATCTTCCCCCTCCCACCTTCTCTTACTCTCTTCTACACAAAAAGGAATATTTTATAATGAAATCCCCAGCACTTCCACTTGGCTCCTTCTCCCATGCATTTCAAAGGACTGCTCAGGAGATTGCTAGTGTTTTCTGATCATAGTTGGAATAAACACAGTGAAACTAACAGGGAAGCAATATAGCTAAGCTGTGTTTAAAAAGTTCAGTTTGACTCCAAAATCCAGATGGAAGAGTTGGAGAACAATTTGGGAGAGGTTCTGTAGATGCCCTCAGCATCTGCCGTTCTATTTGTGGCTCTTGCCAGACTAAAGTATGTCACTTGGAATATATAATGCAAATGCGGTAGTTATGGCCTAAGAATACAAACAAGGCAAGGTTTATGGGAAGATGCTTTTTTTATTTCACTAATAAATGATACAGCAGGAAAAAATACATGCACAAGTTCATCATAAGGAATTAGCACTCTCAAGATTTCCCATCAGAATGTTTTGCTACCTGAATCAGAAGGGTTGGCCCTTGCCTTAACTTCCACGGGAATGGCTAAAGATAGGAAGGAGAATTGGGATTGGTTTTCCATTGCCAGGGCAATGGGATGGCTGACTGGGGCTGTAGTCCTTAGGGGAGGGATGCTCTTCCCCTAGCCGCCTAACACTCCTTGAGCTCTTGGCTCACAGGAGACCACAGTCAGTGCAGGGCTAAGAGCACTCTTCTAGAAATTGGATTTTGGCTAACGTTAACCAAGAGGTTAATATAAGATCCCCTAAAAATGTTAGGGAACTGGGGAAAAGGCTCCCTAAAAGGCCAAAGTCGCCAGTCCCTCAAGCTTTAGGGCATCTACATAGGATGCCAAAGACTCAGGTTTCACTCTGTACTTGAGAAGATCATTTTCCCACCCTTAGTAGGCTCAATGCCAGGATGTTGGTTAGTATAAAGTAGGTCTAAATGTTGTTCCACTGTTAAGAAATAACACAAGATTAATTTGGCCAGGTGGGGGGAGCAGGAAACAAACTGCTGTGTAGTGATTTGGGACATTCAGTTGGAATTTGGAAGAATCAGATTCAAGTTCTCCCTCCATCTAACATACAGGAGAAATCTGGATGTGTATTTCCCATGCAGCCTCCCTCATTTCCATGTTATTAGAAACCTCATCTTGGAACTGAGAAACCTTCCTAGCAAAAGGTTCTTTGGCAGTGCTTCATTCCTGAAAATGTAAGAACTTTGCCAGATTGGCTTTTCGTTCTAGAAAAATAAAACCAAAAACATCACACAGACACCAAAAATTCAATTTAAATCTTCCCTTCAGTTCTAAGCTGCTTACGTCACTGCTTTTTTGCCTTGGAAATGTTATACCCCACTGCTCTTCATGGGTCAAATCTTTAGTATGTCTTCAATTCGTGTCTGTTTGCAGATCTGAGGGTTAATCACTTATAGTTTTCTTCAGCGACCACATTAAAAACTCTCATTATGGACAACGTGCACTGTTTCAACTTCTCTCTGTTCAACCAATAGAAATACCAGGGTTATGCCTCAAGAGCTGTGTGTACAGCACATGCTGTACTCCAGGCAGAAAATATCCCTCTTTCTCTGGTCAAAAGCAGAAAAGGTAAAGGGACTGTGAGGCTTCTTATTTTTGCCAGTCCTGCCCGTGTTTTGAAAGTAACTGTCCAGAAACAATTCTCTGCAGCTTATCAGCAACATCAAATCAGAAACATCCATCCCTGACAATCAGTGAATGTGACCATAAAACCACAGTTTTATGAGCCCTGTTTGTATTTCCCAAGCCAGTTTATTGGGCCATAAAACAGAAAGGTTTTTCTGCATTTGGGGGAATATTAGGAATCATTCGAAGTCCCTCTGGGCTATGTTCAGGACACAAACCCTAATGTGAAGTTAATCAAAAATATGCATTTGGTGGTATACACAAATTCTCCCCCTCCCTGTTCTAAGTGCAGTGTAGTTTTGCAGAGGCTCTGTTGTATGCCCTGAAACTGGTTATACCACCATTTTCAAGGAAAATGGCACTAACTTCATAATGTGCATATTATATGTATATTCCTGCTCTTGAAATTCCCAGGGATCGCTAGAAGACTCAGCTCATCTATAAGAGTTTGAGTGGCAAAAAGCCCATATGTTTGTTTATTTCTATAAGCTTTTGGAAGAAGATGCACCTGAGAGTGGGCAAGCTCTCCATGTTCTCTGCCAGCAATAAAATACTGCTGCCAATATTCCTGTAGTTTAGATGTTCTTGGGATATGTGAGCAAAGCAGGCTGTGTGAGGAGAGACCTTGTTTTCCTACCTGATTGTGTAATCATAAATCAGAGCAATATTCAGGATCTTCAGTCCAACATCTTGCTCAAAGCAGGGCTGACCTCAAGGTAGACCATTTTTCTCAGGGCTTTGTCCAGTTTAGATTTGCAGATCTCCAAGAATGGGGGTGCCAAAACCTCTCTGCAGCCTGTTCAGGGCTACATCACTCACTGTAAGATCCTTCTTTTTTCCTTCTGTTTGGACCTCACTTACTGCAGCCTATGATGGTCACCTCTTGTCTTGTAGTAACAGCCATCAAAAAGCCAGTGCATCTCCTACAAGGAAAAGCCCCATTTTTCTCTGAATATGCTGCTGCTTTATAAGGTGTAATAGAAGAAGACAGCATATTCCTGAGATAGGCACCTAGATGTAGAAGGAGTAGAGGGGAAAGCTGTCGAGTGATGCATCTGTCGGAGATTATACAGGTGCTCAAGCCTGGTACAGGCCTCCTAAACTTGGTCCTTTTCCGAGGATGTACTTTTAGGAAAAAGAGACAACTGTTCGTTCCACAAAGGCCAGCTAGGCATGAACGGAAACACTAAAGAGAACAACACCAGAGAATTACTCCTTTACATCTTTGAACCACAGATGCCGGGCATGGAGAGAGCCTGTTACGCTAACCCACTCTCTAGGGCTTCGTCCACTGTGGTTGTGAAGTGCCTCACAGGCCAAGGATCCTGTTATTCTACTACTGGTTTGAGAAGATCTCTTGCCACTTTGCCAGCCCTTACAAAGGATTTCGGGTGGCAGTCAGGCTCCTTGTAACATGCACTGTTGTTCCCGTCTCAGGGAGGGTTTGCACTGCCAGGGGTAAGAGCCAGCAGCTACCACTCTCTAAGGGAATCATTCCTTCAGCTCATATGGTGTCTTTAAAATAAAAGCAGGGTGGGGTGAGGTGGAATGTCCTCTTAAGAAGAGAGAAGTCATTTAGTTAAAATAATGTCAAATCTGTGGTTGCTAAAACCTCTCTGGGACAGAGATCCACTCCCAGCAGACAGGGTGAATGTTTGTGCTGTGAACAAATAGGATGTGGACAGCGTGCAGAAGGTTACTTCTCTTTTTTTCTCTCCTTGTTTTGCCTTTTTCTTTCTATCCCTTTGTCATCTCTAGGTTTGGGGAGTTTTTGTTTGTTTTCTTTGGTTCTTTATGTAGGTTCTGTTTGGGAAATTCACCTGGGCTCTGTGGGCAATTAGCCTGCAGAACCAACAGACAGTTGCCCAATTAATTAGCTAGCCTGCTGAGAGAGAGATCAGATGCATGAGACCAGTTGGAAAGAGGCAGAAAAAACACAGCTGTCTTAAATCTAAGAAAAAACAGTGCTAAAGAGATAAACCCTCTCTGGAGTAATCGTCTGATTCTTGGTTCTGGGAGCAGAAGCAGGCAAAATGACTTGTAGTTTTGGTTTTAATGAGACTAGGACTGTTAGGATAAGGTCTCCTTTTATGGCTGTCTCTACAAAGGCTGAGTCTGTCTTTTAAGCTTTATCTATTTATTTATTTCAAGTTTATACTGTCCTCATGCTAACCTCATGGTTCAAGACCCTTTGGCTCTCTGAGCACTGAATCACAGCTTTTTCTCTACTCTCCCATGTCTGAGAGGTCGGTTTGCTCTTCTGCCTTGTTGTTCAGGTTTTCCCTCTGACTGGCAAGAGCTGCAAAGCTGTGAGCAGTCTCTTCTGCCGTAACATTTTTTTTTTCTCCCTCTGAATTAGGGCTTGTGGATTTTGGTTTTCTTTCTGCGCGACTTCCCACAATTTCTTCCTTTTCAGTTTTTATTACTTTCAGGTAAACAAATCCTGAATTTGCTTTTTTATCAGAGTATAAGCAAAAGTCATTTCCTGGTTTTGTGCCATAAAAACTCCTTTTCCTGAAACGGGTTAAGTGTTTGTTGGGCACTTTATTTTGCTCCTTTGGATCTTTCCTGACACCTCCGTGTGCAGCAGTTCATGCAGTGCTGCTGCCTCTCTGGTTTGAGTTGTGCTATTTCTGCCTCTCGGGGGGCTGCAGCCTCCTCAGAGGTCCCCAGTCTCGAGTCCCAGGGAAGGCAGCGCTCCTTCCTCATCAACAAACCTCATCTTCAGAGGGGACTCGAGTGCAGTGCTGAGTCTTCACAAGAAAGGAAGTGAAGTTAGAATACATACCTCATCTGTGAATGCCTTAAATGAAAGAGGATGCATCCTCTGCTAGGTGAGTGAAGATGTGCACAGTAAGGAGTGATGCAAAACTCCCCACCTTGCTGCTGCCACCGGCCCTCGCTGCCTGCTGTGGCTTAGCCCAGCCATCAGGCAGGCAGGTTCTTTATAACCCTGGAAAGGCTCCAGAGCTTCTCAGTATCTATACTTCTCTTTAGTGTTTTGGTCGTGTTTCTGAGTCCTTTCTTTTGCTGGCATTTGTCCATACCCACATTGCGTAGTGGAAACTGAATATAGCACTTGACAGTTTGCATATGTTGCAGCTGCTGCATCTAATGGGCACTGATGTCCTGCCATATGCCGTAGGCAGCCCTTGGGTGTAGGTCTGCCCTTCTCAGCTATAGCTCTCCCTCAGACTTGGGAAAACTGTTTGTATTTGCTCCCTCAAATAATGTTACTGGCTGAATTATGGCATAGCTGGGACTGTTCTTGTTCAAGCCATTTGTGAATGACAGTGTTGGTGTTATCTGTTGGAGTAACAGAGGGACATGTTCTGCTTGAACACCTTCATGAATTATTTTTTCTAATGACACAGCTAGGGAGTGAATTAAGGATGCTCTGGTGTATGCTCTAACTCTGAAATAACCCCTTCCTCCCCACCCCCACCCAAGGGTGTTGTGTTGTATCAAGATTAGGCAAAAAGGCAAATTTGGGGAAGACGGAGTGGCATCTTCCTGGGAGGAGAGGAGGAGGAGGGGTAAAGGGGAGCAGTGGAGGCTTTTCAATGCAGCTGGAAACTTTTATGAATCCAACAGACTTGCTAAAGCAAAATTTCTAGATTTCTTTATGAAAGCGAGTGGAAGAGCTGAAAGAGGTAATAAATCCAGTGCCTAACTCTATTTTTTCCTAATAAAGGAATAATAGGGGTGGGGAGAGGGGGGAGAAGATGGCTAACCGATAATCAGATCTTCCTGAGGTTAAAATAATTTTGTAGTTCTGGGAAGGATCAATTGCCTTAAAGAAGTTAGGAAAAGATAAAACCAATAAATCTTTTCTCCTGAACTTAAACCCTTTATTTTGACATTTGGAAATTAGAGACCCCGAACAAGCTGCTGCTATTTAAACTCAAACAAAGCAGTAAGAATGAAAGGGCGAGAGCGAGTTGGAGGAGGCGCTGTGAAGGACTGTACGTTAAGTGGAGGTGGATAAAGAACCTAGCAATGCTCTCTCTTTGGAGAGATGTGCTTTCCCCCACTCTACCCCAGAAGAAGCAAAATAACTTTATGAAAAACCTCACGCTAGCTAGACCACTCTGAAGCCCAAGCGTGCGTACTGTACAGCGTAAAGAAGGCTTCAGTGGTCCTTTTCAGGGCAGGCTGCAACACAAACAAAAACTGGTCAGTAGGCAGCTACACATACGCATCATCTTGCTGGATCCCAAACAACTGGCAAAGATTATCTAGCAGCCTAAGAAGTGTCTCGTGCTGTTCTCCTCACATGTACATTTATCTTTAATAAGTCATATCCCACGTCTACAGAGACTAGAAGTGAGATGTTTCACCCTGATACTCTGTGGTCAGTACTAGCGGTAGGTGGTTAAAACTTGCACATGTATCCTGAGAATCTTGCAGATCTCTCCCCAGCTCTTACTGCTGGTTAGCTTATCTGTCTTTGAGTCTCCAAAATAATTGCCAATTCAAACTTATTAGTCATTACCTAAAATCACTCTGCCTTTCTTCTAGTTCATTTTACTTTCATGCTCTAGCTCAGGATATTGCCTGGACCAAAACTCTAAATAAAGGGGTTTGGTTCCCACCTGCCTGAGCTGACAACTTGTGTAACCTAGTCATCTGTTCCTACAGAAAAAAACTTCAAATAGAGATGAAAAAGTGGTGGTTAAAAAGGGAAGAGAGAGCAATTTCCCACCCTCCAGCTGCAGGGCTTTCCCACTTCTGCCTCTACAGTTCTTTCTGTATCAGAATATCACACTTTAAATCTCCCCCAGGGGTGTGCCTGAATTAAGATATTAAATTCTAACTTTTGGTAATATGGTAATTTTTATTGCTATTAGCTGACGTCATCACTAGTTTCCTGTTGATCATCATGCTGTTTGCCATCAGCTTCAACCTCCTCCTTGGTGTGGTGAAGGTATGTGCTCCACAAATAGCGTTTAGCTGCTTACTGGGGCCTCTCTGAGCTAGGAGGTAGTAGAGGAGGGCACCAGAAGAACCCTTACAGGAAATACTGAAGTATGATCATAATAGCAGATAAACATCTCTGTTCTTTTTAAAGGGGAAAACGTGGCTGTTTTGAAGTCTCAGATCTTGTTAGATCATTTGCAAAGCTGCTAACTGCCGGGATTACCAAATCTGGGTGACATTTTGGTCATAACTGTTTTTTGTGTTAAGGAGTGTAAGTGTTCTGATTTGAAAATGCTGTTGCGTTACCTCATTTCCTTGCTTTTTGCCAAGTCAGATCCTAGAGGTAAACCATAACTCTCCTAAAACAGTGGGGATTAGATTCCCGTTCTAGGAGGAGAAATGACCATGTGTTGGTCTGGGAACCCAGGTTTACTTGCTGCAGAACTTTTTTGGGGTAGCTGAGTGACAGTTCTGCTGTGATCAAGTGTCAATGTTGCTTAGGGAAACTCCATGGTGGGGGGGGGGGAGAAAATGGATTTTGCTGCACTTTATTTTCTGAAGCAATTGTCACTGCAGTACATGGAATGAGCTGCAGAAAGTACTTTCAAGTATTGATACTTACTCACATTACCTTGCTTGGAATACAAATGACTGGCACTGTTTTTCCTCTTCCTCAGAAGAGGGAACGACTCCTGATTCCATTCCTTGCTCTACAAGTCATAGACTTTCTCCTCAGCCTCCTAACGATGTTCAGCTCCTACATACAAATCCCAGCAATCATTTCTGTGTCATCCCTTGGCCACACGGTGGGTAACAGTTCACTTCTGGGGTGGTGCTCTCGAGGGAAGGCACTATGAGAAGGACATAGCATATTTAGGAATTAAGGGTTATTATTTGGGGTGGCAATTCTTCATGGCTATGCAGTTCCTACACTGTCTATTGCTGGAAATAGGATACAATCCTTGGTGGATTAGAAGGTGCACAAGGAGAAGCAGTGGCATCTGTGACAAGTTAGTTTCCTGCATCTTGGACTCTTCCTGATGATTTTGTTTTGTTTCTCAGGGCTTTGAGGAGGTTGTTCTGGGCGTGCCAATGCTGGGGAGGGTTGGAGATAAGCTATGAATACCACTGTGCTGCCCAGAGAGTCCTTTGGAGCAGCTGGTATAAATCAACCCAACAAGCTGGTTTGCTTGGTGTTTTGGCTAGCATAAATGAATTAAATAGGTTAGGCTGTAAATTAGAGTAAAATACAGTTCCTTTGTAAATAGGGAAACTATAGACGTGATACAATCTTGTAGCCATAAGCAAAACTTTGTTCTCTGTTCTTCTGCTTGTGCAGCAGGGACACTTGAAGATCCCTTTCTTGGCTCTGCAGCTGCTGGACTTCTGTCTGAGTATCCTCACTCTCTGTAGTTCATACATGGAGGTCCCAACCTACCTCAGCCTCAAGTCTTCAGACAACGGGGTAGGTAGTGAGCAAGCCTAAATGATTCGTGCCATGCTGTTAATCACTGGGAGGTTTCTTTCAATGTTTGTTATGACAAAGCAAGCCTTCTCCACAGTAAATCCAGAATTGCTGTCGGTGACAAAAGAGGARTTTGCCATATATACTCAACAACGCAGCGTTCTTTACTGACAGTTTGCTTATGCAAGTGTTCCTTAAACGTACACCCTGTTTTCCTTGTAAAAATCTTAAGGATGCAAATTGCAAAGCAGAGTGGTTTGGATACAGCCTCCCTGCGTACATAGAAAACACATCAGCATTTCATCTTTATTAAATAGTCATACTTTTTCAATTCCCGTTTGAATATTCTTCTGAAAATCTTTCCCAAAGAAGTGTAAACAGTAAAAATACCCTGAGCAGCTGGAGATTTGCCTTTCCTGAGAAAAGCAAAAAGAAAGGTGACTTCTCCCACCTTCCTGAGAGCCAGGCTAAGAAACTTSCTGTGATATTCACAGCTCCGCGTGACACTGGTAGAGAGAATAAGTGTTTATGACCAAGGCCTTCTCTTTCCACAGGGCTTCTTGCCAACCCTTGCGAAGTTACCAACAGAGGAATATGTCAGAATAATGGTCACCTTCACCATTGCATTCATTGCTGTCCTCTTCCTCAAGGTAAATGGCTGCAGGGGCTGGTGAGTCATGAGGGCTGAAGGAGGAGGAACTGATTCTTCTCTCTCTAATCTGCCAGAGCCTTGGAAAGCCTTGCTGGTCTTCCCTTGTGCTTAATAGTAGCTCTGTCTCAGTGCAGCGTCTGAGGCAGGTTTGATATTCAAGTTGTTCATAAGTTTCTGCAGATGTGAGATATAAAAGCAAACCCTCTCTCATATTCATAGCCTATTCCTATTCAGTCTCTTCTGGAAGGATAAAAAGTTTGGAAACAAATACAGGAAAGTATTCTGCTATTGTATGCCAAAACAAATTAGATCATTAAGCAGCAGGTTAGATCTTCCTCTGGGGTAAATTGCTGTACCTGCACTGATGTGAATGGAGTTATGCACACTGATATCCCAAAACTTAATTAAAATCTTTGAGCTGTTAAATCCTGCTTACCTTCTAGGAAACTCCACTGTGAAAGGGTTTCTATTCTTCCTGCTTCAATGGATTGGAGAACAGATTTTTCACTGAGGGGTTTCAGATCAGCTAGGAAAATCAGACCTCTCCAAGTATTTCAGTAGACTCTGTCTCAGTGAAAAATGCTACTTATTAGCTGGAAAGCATTTTTTTTTTAATTCAGACTCTTCCCAAGTGGGCAGACAAGCCAGTGTGGAGCACAATGTCTTATTTGATTGCACTGCAGACATTACTTCAGCATATCTTTTAATATTTACATAAACTGCAGGCAGTAAGCTCTGGAGATAACCCTGAAACCCAACTGGCACAGCACTCTGAGTCTTCAGCARAAATCTCACTGACCTGGCAAACAGGGCTTAGTTGGAATTTCACACAGGATAAGCTACAAGACTATTTAACTTACTGTGGTTGTTTGTGTTGGCGTTTAGGGGGAGACTGGATGGGGGGAGAATAATCTTAAAAAGTCAAGGGGATAGGCACAAGTATTCCTTGGTCTAAAGTTCATATAACTCCCTTCCTCCCCCTGCCCCCACAGAAATCACCAAGAACTTCATCCTCTGAACTCAGTGATAATCCCTTCACTCCTTTTCCATGTGTAACAAAGCCATTTTTATGAGACTTGGTTCCAAGTAATTAAGTTCTAATGAAGAATMGGGCAACAAGAAATATTTTAGAGCTTAAAAGGCCATTTGGCCCATGTAGGGCCCATCAGTTTCAATTCACAGTCTTCCCCCCCCACCAGGGATGGGATCTAAATATGTTGGACTAGCCCAGGACCTTTTTACATAAATTGCCTTACTTMATGGCCTGTAACAAGCTTTTATTGCCCTTCCACTGATATGTGTTTCTGTCTATTTGGTACCATCTGTTTGCCTTCCAGGTTGCAACTTCTGCCCCCAAATAGTTATGCACATCCCACTCTACCATGTAGTTCAGCTGGCTAGAAGGTGGTCTGTCMGATGAAGAAGTCTGGGCACCTGCTTTCCTATGTGTATCTGCCCGTGACTTTCTGTGGGACCCACAAGGACTTGCTTACCCTCTGAAGAACCTTTCCTGCTCAGTGCTCAGGGGRCTGAATCACTCCTCTCCCTCGCTTCTCTCATATAAACCTTCTTATGCAGAGAACACATTCTACTGCAAGGTGGAGGACTCTCCATGCAACATCATAGCTCTTTACCAGTGCAGTGGTTGCCTTTAGTCTCATTTCTAGAGCCCCAGTGGTGATGTTTTCAGTTGTCCAAATTTACGTACCTTAGAGATGGAAAGTGTTCAAAAGGCCAAGGGAATGTTACACATGCAATGCTTAGATAGCACCATTAGAGAAGTCTCCCTCACTAATGTACCTATGCACAGCAATCTTTATCTCACCTTAGTATCATGAATAAATGAACATCCTCTCCACTGCCATGGCGSATAAGAATGCAGAAAACGAGAGGAATAAAACATCTCTGGGAAACGAAGGCAGAGCAGGTTTCTGAAGTAGTTGTCACAAATGCTTTTTCCCTCCTGATCTCTAGAACAGAATTCCTGCCARCATAGTATTATAGACATTATGGACRCCAGTAAACTTTTCCCCCTCTTTGGTCCAGCATGGAGAAGTATATCCTGCACTGCARCTCTGGCTGTTTTGAGTCACTCAGTGTTGGGATGATTCCAGTGTCATTGGTTTCCTTTGTATAAGCTGTGCATACTAATGTATTCTGCTGTTGTTTGCAAAAGTCTTAATTGTCAACTCCTTCATTGATTCCAGTGTAGCTACTGGATTGGCAGTGAAGCAAACTGTTCTGGAATCAAAACTGTTTAAGAAAGGAGAGGAAGGTTTTTACTTTTTTATTCTTTATTTACTGAAGCTTCTTCAGGGGATGATTAGTTTTGGGTTCAGTTTAAATGATGACATCAGTGTCTTGCATGTTTGCCCTCTGTGTGAACAGGCTTTTGGAAGGGGAAGGCTTTTGCAATACTCTCTAACGGTTGTCCAAGTTTGGATTTACTTCCTTGTCTTTGGAAGTTTGTGAGATAGATTCCTTCAACAAAAACACCTCATTCCTTGTTCTTGTTCTTTGTCTTGGCTTTGTGTCAAGACAAACATCCTCATTGTTCTAGGAAGTCCTAAGCTAGATGGCTAGTTCTTGGGGCATATAACCCCCTGCATTTTTTGAAAACACCAAATGTTTTTAAAGTGCAGTCTTAGGCCAATAAAAATAAGAGGCACACGACTTTGCCGCACTGCACATAGTAGGGAAAATATTTATTTAATATGGTATGTTTCACAGACTTTGCTTATTTTCTTGTGCCACAATCTGTCAATTGATCCATTTTTCTCAAAAAAAAAAAAAAAAGGCTATCTTTCATCTGAGGTGCAAATTTTTTTTTCTTTAGTATAACCAATGAAAATGCAAGACTTTCTTGAATGAGCCAGCTCCTCAAGTCAATCCTTGTTGATCAGCAGGCCAGGTAGATGTTATGCCTCAGGTGTTTTCCTGAGGCACCTGGACTTTGTGGCCTGCTTAGAAAAATAACATGAAAGTAAAACATGCTTCCATTTCCTTCCTGATGACAGTGAGCTCTCAGAGGTCTTAAGCRTGTGTTTTGTACTTAATGTTAATCCTATTAACATTAACACCTCCCACCACTGCACTGCTCTGGACAGGCGGAGTCGTCACCTTTCTAGTGAATGGTCCAGACTGGTCTGAGGCTGTAATATGTGATACTCAGACTTCTGTAAGGCTCTCGCCTCTAGTGTCATGGTAGAACAGTGGTAGGCTGATGGCAAAAGGGGAAATGYTCTTGTTAATTTGCAATGCAGTGACAGACTTCTTTCTTATTCAGGCCTATATGTTCAAATGTGTCCTCAGTTGCTTTAAGTATATTAAAGCTAGCAAGAGTGTGGAGGTGAAAGTCAACCCACAAAGAGCTGAGAAGGTGAGTAGAGAGTTTCATCATGAAAAGGTATGTTTGGCCATGATGGTCCTTACTCTTGTCTCTTTGACAGTCTGAGAGAGAATTTAACCCTTCAARTCTGCATCAACAGGCTCTAATAGTCAAGTTCCAATTATATTTCTCTAATTTTATTCCTATATAAAAACCTTTAAAGAAAATGGAACAGCCAAGAAATGTGGAACTTGGACTTCAGACAAAGTAGATAAATGAGGGTATATCACTCTTATTCTCTGATCCAGAGATGTGCTTTTAATTTCAGCTGAACTTTGGTTTCTATGCCTAATAGTGCTACTCATGCTTAAAATTAACTTTGTCTTCACCTTTTGCTGGATCAATGTCTGAAAGGCTTGCTGCCTTGCCCTTCATCTTAACGGTTTGCTAAGCCATGAATATCAATGTCCTTACCTAGACTACTGATGAACTCTTTAGTAGTAGCATCCAGCTGCTCTGAGACAATGCAAGGGTTTTGTAGACTGTCCAAAAATAAGAGAGACAGTAAAGACATAGGAGAAGTAAAGAAGAAGAACATGGAATGCTAAATGGAGGCATTTGTCGTATTTAAACTTGGCAAATATGATGAGCATGGTCTTGCCAGCAGTGTGTGCTCCTACTGTGCATGAACGATGACTCTCAGGAATGATTTCTGTAGAGCTTAGCCTCTTTGCTTAGGCATCAAGGCTTGAAGTCTGGACATTAAAGAGCCTTGGTACATTTGTTGCAGCAATGCTTTGGGAGAAGAGGGTGGGGCTAGTTGTAAAGTGGTTATAAAGTGCTGCTTGCCTCCAGTTCTTCTGGATTTCTCTCCACCACCACTGCCATGCGGTTCTCTTCCCCTRCATTGAATTGTAAAGAGAAACTTGCCTAGGATCAGATCCATGTGAAACTCTTTGTGATCCCCACAGCAGGTCTAATGGTCTTCTCTTTCCAGGCTGTGCTGCCATCATATGAGGAAGCTGTAGAGTTGCCTTCCAAGGAATCTCCACCTCCCTATGTAGAAATCTAAGCTCTTCTCACAGGGAAGAGAAGACCCTGTACTGCTGTTAGTGCCTCTTACCCCTTGTGTCAGATACTCGGCCTTGTTGAGAAGCCYTTGCTTCATAGCCATATCATGCTTATTACAATGCAACTCACTTGTAGGAGCCTCTAAAGAGTGATAGTGAACTGCTGGAGCTGGTGCCTTGTTCTGCACTRGCAGACCTGAGCTGATACCAATGACTGAGCTGCAGTGCTCTTTTAATAAACTTGGCACCAGGCAACACAAAAGCTCCCATCAGCATCTGGCTAACGTGAAAGTACGGGCATTGGCCTGAAACTCTTGTCAGGCTTACTTTATCCCAGCAGGATATGGGTTCTCATCTGTTTGATATCTTTAACYCAGCAGCTATGGGGAGCATCAAGCATTTAGCAAGTGGAATGGGGAGGGGGGAGAGCAAGCTAAGACCTTTATGCTGAGATAGCATATTTCAGAGTTAGGCTATGTTAACCAGCAACATCTAATGAAGACCTAAGGGAAAGGGGATCAGCAAAAGGCTGAAGATCCCAAATGAGCTACAACACAGCTCTCAAACCTGTCTGCTTACGGGAATGATTAGTAGTGAGTGCTCCAGAATATACAACATGCTGGAATTGTCACAGTATTGCTCTGCTATTCTGTACCTGAGTGTTTGCATTTTGGGATTTTTTTTGTGTGTGACTTGAAAGATAAGCTTCAATAAAAAAAAAGTTAATGATTTTAATCTTCTGCTGTCTGACTTTTGAATGGTGCTGTCTTTGTCTGAAGTATGTCAAAAGGAAGCAATAGTGTTTTGGTTTTGGGGKTTTTTTTGAAGCAATTAGTAAAAATGATGTCCTGAGCTTTAGRCCAACATCTCAAAGGCATTAGATCTTGTGTGTTGTTTGCAAAGAAAAGGATGCTATTTCTAACAGCCAACCCTGCAGTTTCATCTGAGAATCTAGCTTGTTCCTTCTACATTGACACCTGTGATAAAGACCCTGCCTCAAGCATGTTTTCTGTGATGCATTCAAAACTAAGTCTGACTGCACAGGTCAGTCTGCTCAGATGCTAGTGAATAATGTTGCTGATGATAGATGAGTGAGAGTGGAATTTGGCCTCCATTCACCTTTTTTTGGGGGGAGAGGGTAAGGGTTGGCTTTTTTTTTTTTAAAAAAAAATCATTTGGTATGAAAGTATAATTTGCTCAACAGTAAATAATCCAACACCATCCACAAGTGAGCCATAGCCTARGCTCTTTGTTCTGCTCAGATATAGACAACGGTTGAGGGAAAGACCTTGCTAAAGGGAAAAATAAGAAATATCAATGCTATTCCTGCTCTTCTCACTGGATATGTATTYAGGTATATGGTGATGAAGGTGATGACTATGTGCTCTTGAGCTAGTTTCCTCGTAACTCACTACTCTGTGCTTTGTTGCCCCAGCACAACACAAACTTGCRTGTTAGTTTAGAGGAAGTTCTTGAAAGCACAGTCCCTTAAGACTCTTTGCTGAAGTATGTAGGTGCTGAGGTGGAGTGTGACAGCCATCAAAGCCTTGAGACATCTTCACCACACTTTCTTCTTCCACTCAGGATCAACAGAGTCTGTAAGCAGGTCCACCAAAGATCCGTTTAAGGGAAATGCTGTCAACTTGCTTGGTTTCTAAGCCAGAAGAAGAGAGTTCCTCTGTATAATTCAACAAACCTGGGTTAAAAATCATTTCCTAAGTCTTCAAATAGTTCAAATTCTGCCTATAATTAAATTCCTATCAGTGATGCTCTTGGCTGTTTAGTTACTGCAGCAGGGTAAAATGTTCCCTAAGCCTCTTAGTTTAATTGACTTTGATAACACAGCTAAAGCTGTTAAAATACATCCAGTGCATCTCTCACAGAGATAGGTTTTCTTGYAGTGTCTACAAGGATTCAAGCCTTTGGGTACACACCTGATTTTTCTAAATGAACCTGATGTTTTGCAGGTCTTAGCAAGCCAGATGATCACCCTGTATTTTCTCTCCAGGGCTCAGAATAGTTCTTCGTGAAAGCCTGGCTCAAAAAAAACTGAAATCTGATAAAATGTATAGATTTATTGAGAGTTTCCAGCCAGGTCAGGGACTGAGTTCTAGACAGGAAATGGTTTTGGTTTTCTGAAATGTTAGATGATGTGGCCAACACAAACCAAACAGGAGCTGTCACAAGCTTGCTAATAAGTCGGATGGTKGCACTATCAATGGTGGTTTTGAGATTGATAAAATGACTCTTTTTAATGTGCTACTGTTACACTTTTTTCCTTCACTACACTGATTTCCTGATGTGAATTTCTCCACTAGGGGCTGAGAACCAATTCATGCAGAGATGTTTAACATTGCTCCACACTCGCTTTTGTTTCCAATGCAAAGGTGAAGGAATTCTTTGATGCAGATAGTGGATTGAGCTGGTGAACTCGGTATTGATAGGACAGAGTTACATAAGCTTGACAGAGGGACATGACCAGTTTAGAAGCAGTGGTATCTTGGGGAGGTGGCAATGCCCCAAACCTCAGTAAGATTCCCTGACAGACTGAGTGCTTTTCCCCAATGTGACCCAGATAAAATACTTTCTTTTTCTGACCCATTTCCCTTTTTACAAAATGAAAATTGGGAAATTTGGCTGGAAACATGATTGTGCCATGAGTGGAAACATGGCTTTTGGCTTTACTTTGTGAGTCTATGTTCCATCTGTCTCATTGCTTTCAGTGCCTCTGCTATGTTTAATTTATTGATCTTCTCTAAGTATTTCTGGTGCCTTTGCCTTTGTTTGGAGATTTGCCTCTCCCTCTGCTTTGAAAACAGATGGAAAAAAAAATCACTTGAGCCAAGGCTGAATCTACCTGCAATAGAAAAGTTGCATACACTTCACTGGTCTCCCCATTCCATAGAGAGAATGAGGTATAAAGGCAGAAGAAACAGCTCGTGCCAGTCATGAGTTAGGAAAGAAACTGCAGAATGGGTGAGAGTGATCTTGATCTGCTCTCAAAACTAGGCTTAGTACCCAAGACTGCAAGAAAGGCCTCTAGAAGTCTGAGCAAATCCCTACAGGCTACCTGCCGATTGTCCTCATGGCTGGGGGAGATGAAGCTGTGCTCATTGCCATTACAGTAGTCCATTTTATTGACACAGGTACTAGCTGATGCCAGGGATGTTGCAAACCCAAGCTGCATGCTGGAAGTGGTCCTATGCACCACTCACAGCCTCCTTGTCCAGAGTTAGATAAAACAGCTCAAAGGATGGAAATGTTCCTTGGTGAAGGTAACTAGCACAGGTTGCTCTAGCAATCTAGACCACGCAATTTTGCAAGAGAGTCCTCAACATCATCTGTTTGGAAACTCAGTAAAACTTCTGATTCTACAAATCATTTTGGTGGGTAAATAGTGTCAAATCTAGAAAATAGTGCATTGGTAAATCTTTGGGAGGGATGGAAGCAATTTTTCTGGTGCTGGCTTCTATCAGACTTAGAAACTGTATCCAGAAACATGATGGAGATCCTAGCAACTTGACAAAAATAGCATATAATGCAATAGAAATGGCAGTGCTCAAAAACAGGCAGATCAAATCATGTCCCTGCGATGCAAAAGTCTCTTATCTCAAGGACATTCTGATGTCCAAAAGAGAGTATAAATATATCTTGAAGGGGGCAAAGACAGCAACTTGGCAGTATTCCCTGGCATCTCCTSAAGCTGACGTAAGCCCATTTTCTGGCTAGCTCACTGAGGTGGCTGAGGGAATCCTGGGTGATGGACATGTGGTGTTTCTCCAGAAGTCCTTCACTCCAGATAACCCTTCAACAAAGGTGGACTGTGCTGCCCTTCTCGGTATTCTTGCTGCCTTGATTCCTGCTGATTTGAATGGCACCTACAAACTTTTCAAGATTCAGACCACAGAGCCTGGGACATGACCATTATTATTGTATAAATTCAACATCATAAAAAGTAGGCTTTATTTCAGCTTTTCTACTGACAATAAATTAAGATAATTCACTCACATTAGTAGAATGAAGATGCTGCTTCTGCTGTCCCTAGTGCTGGGCCCAGAATGACAAAAGTTGACAAGTGTGCTAACGTACCAGCCAAAATCTTTTGCCTTCTCTCTGCCCTCTCCTCCATCTGTCCAGCCACCCCTGTGGACTCTAGCTGAGAATCTTGCTCATCCACATATCTGTCCAAAGCATCTCCGCAACACTTCTGCTAGTGAAAGTTATTTTACAAGACTGCTCCTCTTCTTGGATGACCCTACGCCTTTTATTACTACATCTTCCCGTTCTTCTCCTTTTGTAAGATTTGTCTTGATCCAGATGCCCACAGAGGCACCCTACTCTTTACAAATGATAAGCCTTATATTGTTGTTTCATTAAAGCAAGTGTGAATACAACCATCCTGACATCCTGTAAACCTTGCTTTTGTGAGGGCTGGTGGGGTCGTTCCACAGCTGTGCTGAAGACTGACCCTCCCTGAGCCTGTTTATTTTAATAGGACAGAACTAACCTTAGGAACTTCTGGGCCAAGCCAGTGTTGCTGGTGCCACTGTGCGGGTTGAGAAGTTAAGGCATGGAGGGAGAGCATGAGTAACCCAAAGTTTTGCAGGTGGTCAGCAGGAGAGCCAGGAATAGTGCCCAGGAGACAACTCCATTCTTAGCTCCCAGGAGGGGATGTGGGCAAGGTTAATATGGCAAATAAAAAAAGATCCCTCTGAAATAAATGTGACCTATAAAATACATAAACATTGACTAGCCATAAACAGCATTTACTATTTACAGCATAAGAGCACAAGGATATTTACCAGCCATTTGCAGCTTAAAGGATAAACAGTAGTTCTTTTGATCTTAAGTTGTCGAAAGGGTCATATTTAAAGCAATTCATTTCTCCGCAGTCTTTCACCCTTTACATCATTTGTTTTGCCTAACACTGATCCCACTGCTGTAAATATAAGTTCTGCAATAAAGTGGTGTTGCAGTAAATATCCTTTCTGATAAAGACACAGGCTGAGAGGGACTCCTCCACTCCTAGTAACAAGCAATGAGATAGAAAAGCTGGGATAAAACATGAGAATTGGAGCTTTGATTAAATGGCAGCTTCCATCACAATTTCTCTGAGTATATGAAATGGTGGCTGTGAATCCAGCTCAGAAATACTTATATGAGAACATCAAAGAAAGCCTGAAAAAAGGCAAGAAAATTACTGAGTATTTTAGTAAACCTCTGAGTTTTCTGGTGGCTGGAGGACAAGAAAGCTGTGTTTATTACAACTAACAGGTTTGTTTAGAATGCAATAAAAATCAACAGTAAACTACTCGGTATTTGGATGCTTGTCCCTTCCCATGCCCTCTCCTTTCTCTGCTGCTTCTGTGGCCAATGAGCACGACTTAGCTGCAGCTCCAGATTCCTCCTAGGATGTACTTATGGTCYAGGGCTAGAAACACACAACAATGTGGACAACTTAAGTCTGATGGGCCAATTCCTGAAATTTTAAATGAGTTTGGATGCAAATGCTACAGTGTTTAGGAGTAATATCTTGTTTGTGAATATCTTCCATTTGACATATAAGAGTAAAARGATGCGCTGGTAGCAGTGATAATATTTCTGCCAAGTCTGCATCATTTATATAGAGCACAAGTGACAGAAAATACTTGCTGTTGAAATAGGTGGAGGCAGGAGGTTTTTCATGCATTACCTCTGGGGTTCCCAGGTTTCTGGCTGTATCATTAGGCTGTATCCTACAGCTTGGGAGATGATGAGTAGTTGTTGAGTTGTTGGGCCACCAGTCACACACCTCTTTGACAGACCTTGCATATGACCCAGGAGGTGTCCAAGTGTCCCCTGCCTGCTGGGAAGCCTGATTGCAACATGCTATTTGCAATAACTGGCCAGAAACTGATTCACTGGTTTGGGCTTTTTTGGATTTTTTTTGAAGTAAAATCCAATATTTTAAATGCCTTCTGTCTGAACTGTGGTAAAAGTTTGTAAATGTCCTGAGAACCAGAAATCTAATTCCCTTTTACTCACAGAAGATCAGCCCACTGTTCTGGTTCATTTTGTTGAAGTGGCTTATTGACATTTTGATTTTATCATTTTGGTTTGTTGCACTGTGAAATAGTATTATACTAAGATATTAAATGTAATAATGGTATGTTTATCGGAAATATGTAAACACAAAACTAAAATACTATTTTAAAATAAAACTTGAACAAAACAAATTGGAAGACTAAAATGCCAAATGAAAACAATGCATTTCTGCCTTATAGAAACAAACTAAAATGTCATTTTTTGGCTTTTCTCATCTAATCTATTTTCCTGTGAAATGTTATGCATGCAGTGATAGAGAATGAATCTGCATTTATATAGTTTATGCCATCAGACTTGCTTGCCATCAAAAAATGTCAAATGAGAAAGCTGCCACCTTTCCCTGCTGATGACAGTCCTTTTAGTCTGTATTCGCTTCTTTTTATTTCTTATTTTTAAATGGGACTTACTCTTTCCCACACAACTCAGAACTGGCAAATTTGGCGATGAGGAAGGCACCTGGCAGGCAGGTGTGACGTCTTCTGCTTTGCCATCTAGGTTTTAGGAACAAGGAAAGATGATTAGGAAAACAAGAGAGGATCAGAAGGAGAACTCAGCACRGCAAACAAACCATGAAATGTTTGCAGCACTCTGGTGCCTCATGCAGAGCTTCAYGGCACCTGCCACCAAAGGAAAACCTCACAGCTACCAGGACACAGAGAGTGACACCAGCATCCCTGATTAGTCACAGTGAGGAGGGCAATCCATGCTGGAGTCTTCTGTAAAACCCAACTGTCTCTGAAAAGCCATTCAYGTTAATTCAAGCAGAAACCTTGGCTGTAGTTAGGTTGTGTCAGTAGTTATGGAAGTACAAAGGCTTTCCAGCCCTGCAAAGCAAGTCTAATATTATGATTTTCCAGGTGAAGTGTCCCAGCAGTTTAAGCACTCTGATGGTGAGCCTTACACTGCCGTATCATTAAACATCGCATCCACGCTGTGACATTCAGACAGGGCAACCGAGCTCACTGCAGCCRCGTTCACTGCCTCCACACTGGCCAACAACAGGCACCAGCAACCGTGGCCCCGTATCAGCGATCCTGGGACAGCCCTGCTCTGCCAGCAGCTCCAGTTCGTCTACCACTGCCARCGCTGGTTGGAGCAGGGAGGCTGCAGCCGGCAGTGCTGAGTGCTTTTATGGAACGGAGCAGACTGTTTCTGCATGCAGACCTCAGTTTCTGTTGAGAACCATTGGAGATTTCTCAAAAAAAAATATATATATATATATATATATATTTGCCACCTCCCTGTTGAGAACAGGCCAGAGAGAGTCATAATCTGAACAAGAAGCAGAGAGCCACAGGCCAGGGTGCAACCCAGGCTAGCAAACCCATATAGATTTGCTTTCACTCATGCTTCCCACTTTCTTTGCCATTACAAAAAGTGTTTGGGTGCCGTCTTGCTTAGTCTTTTTTTCTCCATCTGCACTCAGATGATAACATAACAGGATCACAGTTAGGGGAAAAAAGCTCTGTCGCTTTACACAAGAATTTACTACGAGGCTGAAGCATTTGACTTCAGTGGGAACAAGATGGGCCCAGGATCTTCTGCTGAACCTCCAGCAGTGGGAGRAATGAATGGACTGGTATTTAAAACAAGCACTTCTTTACTAAAGGGACACATGCGTTGATGTGTCGGAGGAAGAGACAGATCTGCCTTRCTCCAGGGCGCGGGAAGCTCACAATAGTGGCTCTGCAGAATGGCAGGGCSGCTCTGGGGCCAGCATGAGCCGTCRTTAACGGTTTGTCTGTTTATGTTGCGAGTGGGCTTGGGAAGAGCTGTAAATGCATATTTTCCTCTTGAAATATTGAATCCAGTGTTTTCATTTTGTGAAGCCTGAGGAAAAATTATGCTTCATATTTTAAAAATAAACACTGCTTTTACAGAGGTATAAATGCAGACCTATAGTATCCAGCACACCTTTGCCTCTCGCCTTATTTTCAAAGCTTTAATGTTGCTTGTGTGCCCCAACCTCCGCTAGAAAAAATATTCACTTGAAATGTATTTATCTTTCTTTGCTAATTAGCAGCAAAATGACACAGAGAAACTTTATATTTTCCTCAGCAAGAACAGCCATAGAGACTTCATTATGGAGGGCTCTGAATGATCCCTATTCATGGCAAGCAAGTACTGTCTGCACCAATAGGTCCCTGTATGCATGACAGAGTAACAGGAGAAAACCCATCGTAGACAGAGTTGGAGGTAAAATCTCCAGGATTTTATGCTTTTATTTCACTTTGTTCCCTAATAATTGTAAGTGCGTGTGTGTGTGTGTGCGCGTGCGCTACATATATGGAGGGTATAAGTACCTGTGTGCATTTAAGCAGCAAAAGTACTTATACATATTTGTACTCATCTAAATTTGCACATAAACAAACACATGCATGAAAAGTATGCATGGAGGAGAGTTATGTGTCTGCATACATGCATATACACGTGCACGCATGCATTCGTATTTGTTTGCATATATGTTCATGTACATATATATTTATGCATACTTTCACAGGCATACACATATACATAAAGTTTTTATATAGGGCTCTGTGTGTGTGCATAGGCACGTGCTTTCTGTACTAATCCATGATCAGATTCTGCAATTTTCACATCCTACATGATAGCCCTTTTAATCCCAGGAGGCTCTGAAATAAGAAGTAAATGAAATAAGATGCCACTAAGTTTGGAAAAGGGAAGGTGACTCTGAGCCTCCATGACAGAAAGAGGTAAAATGGGAGCAAAACAAGCTCCGTGGAAGCATTTGCTCCTTCTGATTAAAAATTTCCAGCGAGCTTTGGAGATGGTGGGAAGCCCAGGGTTGTGTTTGTGTGCACCTGCGAAGAGACAGGATAGTAGTGCAACAAAGCCCTGATTTTKCACGAGAACATATCCATCTTTTAATATCTTAATTAACATGTTTGATGTTTAAAGTGTTACAAATAATCTGGCAACTTCACTACGGACAGGTCTTTTTTTTCCCTGATCAAAAAGCCTTGTTCTACAGGAGCTCTCGGCCTCTGCTGAAGCCCTTTTGGAGTAAAGAGTGACTCAGAAGAAGCAAAGAAGAACTGGCCTTTGAATTAAAGGTAGTTTGCCAACGCAGATGAAATGGATGAGCGCTCCAGGGTCTGCAGCTAGAAAGGTGAGCAAAGACTAATCAGTCACAGAGGGAGGGCTTTAATCAACCAACAATAATGTAACGTTACAGTATTTAAAAAAAGGTGGGGGGGAGGGAATAGATGCATTGCTTTGTGATGAAACCATCATTAAATCCATCTTACTCCAGTACCAAAAATCTCCCGCTGCTCTTCTTTACAGAAGACATTGGCTTTCTGTTCACTTGCAGTATCACCAGTCTTATTTGTTGATTTAGATAATTGGCTTTTTGTGGCAGGAGCTGCCTGTCCCTCGTGGGTGCAGACTTGAGCGTTCCGCTATAAAAAAATAAATCTAACTTATAATCTGTCTTTCCTGCATTTCTTGTCTATTTATCTGGTTTAGGTGACTGAGTTCCTTCTCTCTCTCTCTTTCCCTTTCCCTGCACTCCTGCCACGGGGGCACAGAGAAGTGACTGTTTCCCTCAGGAAGAAATTTGCTCTGTATCCTACTCATTTGCCGGTGTCTCACTGAGCCTTGCTCTCGTCTTCCTCTCGCCTCCTCCTGTGACAGAGTATTTGCCCGCAAATTAAGCAGAAGTAGCAAAGCCCCCAGTCCCACCGGCCAATTTCCAGCCCCGCGCTTGGCAAACGCGCGGACCGAGACGTTGATTTGTGTGACTCTATTCCCGTCCCCCTCCCACCGCCTCCCCCTTCCCGGGTTTTGCCGCAGGAAGGACGCGAGCCTGACGCACCGCAGACCGTTTACTTTCTGTGGCAAAGCCCGGGTTGTGCCGATGGGAGCTGGTGATTGACAGGTTAACTCCAGTTCCCCGGGGCTGGCTTCACTGGTCCCACTGTTACGGTCCCAGATTCCCCACATACCAGGCCGTTGCTGGTCTCTTTATAGCTCCCCATCCCCTTCGCCGAGCAATGAAGCCATTGTGGAGGACCCGGGGGCCGGCAGGACTCGACGTCCCTCCCTGTCAATAACCTTCCCCCCTCCTCACCTTCGTGTAATATTTTCTCCTAGGCGTTGTTGCTTGCCCCTMTCCCCTCGGTGCCCACCACCTCCTCCCGCCCCAGACACTTCACACGTGTCAGGGGCTGGCCCCATGCCTCCCCRAGGCAGGGCAGGTTAATACCTCGGGGCCAAGGCTCTCACTTGCCACTCTGCATTCAGCCTCCAGCTCCTCCACAGCCATGGACAGGATTTTCTCTGGCTTTCTGCTCTCTTTGCTGCTTCTCCTCCAGAGCTACRGAGTTTATGGGGTACCACCACAGCCACGAGGTAAGTGGAGAGCTCAGCACAGGGGATTATGTGGGTCTGCCTTGTGCCTCCCAGCCTGAGTAGGGATGGTAAGGAAGATGAAGAAACGAGAAAGATGCCCAGTATCTGCCAGGGAAACAAGGAAGTTTTCTCAAGTATTTTTCCAAGGCAGCAAAACCTGGAGATCTGTTTGCTTCTGCCTGTTTCATTGCTTTAGAGTAATACTGAAGGCTCTGTACGGATGCACAGAAACCAAAGGTGGCATCAGATCAGCCCTAGACCACAGCATAGTGTCAGGTTTTGGCTGGAGGATGCCCGGTCAGGGAAGGACCTCTCCCATGTCTTCAGAAACTTCTTCCTCTTTGCAGCTCTGTGGAGGGCTGGTTTTGCTGGGTGCTCAGGAAGGGAGTTGGCTGGACAACCCAAGCTCTGGTTAACCTCACAGAGTAGGAAAGTCTGGGCCAGGTTCCTGAGGCTGGGCCTTACTCAGGCTTTACTTAACCTGTTCTTAAGCAAAATCCATCTCTGCTTGTCTTTTCAGGTGGCATATAAAGTAGCAAGATAGGAGATGAGCTGCCTACTCTTTGAGGTTGCGCAGTTTAGTTTCAGGGTCTGTAAATCTCAATCTGTAATTATTGTCAGCAACTCCTGGCTACAAAAGAGAAGGGTTTGAGAGGCTCCTGTTTAGAAAGTGTCTGTCCTTTGCTAGGGGTGAGATGCTGCTATGGGCTCTAATCAACCTGGGAAATTCACTGCAGAAGGAGGTGGCCAGGGCAAACTTTACTCATGGATTTTAAAAATGATTGAAAGGCTTTATGACAAAGAATAATATATATATCTAGGCAGATCATGACAGTTGTAAAACAGGTGTGATAGTGACTGCAACGTTAGCTGCAGCTTTTGAAGGGGACTTTTCTGATATACTGGCCAGTTTCTCCTTGGTAGTTTGGAAGAGATTTATCTTTGCAGTGGAACAAGATAAGTATGAGATACCACTGAATAAGGAAACTAGACAGACTGGTCATCCGAACCAGGATGCTCTATTGTGAACAATCGCTGCTTCCAGAATGTCTTTTAATTCTGAATTACTAGGCAGATTTCCTGTTCTTTTAATTAATTTGGCAATAATGCCCTAAGAGTTTTTTACATTAAAATAGTGCATGAAGTTCAGCTATTCCTGAATCATTTCCGGTGTGGACACTTTTGGAAATAGAGGAGGGTTTTACTTCTGGTTTAATTCAACTTTAAAATAAACTATATTGTGTCAAGACATCACTCAGAGTAAGTGTGCTTGAATGGCACCCACAGAGATAACCAAGGCCCATCCTGCAGACCCTCATGCATGCRCAGTGGCTGTGACCAGGCAGGCAGAAACCCCCAAGCTACGATCTTACATTTTTTTCTTTTCTCTTTATTTCCCTTAAATATATTGCAGTCTTATAAAAAGAGATTAAAAATGTTACTTAGGGCAAAATCACAGAGCTTCTATGAAAGAAGAAAATGCACTTCAAAATTTCTATTGGATCCAACTGTTTCTAGGGGAACATTCTAACTTTTCTTCCTTGATTTGTCACCTGAAAACAAATTTGATTCATTAGTTGCAATAGCAAAGGGGAATCTGTCCTTTATTTCTGGAGGAACTGATTGCAAGACCTTTAGCCTTTCCCTGTATCTTCATTTCCCACCTGTAAAATGGTATAAACCAAATCCTGCTAAAAGGGTTTGCAATCCTGCATAAGATGGACTRTCAGCTGAGTTTTCTCCTTCTGCTGCAATGAATTATGGCGGCAAAGTGAAAGTCACCCCTATGGGAAAAGGTTATATTGCATTTTAGTGGGAACTTGAGCATCTGACACAGTAACTACCGCCTGCTTCCCTTTTACACACAGCATCACTTAGAGAAACCTTGTCTGGAAGCCAGATACAGATTCAGCATTAGTGCCTCACAGGAAACTAACCTGATTAGATTCTTTATGGATATATCACAGGGTATTTATTTTTGTGTGTCTGAAAGACTGAAAGCTCCATTAGATTTCACACTGAGGACTAGCTATAATATTTATGTCATAATTTGGAACAGATTTGTTGGCCCAAAAGCTCACATTTAAAAATCTATCTGCAGAAATCTCCTTTATGATATAACCTATATCGTTTCTCCATGTGGAAGTCAAATATTAACAGAGCACTAGATACCCCCACAGAGACAGGCTAAATGACAGGAAAAAAAAATAAAAGAACAGAATGCAATAGATCTGGAGGGGGAAATGAGACAACTCATTTAAAAAATCATTAAAAATATCAGTCCTTTTTATGTTTTGCCACAGTTGAAAATTAGGATGGTAAACAGCATGAAAATGAGAAAGTAAAAAAAAAAAAAAAATCAGCCAGCTTTTTTCATTGCTGATGTTTTCTGTTTATACTGTCCATTTTTACAGTGGATGTTCACATCTTACTATGGGGTTGTAGAGATTAACTAGGAATTGCATGGTCCTGCATCTCTCTGTTGTATTCTCTCTCACCAGTTCACAGAACTAAAGCAGTGGTGGTCTTCGCTGTATTACAGTGTTTCATTACCAGTGCCACTAGCTGAAGAACAGGAGACTGGGTCGTATTCTGTTAGCTGAATCTGTGAATCTTGATTCATGACTGAATCTGAACTGTTGAGTTTCATGCCTGCTTCGAGTCACGCGTGACAAAGACACAAACTTGTTAATTAATATCCATGTGGCTTGCTTATTCRGATCCAAACTGTGATAACTTATTTTTAGATTTTGTTTGATACAGAATGGCATATATAGGCTACAGTTCACAGCTTTCTTCCTCTTTCCGTGCTGCTATAAGTGAATTAAGTTTCATTAAGTTACAAGTGGAGAACCTGGTCCTGGAAGTGCAGAGCTGGTATCTCATCAGCTCACTGCTTTATAAGTACAAGTTATYCATGAACAACCGTATTTTTCTTATAGATTCTTTTCTAAGGACAAAGAAAATTTAGCARTCTTACGTTGGTCTCACTGGGCCTCTGCGAGACAGAGGGAGAAAGGGTTAAGAGCTTGTGGGTCCTCTGGCCTCAGCTGCCTGCTCTAAACTGCAAGTCCATTTTTACTCCAGAATATTTTGCTCTTCTCTTTCCTTTACCTTTCTCCTCCRTCTTTATCTTTTCCAGGCACCCTGTGCAGAACCAAACCCACCGACCTGGTGTTCGTCATCGACAGCTCTCGAAGTGTACGCCCACATGAGTTTGAGAAAGTCAAAGTGTTCATGTCCCGGGTGATCGAGGGCTTAGACGTGAGCCCCAATTCCACCCGGGTGGGTGTCATCAACTATGCCAGTGCAGTCAAGAACGAGTTCTCCCTCAAGACCTACCAAACCAAAGCCGGCCTCTTGCAAGCTGTTCAGAGGATAGAGCCACTCTCCACTGGGACTATGACYGGCTTGGCTATCCAGTTTGCCATTAATCGGGCTTTTAGTGACGCAGAAGGGGCCAGAGTGAGGTCTCCCAATATTAATAAGGTAAGCAAATTATGTGTTCCTTTGCTGCGTGGGAAGGACTTGAAGATCCCACTTTTTTGTGGTTCACCATGGAATAATTGGAAAAATTAGAAAATGGGGAAAAGTGATTCTCTCTCTGTGCTCAAGCTAATACTGACTCATGTTCAGTGAGATGTTAAATGCTTTGATTGTGTGGGAGCAAATGGGGGTTAATTGTCAGAATTGAAAAAGCTGAAGAGAGTCCCAACTCTCTTTGAAAACAAAAGTTCAACTTTCCTTTGGAATTTAAAAATATCCCCCAAGAACTCACAAGGTAAAAGAGCTGGCCAGGAGTTGTCTAGCTAAAATTAATCCAGCATCACTAGCTTTCCTGCATCTGGAGTCCTTACAGTGTATGCCCTTTAGGACATGGTGTCCTGCTTCCAATGTGCCTGCARCAACATACCACAGCAAAGTACTGACTTCAGCTGGCTTACTATGTATGAACATACTAATATTAACAGCACTCATCTTCCCCAACTTATTGTAATAAAAATGTCTCAGAATCCACAACTGTAAAAAATGAGGCAAATTTCTGAAGATTTCCATTGTAACGGCTCCTTTTACATGTAGCTATAAAGTGAAGTGCTGTTCCAGCGTCCTTCACAAGTCTTTCAACTTTTCAGAGGCTAACTAATGACTATGTTTTCCATTCTGGGTATTGCCTTCAACTACACAGACTTCRATGGTTATTTGGCATTTAAGGTTGTGGTATAAGATCAACTTAATTCTACACTTGATTCCAATGGGCATCACAGGTCCTGGACAAGATTCTCTGTCCAGGAACCTCAGTTAAAAAAAAAAAAACCCAGATATCTCAATTACCCACTTTGGATTTGGCCCTGAGTGCAACCAGACCTCAACCCAGTGACAGTCATCAGGAAGTCTCTCTTCTGAGCATGTGGAAACTGTGTATTCTTGATAGTATATTTTAGCTAAACATCACGAATGTACTTCCTAGGCCCTTGTGCCCTGYGCCAGCTTCACTGGCTCTCTGCTATGATACAGGACCAGCAAAATAAGCAAAGGCTTTATGCAGGCAATTAGAGCTTTCCACCAGCTGGACAAGAGCCCAGTTGCTGGAGTGAGGAAGTCTGGGATCTTTCTCTTGATTACAATATTTTTGGAACATCATTCACTTTCCATTTCCCTCTGCTGCTAGTAATGCAATAGGGAAGGCAGAGTTTTGCAGAGTGGAGTATGGAAAAGAAGATACCCCGGGATGTCAAGTTATAAATAATACTGAAACATGAAAAACAGGCACTGGTAAAGATCTGCTGCCTCCAAAAAAGAGCAATCTAAAGGCTCTGCAAGTTGGGAGTTCACAAGAGATCCCTGAAAACTGAGGCCATCATCCACAAAGATGATCTAATTAGCTGTCTTGTATGTCCTCCCCTTCGTGCTGAACTATGACCTATTTGCAAATGTGAATGAATCCATCTTCATATTGTCTTTTATTGTGGGGTTCACAGAGGGGAAACATTTCTGTATTTTAGCATAATCTGGTTTGAGTCAATAGGAAGAAAACCACAACTGATATCTTCAGAAAATTACACTCCAAAAAACTTTCCTTAAATCACACTGGCAATCTACTCCAGAGGAAGAAACTCATCTGACCTGCCATCATGATCATATCACTCTTCAAGCTTAGGAGTTGCCTGGTGCAAAATCTAATAACCCCTCTCTGACAGGGGAACTTGGAGGCCTAGCTGCAACAGTGTTTATTCTGAAACAGTAACACTTGTTTTGTTTGTCAAATTCTTTGAGGTTCATTGAAAGAAATCACTGCAGAATTGCAAGACCTCATTAATATTCTAATTGTCATTATCATTTTTAGTAGAGAGTTTTAAAATCCTTTTGTGGCAAAACTAATTTTTCTAATTCATTTGACTGAGCTACTTCAAAGAGACCAAGTATGGATTCAGCCTTTACCTCAAAGCTGCAATTTTCTGGAGGTTCAGATAWCTCCCTGTTACTGCCAAGGTGTGTTTTAGTTTCCTCATTTCCCCAGCAGCAATATGGATGTCACAGGGCCACAGGAGAGGTGGCAGTGACACACTCTGCCTGCTCCCAGACAGGCTCTGGAAGAGACTCATTTCTAGGAGAACTCTGCTGCTCAATCTCTCTGCCGAGGACTTCACTAAAGAACTGTTTCAGATCTTGTATGGAAGATGTTTCCTCCCATGAAACCATTCTGGGGAGCCGGTGGGAAAGCAAGAGCTCTCCAGGAGAGGCCTTCTGCTGCCCTGTTGACAGTCCAGCTCAACTTGACCAGAGTGTGCTACTCTCAAGAAACATGACCAGGGCAGAAGCAACGGATTTCCTCTGAGCAGCACCATCCAAGGCCCCACGTAAACAATGGTTTTCTGTCCAGAAGGAAAAAGTCATGGGAAATTTTCATTTTTGTCTGATAACTTTTAGCACAAAGCCAGACAACCAAACTGGAGGAAAAAAAGATCAGCTGGATGATACTATGTTTTTTTCAGAAAAATTCACTTTAATTAACATGCAAAAGTCATTTCATAAAAAGAAAGAAAATATTTTTGCCCTCCAAACAAAGAAAATTCCAAGAATTTGAATGCCAAACCTCAGAAATGTTTCAGTTCTTGAATATTGACAGGAAAAAGGAGATTTGCTTCTCAATAAAAAAAAAAAAAAAAAAAAAAAAAAAAAAAAAAAAAGCTTATTTATCATCTCTGCAGTAATTGTTGTTCAGTACCCATAAGTCAAGGTGTCCTGCTTAAGCGCACAAAGACAAGCTCCAAGTTGGAGGGGCATCTACTTGTACTTCTCTTGCCTCCTACACTGCTGGCTGCTGGCAGGAATTGCCCAATGTGCAACAGTAAATGTAGTGATCCAGAAGGGTGGATGTTGTTTCTTTCCTTGGAAATGGTCAGCTCTTGCTGGGRTAATGACTATAATGTTTGTTTCTGAGGTGTGACTGACATCATCAGACTTCAAATCAATGCTGTAGAACACCTCATGGTTGGACATGGATGCATGAGGAGTGCCAGTCAGTGTGCAAAATTTGCTTTCCCAAAGCTGGCACCTGTTGCATGGCTTCACATTAGCAAAAATCTCAGGCAGTTTCTAATTTGCCATTAAGTGGCCTTTGAGATATAACAAGCTTTTTAGATCCATTTTCTTCTAGGACTGCTACCAAATCCATTCATGTCCTTCAGATACTTCACTATTTTTACATATCTTCTCCTTTCTTTATCTAAGTTCCCAATGTCTATTTTAAGACAAGGCGACCATGTCTGGGTCAGGATGGGGACAGAGTCCTGATTTATGTAAAATTATTATAACATTTTCAATATTAGCACTCGTGTGTTTCTTAACACAGCCTGACATCTTACATGCAGTGTTGACCATTGCTGTAGATTGAAGAGACATTTTCACTGAGCTGTCTATGAAATACTTGGATTTTTATTTACCTAATATCTTCCACCCCATTTAAGTAACATCCTTCCYTGCGCACTGCTTTCTTGCTCTTGTCTGCTCCTCAGCAGGGCTGCCAACAACTCACCCAACACGCTCTTGCTTCCTTCCAGTTTCCTTTCATCTCAATAGACATAAGAGCTGTTGTGCCACTTTATTTGCTCTATTATTAAACTAGTCAAGACTTGAGTTTAAGTTTCTGACACTTAAGAAAAAAGAATTTGTTTAGCAGCTCACTGCAATAGCATGGCTAAAGAATTGATGTTTCTATGGACAGTGACGCATAAAGGACTTTTAAGTTGCTTTGATTCCCAGAAACCTTAATGTCCTGGACATCTCAAAAGACAGATCAGTGGTAACCTCCTTCATTATTGATCTTAGGCATCAAAAAAGAAGAAAAGAAAAGAAAATCTTTACAGGCTTTCACCTCTTTCCTTCCWCTTTGGACCTGGTCAATGAGACCATTTGCATTCCTTGATTCCCTTTTTTTTTTTTTTTTTTTTTTTTTTTTTTTTTTTTTTTTTTTTTTTACTTTTTCCCTTCTGTGATCATCATGCTGCTCACAGTCGCCCCCATCATCTGCCTAGGAGGAAGAATAGCTCACCCAGTAATTTAGGGAGGTGAAGCTTCCAGAAACACTGGGCAAGAACTTTGTTAAAATTTGTACTATAATTTTCAACCACGTTGGACACTGGTCAGAGCATCACAAGATTATCTGGTCTTGCTGTGCTTCAAGCAGCAAATGTCACCCCAAGACAGGGAAAAGCACTATTTGTTTCCACAGGAGCTCGAAGTAAAGTCTTTATATGTCTATTAAAAAAATGCAGGGGTGTCCAATTACTTTTATCTTTCTCTAGGTGGATAACAAACAGATTGCCAAATTGCTGAGAAAATCAGGGACTTCTTYCTGAAAATCAGGATCAGCTTCCTGCTTAATTTCCCATCCAGTACTGCTACAACATTCAAGTTACAAAAGTGAATAATGAGATATGGCTACCTCATTAGCTGCGAGATTACCCACACAGGGCAGCTGCTGAAGTATGAATGCCTAGGGATGCCTGTGAATACTCTGGTGTCTTACTTAACCAAGAACAAACTGTGTCATGAGAACATAGGGGATTTCTATATGACAGAAATAGGACAAGAAAGAGACTCTGGATCCAGTAAGTTAGAAAGGTAGTGGCTAAAATAACCAAAGGTTTTGATCTTGAAAAGCAGAAGTTTCTGAGTTGCAGAATTTCCTTGGGGCAAAGCTGGAGAATCTGTCCTTTTGAGAAGGCAAATGAGAACACCCTTCTGAATTCCTCTCAGACGGCAACCTGCTGAGCCCACACAAGCCCTCTGTTGCAGGGACATGTGTCACCCTCTCTAGGATGTAGTGGCTATTACTTTCTTCCAACCTGTCGTGCCTTCTACTCTTTACCAAACAAGGCTCCATGTTTCATGTACCACACACTAGGACTCTCAGTATTTCAAATGAGATTAAGCTATAATGTRGAGAATTACTGAGATCCTGTGACTGCAAATAATTTCGCAGTAGGTTTGAAACAAAAGGATGTGTTTTCTCATGTTGCAACTCCTCACCTCAAGCTGGTAGATAGGGCAAAGTTTAAAGGAAGAATCCTGGGAAAACCAGAATCTCCCGATATCTCCTAATATCAAGATACCATAGAATCATAGAATCGGTAAGGTTGGCAAGGACCTCTGGAGATCATCTAGGCCAAACCCACTGCTCAAGCAGGGTCACCTAGAGCATGTTAGACAGGGTTGCATTCAGGCGGGCCTTGATATCTCCAGAGAAGGAGACTCCACAACCTCTCTGGGCAACCTGTTCCAGTGCTCCATCACTCTTACAGTGAAGAAAATCCTCCTCACGTTCAGGCAGAACTTCCTGCGGTTCAGTTTCTGACCATTGCCTCTTGTCCTGTCGCAAAGAGTTTGCACAAAGAGTCCTGTCTGAAAAGAGTTTGTCCCCATCCCCTTGACACCCTCCCTTCAGGTACTTAGACACATTGACAAGATCCCCCCCTCAGCCTTCTCTTCTCCATGCTRAAGAGGCCCAGCTCTCGCAGCTGTTCCTCAGAGGGCAGATGCTCCAGCCCTCGGATCATCCTCGTAGCCCTACGCCAGACTCTCTCCAGTAGCTCCATGTCTCTCTTGTACTGGTGCTCCCAGGCTGGTACTCAAGAGCCTAGCAGTACTCGAGATGAGGCCTCACCGGGGCTGAGTAGAGGGGCAGGATCACCTCCCTTGACGTGCTGGCAACACTCTTCCTAACACACCCCAGGAGACCATTGGCCTTCCTGGCCACACGGGCACATTGCTGGCTCAGGGTCAGCTTGTCATCCTCCAGCACTCCCAGGTCCTTCTCTGCAGAGCTGCTTTCCAGAAGGTCAGCCCCCAGCTTGTACTGGTGCCTAGGGTTATTTCTCCCTAGGTGCAGGACTCTGCACTTGCCCCTGTTGAACCACACGAGGTTCCTCTCCACCCAGCTCTCCAGCCTGGCCAGGTCTCTCTGAATGGCAGYACAGCCCTCWGGGGTATCAGTCACTCCTCCCAGCTTGGTATCATCAACAAACTTGCTGAGGAGGCACTCTGTCCCCTCATCCAGGTCATGGATGAAGAAGTTGAACAGGATGGGAAGCAGTACTGAGCCCTGAGGGATGCCACTAGCCACAGGCCTCCAACAGACTCCACGCCACTGATGACAACCCTCTGAGCTCTGCCTTTCAGCCAGTTCTCAATCCACCTCACTGTCCATTCGTCTAATCCACACTTCCTGAGCTTATCTAGGAGGATGTTAGGGGAGACAGTGCCAAAAGCCTTGCTGAAGTCAAGGCACACAACATCCACTGCTCTCCCCTCATCTGCCCAGCCAGTCATTCCATCATGGAAGGCTATCAGATTGGTTAAGCAGGATTTCCCCTTGCTGAATCCAGGCTGACTACTCCTGATCACCTTCTTGTCCTCCATATGCCTGGAGATGACATCCAGAAGGAGCYGTTCCATCGCCTTTCCAGGGATGGAGGTGAGGCTGACTGGCCTGTAGTTGCCTGAGTCCTCCTTCTTGCCCTTTTTGAAGACTGGAGTGACACTGGCTTTCTTCCAGTCCTCAGGYASCTCTCCAGTTCTCCAGGACCTTCCAAAGATGAYRGAGAGTGGCCTGGCAACAACATCCGCCAGCTCCCTCAGTACCTGTGGGTGCATCCCATCCACGCCCATGGATTTGTGGATGTCAAGCTTGCCCAGATCTCTAATCCTTTCCTCCTCAACCAAAGGAAAGTCTTCCTTTCTCCAGACTTTCTCCCTTGCCTCCAGACTCCAGGATTCTTGAGGGTTGCCCTTAGCAGTGAAAACTGAAGCAAAGAAGGCATTCAGTAGTTCTGCCTTCTCTGCATCGTCACCAGGGCCCCCACCCCAGTCAGTAGAGGGCCCACATTTTCCCCAGTCCTCCTCTTCCTGCTGACGTATTTGAAGAAGCCCTTCCTGTTGTCCTTGACATCCCTTGCCAGACTCAATTCCAAATGGACCTTAGCCTTCCTCACCACATCTCTACATACTCTGACAGCATTCCTGTAATTCTCCCAAGTAGCCTGTCCCCTCTTCCACATTCTGTGTACTTTCTTCTTCTATCTGAATTTGGCCAGGAGGTCCTTGCTCATCCATGCAAGTCTCCTGCCTCCTTTGCTGGACTTCTTTCTCCTTGGAATGCACTGCTYTTGAGCTTGGAGGAAGTGATGTTTGAATACTAGCCAGCTATCCTGGACCCCTCTTCTTTCTAGGCCCTTAACCCATGAGATTCCTCCAAGTAGGTCCCTGAAGAGCCCAAAGTCTGCTCTCCTGAAATCCAGGGTTGCACTCCTGCTTGTTGCCTTACTTCTTTCCTGYASGATCCTSAACTCCACCATCTCATGGTCACTGCAGCCAAGGCTGTCCCCAACCTTCACATCTCTAACCAGTCCCTCTTTGTTGGTAAGGACAAGGTCCGGCAGGACACCCTTCCTTGTAGGATCCTCCACCACCTATGACAAGMAGCTATCATCGATGCACTGCAGGAGCCTCCTGGACTGTTTGTGCCTTGCTGTGTWGTCCCCCCAGCAGATATCAGGGTGGTTGAAGTCTCCCAKGAGAACCAGGACCTGTGATCCTGAGGCTACTTCCAGCTGTCTGTAGAAGGCCTCATCGACTTCCTCTTCTTGGTCAGGTGGCCTGTGGTAGACACCCACAACAGTGTCCCCCATGTTAGCCTGTAGAGAGCCATAAGCTCTCTACTGCCTCCTCCCCTACCCCTAGGCAGAGCTCGATGCATTCCAATCGCTTTCTCACATAAAGAGCAACTCCACCACCTCGCCTTCCTGGCCTGTCTTTCCTAAAAAGCATATAGCCATCCATGACAGCATTCCAGTYATGYGAGCTATCCCACCATGTCTCTGTGATATCTGTATACTAGGGAAAGATCACCTTATACTTGTTCTATTTCTTAAACTCTTTTTGCTCAGCACTGTCACAGACAGGTTTCCGGGCTGGCTGGACAGTTAGGCTGACTCCCTGTCATGTTCATTTTATCCATGGGCTCACCAACTGACTTCTACACCCAATGCAGACTCTGTGCCTCCAAAAATTTTTCTCTCCAACTTCCAACAGCAGTTTAGAAAGCAACAAGAATGCTGAATGCTCTACACYAGATTTTCACACACACTCATTATGAAGATTATTCATATCAGATCCAGATGTGCATGCTGCTACCAGAGGTCTSCCAGGCCAGATCTGGGACATGGCTGGGTATACATGAGGATGGATCTCTAATGCAAAGAGTCAAAGACAGAGAAAATGCCATGAGGATGTAAACCACCTCTGTCCTGTGACAAACACTGCTGGAGAGATTCATAGCTACTGACAGGAACCTGTTCATAGTGTAGTGTTCTTTGCAAAAGTGACTTGATAATATATCTTGTTTCATGACAGGTTGGCTTTTGATAAGCTCTAATTGGCAACCCCTGTCTCAGMGTTGCTGTGTGCATACAGGAAGGCAGAGCTAGCTTGCTACTGATAAGCGGCTGAGTCAAGGGCTCTCTCTCCTGGCAGAAAGCGTGATTGCATGACTGGCTCCTCACCTCGGCTGGGCTGCAGGTCCAACAATAACCCCAGAGTCAGGCTTTTAGGTCAGGCCTGAATGTCATGTTCATCCCCCCTCTTACAATATGCACTGACATCTGTCACAGATGACTCTCCTTCCTGCCTCATTTCCCTGTTTTGGCCAGGAACACAGGAGAGAGACTTCCACCCCACTCTGACGCAGCCAGTTACAGAATTCTGGTGTCCTCAGGAATTTTTACTTGTGGCCCTTAGGAAGTGCAGATAAACACCTAGAGACCTTCATTAGTTTGAAAGCTCTACATTTTTCCAGATTCACTCATCCTTTGCACAGATGGAAAGCTCTGAATGAGGTAGCAGAAAACACTGGTACTGCAAAAGCTCCAGGGCATTCAAACACCTCTCKGCTGAACGATGGTGGGCAGAGGGAAAAGAAACTTCTTCACTGGGCATGGCTGAAGCTTCTAGGGAGTATGGGGCAGGAAACCTCACTCTTAACCTTACTGAGGGTAACTTTTCTCCCTCCCAAGGATACAGAACAGCCATCACACTATCCTAACTGAGCAACTGATGGATCTTTATGACTTTATCTTCACAGAGGTGGACAGTATGTATGTCATAGAGGAGAGKAGTGACTATTGACTTAGTGGCCAGATATCAGCTCACTCAAAACTTTTCTTCCTGATAGATTATTTTCTGCCTTTCTCTTTTGGTATTTCTTTACTTTTGGTGTTACTGRGGCTATTTGCCTGTGATGTGGACTTTTTTTCTGCTTAAGCAGCTCACCTGCTCCTGATGATAATATTCCTCCATAGTGCATTGCATTCCAACTAGTTACTTTGGAGTTGATAATGGTGTCACAATAAAAGGAGGAAAAGTGGCTGGAGCGGATGAATTGCCCAAGAACAAAAATGATACTTTGTGAAAATGTGACCCATCAGAAGAAGAATAAAGGGGGAAATGGACAACCTAGCAACAGCAYCAGGACTCCTGGAGTATTTCTGTTGCTTCAGGGCTCCAGCTAACCCAGAGAGAAATCCAGATCTCACTAAAATCAGCCATCACTTTAACGCTGATGATAGTATGGATAGGATTTCATCTCTGCTATTTATTGTGGAATGGGGAATCGRAAATCATAGCAGACACTAACACATAGTACAACCTTGTACAAATCACTTCTCTGCTCTCTTTCTCTATCTATAAAATGGAGCATAAGCCTTAATCATACAATTTTTCCACACTTCTGTGAGCTTCTTAGATGGGCAAAGATGCTATAAAATTCCCATACTGAGCCTAATCCTTCAGCTGCTATTTAGTTAGAGTTGTCCTTAGTGTCAGCTAGGGGTTCATGGGAATAAAAATGGTTAGAGTTTGGCTTGAGCAGTATGACGAATGTAACCTTTACATTGGTTTCCTTAGGGGTAAGACTCACCCAATATCCATTAATTAAAACAGTCAGGTACATGGCAGTTTAACCTTTCTGGCTCCAAAATAACCCCCAAATAAAAAGGACACCTTATGAGATCTGAGGAAGAAAAGGAAGAGGGGGAGGAGGGGATATGTTTCCTTTTTCTTTCAAAAATGTGAAACCTTATTTAATAACCCAACCTGTTCTGCAAGCAATAGTTATGTTAAAAACGGTTCAGGTATATACCTTGTCTCTGGCATCCTCTGTGTAGGTGGCTATTGTTGTGACCGATGGACGTCCCCAGGATAGYGTGCAGGATGTGCCAGCACGGGCCAGAGCAGCCGGCGTTGAGATCTTTGCCATCGGCGTTGGCCGGGTGGACATGCACACCCTGCGCCGAATTGCTAGTGAGCCCCTGGATGATCATGTGGACTAYGTGGAGAGCTATAGTGTTATAGAGAAGCTGACCCACAAGTTTCAAGAAGCTTTTTGTGGTAAGTCCTTGCCATAACCCCTGAATTCCTAGCCAAGAAAAGCACAATTCCTAGCCAAGCCTAGTACAAGTGGCTGCCAGCATGCTTTTCACATGGAAATTTCATATGTYACAAGCCTTCATCCTTCTGCTCCCTTTTTCCAAGGATTTGGATCCACAGGAGCACAAAGTAGCGTAGAAGATGGATGCTCTTTGGAGGTACCTTTCAAGAGATGCATGRGTATTTCAATTTTCATTTAAAGAAGTCTCCAGACTTCACTTGCACAGAGAAATTTGTAAACATGAYCCATGTACCTCTTGAGGCGTAGAAAAAGAACCTGGAATACATGATCTTTAAATAAGTAGATTCATTGTCCTTACAGTTTAACCATCTGGGCAGTTCTGAGAATCTGTCCTGTAATTTCCCTACCATCATTGTCTTCCGAATTCCCAGTTAAGCATGGGCTGGTTTCACTTCCCTGCTAGAGGGTGAAGCCTCTGTGACTGACCACGCTAATGAAAGAGGGGACCAAATGGTACATACTTAGGGGAGCAGAGACAAAATTCACTATGCAATTCAGACCATGAATATTAGTGAGAGTTTTGTTTTGACCGTCCTGGAGTCAGAAGTCAGCCAGAGACAGAGAGGCCTGATGATATGTTTTGAAGTTCTGGCATTAGTGACATCTAATGAGAGAGAGAGAGAGAGAGAGAGAAAAGGAAAATTATCTCCTCCTTTCTATGCCTTGTTTTTCAAATTTGTAATATACAGATGACAAAGTTCTCCCCTTGACAAAAGCTAAAGTACAGTGCTAAAGATTATTACAGCTAACAGAGAATGGCACTAGATTAACTGCCAAGAGGGCTGTTATCGTGCTATGCAAGCAGCTGYACAAAACCATCCTTGGAGATACACCCAAACACCACCTGCTATTGTGAAGCACAGTTCGTGGCTACTGCCAGCAGGAAGAACTGTGCAACATTGTCCAAGCTGCTTCCCATAATGCTTAAAAACACACAAGAAGAAGGGGGACCCTTCACAATCAAGCTTCTATTTAGACTCATAAAAATTTATGTATTCTTCAGAGTACCCAACCTGAGAGCCTAGTGTTACAATTATTTGCAAGGTTAGTAATATTCCTAATCATATGGGCTACGTACGTGCTGGAAAGATCTAGTGTTGGCACAACAGTATGCAGAGCTGTAGGTTGGAAAGGCAAAAGGAAGTAAAAAGAATGCATAAGAGGATAACACAACCTAGTTGAAATAACAAACAGAATCCTCTTAACTTTGAAAGACTTATCACCACTCCCATCATTTCTATAGAGCCAGAAATGCTCAACTTTCRGCACAGATTTCCCCAGTATTTGTAAATGAATTTGCTCCAAGCAAATCTGTTTAGTTTCGGGTTTGTTTTCTATGATCATTACTATAGCTCTGACAACACTGTCAGTCACTGAATGTCACTGGCTGAAATTGCTGCAATTCAGCTTCTGTTTGCTTAGCATCTTAGGAGTCAGATACAGGTTAAGATCAGCAGGAACAAATGTTTGCAGAGAGTGAATTTGAAAAAAATGTACTTGCAAGGGTAACTGAAGTGAATTCCAAGTAGGCTTGGACATGAATCCTGTTTAGGAATGGCAGCTGCACCTGAGGTTGAACTCACTAATCATAATCATCATACATAGCTGGGAAAATAGGTATTAGCCAGCCACCAGGTGGTAGCTTGGAAGCCAATTCTCATTCAGTAGTTTAGAGGGTGAASTATATTGTGATATGCCCAACAGAAAGGTGGGTTTTGTCTTCAGCATAGAGATTACTTCGAGTCCTGGAAGTGCCTCTGAGTTAGGAGACTTGTGAAAATTTCTCCTTATTTCTTGCATCTCAGTTACTACCTAAGTACAATGGCTTCCTGCTGCACCGTCCTGCTGTGGAGTAGATTTAGATATCGCTCAGCTCTAGTGTAGACAGTATAAATATCACACTTTGGTCGTGGACATACATTTAGGCTCTGGGTTGAGAAGCCTTAGCATGGTCTCTGACTTTAATGTGCACCTTTTCTTATAGTGGTGTCTGATCTGTGTGCCACTGGAGATCACGACTGTGAGCAGATCTGTACAAGCATTCCAGGGTCATACAAGTGTGCTTGTAAAGAGGGTTTCACACTGAACAGTGACGGGAAGACCTGCAGCGGTAYGTAATGATTTTCAGTTGAGCTGTGTTCTGCAGTGGTAGGATAGGGAGCCACTGAGACAGAGTGGACATATTCTGTTCAGAAAAGTCTGAAGATGAAACTATACACATACAAATGCTTAGCAAGATTTTTTTTGAAAAAGTAGGAAAAAAAGTGTGAACTGGTGTAGAGTTTTTATTGATTAAATCTATTTTGTTAGCAATAAACTGCCGCTAGGTTTATATTCTATATAATTAATTGGAGTCAGGTAGTTGCTATCTTCTTTTGTCTTTTTCTCATATTTTGCTTCAGCTTGCAATGGTGGGTCGGGATCTGCTCTGGACCTTGTTTTCCTGATTGATGGCTCGAAGAGTGTGCGGCCTGAGAACTTTGAGCTGGTGAAGAAGTTCATCAACCAAATTGTGGAGTCGCTCGAGGTGTCAGAGAAACAGGCACAAGTTGGCCTGGTTCAGTACTCCAGTTCTGTCAGGCAGGAGTTTCCTCTGGGGCAGTACAAGAACAAGAAAGACATCAAAGCAGCAGTCAAGAAAATGGCCTACATGGAGAAAGGAACGATGACAGGCCAGGCTCTGAAGTACCTCGTTGACAGTTCCTTTTCCATCATYAATGGAGCTAGGCCTGGGGTTCCCAAGGTGGGCATAGTCTTCACTGATGGACGGTCACAAGATTATATCACWGATGCTGCTAAGAAAGCCAAAGATCTAGGTAGGTCTCCTCARTTCTTAACAGCTTGTTTCTCCCTTTGACCAGGCATTGCATCTAGTACCAATTTAGGTATGAACTCATTCCCAAAAGATCTCTCTTACAGATACATACAGATAGATACAGATAGATACAGGTTGCTAAAGAGTGAATTTATCCAGACATTGTCTGGGTATCTCTATAAACTCATACAGAACATGGAGCAGCTCTGGCTGCAGATTCAGACAAACCTTGGTTTACCAACAGCTGATTCTCACTCTCACAGCCTCCCCTCTGTCTTTAACCTAAGTCCTCTGGGTGTTTCTTTGCAGAGCAGGATGGAGTTTTGTACATTTGTCATGGGACGCACAATGGTTTATCATGCACACTTCACCCCAAATGGGCAGAAAACTTAGAGACAGAGATGAGACTCTCAGATGTTGGTAATAAAAGTCAGGCCAGCATAAGCGGGACTCAAGGAAAGACAAAGACAATTGGCAGAGAGCCTCACAGAGAAAAGAAGTTGCAGGGCCAAGTCAGCCTTAAGGCCTGAAAAAAGGAGGAAATAATAAAACAGTAAAAAACAGAATCAATGATTATGGGAATAACTGTGGACTCCCTGCCCAAATCCCAGGCACACTTGCACACTAATTCCTCTTTGCACAAGGATTATGTCCCCTTTAATTCACATTATAGCCATCCAGGAGGCTCAAACTGGCACATCTCTAAGCTGGCCTCTCTGCCTGTAGSCTGAATATACACAACTCCAGGTCAGTGTTGATACTCTACAATAACAGACCACTYCTGTGCACAAAACAGGAGAAAGAAGGTGAACAAGAAAACTTCTTCAGCCGGGTGGATATATATTGACACATTTAAACATCTTGAACCTACATATCTTGAGATCTACCACTTTGCTGACCTCCTGCTGAAYAAGTTCCCAGTCTCCTGACATCACTGTTAAAAGGATGTGGCTCACGACTATGCTCACGAATTCCTAAATCTTTTGTCTCCTCTATCTTTGGTCTTGACACTAGATGTGACTAAGGTTTAGCATGTATAAAACCATCTATACAATGTATTCTTCTGTGGTGGTAAGACTTTAGACCTTACTTCTTCCTCTCCTCCTCTTCCTACACAGACATCCCCAATACCTGCTCATAAGTGATTTCACTGGGATAAATAACAAAATGCTTATAAATGAGCTCCAAAAATGAGTTGAACTTAGAAAAAATCAAATACTGGATACATTCGGAGGAAGAAAGACAAAGCAAAAAGGGGAAGGGAAAAAGCATTAGCAGTGGCTGGACTGCAACATTCCAAAGCAGGAGTTAACTAGCATCACCATTCAGGTCAATGAAAAAACTCCAGTTCAGTTCAATGAAAACAAGGTTTAAGCCAAAACTGGCCAATCAGTCTCCCAGCACTGAAGCATAGTACCTGCCAAAGTGTTAACTCACAGTATGGGTTGTTTCTGACAAATAATACGGTTTGCACATTTTGGAAGAGATTCAACTACAGTTTAACTGAACCATGGATCTCAACTACACAAAGGTCTTTGCCACTGGCTAAGCTGATTAGTGGTGACAGCAGGCTATTTTGAAAAGTTCCACTGTTTCCTTTCATATTATTTTTAAAACACTTTCATTACTAGTGGGATGCATGACCCTGTCATGGTGTTATGATCATTTGTCCTTTCTTTACGTTTTTTCCTGTAACTTCAAAACATTACTATTGATATGATAGTAATTCTAGTAAAACTTTGCCTGCAAAAATACTTTGGAATCCCAGCTGACCTGAATTCAGTCCATAACGGTAGAGGTTGAAGGGAGTTAGTTTTTACCTTGTTTTCTTATCCATTACAAGATGTAACAGTGGCAAAATTTGTAAGGGGAGGAATTATTCTTTATTTGACTACACTGATAYAATTAAAGACATAGATAAGATTTCAGATTCATCTGGGATCTGAAGCAGGACTTTGAACCTGAAAGCTGATTTTTTCCCCCCAAATATTTAGATTAGTGAGGAAGGAAAGTGTACAAATATCAAGTCCATTTAATGTCATCAGGTACATTCCTAGCTAAGCCAGAGCTCAGTCTGTTTTTCTAGAGTCAAAGGGACTTCAAACTCTCAATTTTACTTTGGAAATTATTCACATATATATCACACTATAGTCTTCTGCTGGGATTCTGAGAGGGAAACACATTCCTAACTTATATAGTCTACTCTTGTKATGTGTGTTCAGCATTCTGGAAATTTTAATAGCACCTATTCCAGAAGGTCTGGCAGCCAAGGAACTGACCAGCACAATAATCAAGTTCACAAAGAGAACAGAAGTTCTCAGAAGCCCAGCTTGTCCAAACAATACACTTAGAATGGTAATTGAAAAYATAGTATGATTCCTAGTTAATATCTGCAGAGGTATGTGGAGGCTGGGAGTGTAGAAGGTGAGCAAGCACCTACACACYGAGCAGAGTCTGCTGCTGTAGCAGCAAGAAGATCCACAGCTGTCAGACTAACAGGCTCTCACTGCTTGCAGGCTTTAGGATGTTTGCTGTGGGAGTTGGCAATGCAGTGGAGGATGAGCTCAGGGAAATCGCTTCAGAACCAGTAGCTGAGCACTACTTCTACACGGCGGACTTCAGAACCATCAGCAAGATCGGGAAGAAGCTGCAAATGAAAATCTGCGTTGGTGAGAGGGGGAGAAYGGGGGGGAGGAGAAAATTTAGTCACAGCATTTAGAGCGCAACAAGGCCTGGAGTCTGGAAGCAGTAGGTCAAAAAGCCCCTATGGATGGACGTTATACAGAGTTCTTCATTCTCACTGGAWCAAACATGCAGAGTACTTGGAAGGATCATGGGATGCTCGACTTCTGGGCAGTAACCTAAATCACAGACACTCCCAAATCTCTGCCATCTCTCCCTCTCACAACCCTTCTCTCCTCCCTTTTACGTCTACTCTTCTCTACTTTCTTTCTTCCTTTCCTCTTCAGTAAATAATTCAAGTTAGAACAGGACCTGAACATGGCCAAAGGTGTATGAGGAATGAAAAAACTGCTCTTAGAAGAGAAGCCATGGGTGGCTCTCTCTGGCTTAACTTGAAGATCAAGTCAAAAATAGGCATCTGAGTTGAAGCTAGTAAATCACTGGCTGCTTCTACAGTCAGACAGGCACCACAGGAGTGACAGACTGCAGCTTAAAATAGGCATCTGGTATCTTCCACATGGCCCTTAGGTGTCTAAATTTGGACAATACAAATTCTAAGTTGCCTCAGTTTTGGGTAGCCTTGTAAAGTTAAGTTCAAGAGCGGACTGAGTGGGACATAGACATAGACATACCACAAAAGCTAAACCATAATGTTGACCTGTGAATAAATTGGGTCTCAAAATTAGAAAAAAGAACTACCAACATTATTTTGAGTATCTATTTAGACAGAAGAATATGCTTCCTATGAAATATACTGGCTTTTTGCCATAGATCTGCTTGCTCAAGCAGGYCGTTGTAGAAACCCCAAATACTCAGGCTTCATTTAACACATTGCATACCTTCATTGCACTTCTGAGAGCTCTACTGCCAGATGCAGCAGGAACCTGGCACCCTCTTGTTGAGTCCAGATACTTAAGAGTCCTTTGGCTTCTTTTTCCTGCTAAGTAAACATGATTGCTTCCASATACCAGTGAGATACCCTTCCTGCAGCTGTGATTGGGCTGGTTCAGTTCCTAAGGGAGCTCTGCCAAGCTCAGGTCTACTTCCCATGGACATGCAGACCTATTCYTGAATGCCCTATGGCCCCATGGGATGCAAAGATCACCACTGCTCTCAGGTGGACAAGTGCTTGAATGATCAGGAGGTATTAAGATGCTCTCTACAGCATCAACAGGATAAAATAATACTTCCTAAATGTTAAACTCTTTTTTCCTTTCTTTGTAATTTCTAATATTATCTTCTGCCGAATCCAGGTGATTCCCATGTAAACACTGATGAGTCGGCAGTAACTGGCACATTTATTTTTCTTCCTGAACCTATGTTAGAGACAAAAAGTACTTGGAAAGTTAGGAGTCAAACTTGTCTCTTAGAAAAATAAGATTTGGTCCTTGCTTCACTACAGCTATCCTGAATTATGCCAGGCAAGCGCCATCCTTTCTGCAATCTGATTCCTAAAGACAGGGGCTTCCTTTCCTTCTGGAGAACTTTAGGAGGGATACCACCCCCCTGAGTCCTGTGTCTTGCAGAGTCTGGTAGCCAGCTTGCAGAATGGAGACTGTCTTTGCCACAGATACTAAAAAAGTGGGAATCAATCCACAAACAAGATGATAGGAGTCATATGAATACCCCCAACAGATTTTAATTAAATAAGTTTGGAGAAAGCAAATGTATTTGTGATTCACCACTCTAAAAAGAGGGGAGGAGACTCTGGGGAAGTAGTTATTTGAAAAAAAAATCACTTTTTCTAAGTATCTTAACATTTGAATTTTGAGGAGGAGGGGCTGAATATTTGTATGTGTTTTTCCAGTGCCAGCCTGCATTTATTAGGAGATAGTTAGAAACTTCTTTATATCCAACTTCAGTTTAATCTTCTTTCGTTCTTCTGCAAGTGATGTCCTYTCTTTTAACCAATTTTTCTCTCTTCTGTTTCCTCCTTCCTCTCACCAGGCTGTTGAGTTGGTTCAATGTGGACTTAAAAATACCCCCTTTCTTTTCCCAGTCATTCCAGTTATCTTTTTTGCTTTTTTTTCAGAATAACTTATTTTTTCTTTAAGAAYATATCTAAATTACTGGCATAGTTTACCAAACTGAGGAATGCACGTTGCTCTGCTTACTCAAGAAATGAAGTGCTGAAACCAAGATTAAACAAGCCTTGACAGATGGCAAACGGTGCCTCCAAATTTTTTTTCACAAAGGCTGATATCTTCCTGCTTATGAGCAGCAAAGAGTATTGCCCACCATGATAACACTACKGGGAAGATAACTGGAAAACAGATTGTTTTGAATGCTATATCTGGCCAGTTTCACATTTTGGGGCCATATATTAAGCATCAGTAGTAGAACTCAGTGGGCTTTCAGAAAACTGGATTTTTAGGAAATATGTTTTTTTTTTGAACAGAGCTTACAACAAAATGTGAGATTTTCTTGTCATCTGAGTTTAAAGGCAGAAATTATCAGTCAGGTAGTTAGAAAGAATGATAGTTTGATCTCCTTCGTGTTTGTAGTAAAGAAAATAAGAATTGCCTATTTCAGTTGCAACAAWGATTTTGATTTAATCATTTTATGTACCACTTAACTCATCTTCTTGATCCTGTGTTCCACAGAGGAGGATCCATGTGAATGTAAATCTATTGTGAAGTTCCAGACAAAAGTAGAAGACCTTGTAAAGTCATTGCAACGGAAATATATCCTTTTGGGAGCTATCTTGGTTCAGAACTGAGTGGGTTGAGTTGGGTTTTCTTGGGGTGAACCACGGGGTGAATCTGGCACTGGGGGGAAGCAGATTAGATAAGTGATCAGGAAGCTGKAGAGAAGACACTTGGATTATGAATAGATATATAACAGGAAGGATCCCTGCTCTAGAGTGCACAGCTACCAATCTGCTACAAAGAACAAGAAGTAGGTGGGAAACATTGGATCCAAGGCAGAATATGTCAAACCACTGTCAGGCAGCAAAGAGCTGTATACAGCAAGGCCTAAGTCATTTTTTTAGGAAGATGCTTAACTGATGCCAGTTTAACAACAGTGTGGAAGTGTGTGGATGGTTCATGCATGGGATAATGCCGCTACTTCTTTAAGCTCCACAGTCCTGTGAACCAAGCCAAAACGTGAGGGCTGAGAGCAGGAGTAGCTATCAGAGGGCTGCAAGCAGAAGAAACCACTATTCTTGTATGCAGCTGATTCAGTCATTAAAGCTCCATGGGTGGGATTCTCACCCATAGCTAGGGAGAGTCTTCATTACCAGGAATAAGGAGAGAATGTCTTTTAAAAGCAATGTTTTAATTCAGACACACATTGCTGTATTTGCTATGTCAGTTACACATTATATTTTCTTCTCTTTAGTTCAAATTGAGTACAATTTATGACTTATATTATGCAAAAGGTCAGAATAAATCATTTTTTCTCACTTGGTGGGTTGCAGCTCCTAGGCACATCATGAAAAGCAATTAGTGAAAACAGCAGAAAATTGTGATACGGTATAACTCTAAGAAAAGGTCTCTCCACTCTTCACACAGCCCATACTGCTCAAGGTCAAAAATTCTCTGTCAACCATTCAAAACACACTCCATCATCCCTACATTTTTTTTTTTACTTTTCCTTTTACAGTATATTTAGAGGTGTGTATGAGTATGTGTGTATGTGTGAACATTTTTTACCTTGAATAAAAGTTCATCAACCTGAACAATTCTGAAAAWGGCAGAGTAGATGATGACAGTATTCCTCCTCTACCTGCTCCCAGCAAGGTAGCTCCATTCATTATCTGTGCTCTAAGCTAAAGGAGGACTTGAACAATGAATCACTAATGTGCACTGTCATTTTTTCCCCTTAACTCTTGCTCACTGGAAGCTGTGGCAAAAAGGATTGAAGCCTTAGAAAACAAGATCATCTAAGATCCTCAAACTCTATTATTTCCCTCCTTCCTTATGTAATGTAACAAAACCAGAAATCCTTCATTTATACCAAGGGCAGCTCAGCCACAGCGTTATGTCCAGCTTGTATTTTTTAAAGAGTCTAGTCTACCTGCATTTGTTTAAAAGAGAAGTATAACAGTAGAGCACAGATTGTATAATGGGCAGAGCACTGCGTGTAACTGAGAGCCAGACCATGCTAATGTTCGTTGCATCATATAGAGTGCATACATAAAAACCTGGAAAGATTTGTTTTTGATTTAAAGCTTAATATATATGTGTGTGTGTGTTAATACGTACTTGATTATGATTTCTGTGAATCCTTGCTGTGTTATTCTGCATCTTTTGTTTCTATGCTTGAGATAATTTAATTTAAAAGTCAAAGTGACTTAAAATCAACTCAGATGTCAAGTGTAAAAAGTCAAAGCAGCTGATCAACTTATTGTCAGCATGAGCCATTTGTCAGTAAGTAGATGAAATATAAYGATCTCTGAGTGTGCATTGCAGACATGATAGGGTAAGATGCTGCTGCTAGTTAGGTTTATCCATAGCTACTCTACAATACAGGATGAAAACAAGCTTATTTCTCCTACCTAACAAATGCCCTCACAATGTTTCAGCGAGCCAGCATCTGTCTGAGTTGGACCTGTCCTGGTTAAGTCTTTATAATGCGGAATGAGCCGGTGGTTGTGGCTCTGTGGCAAGGCAGTACTGTTAATACCAACCCCAGGAGATGTGCCGCTCCTCTTCAGCTCTCTGGTCTCCAAATCCACAGCTCAAAGTWGAAAATTTCATCAGCACCTAAAACACGGGGAACTGCTGATGGAGCTGCTGCCAATGGAAGTGGTGCCTTCATCACCATAGTGACCAGAGGCAAACTAGGTCCTTCCTTAGACCACACCTCTAATCACCTTCAAAGCTCAATATGAAACACTTTTAGACTCTAATTCTTTTCCTCTCAGTCTGGATCTCTACCATTGTCAAGACAAAAAAGCAGTGGCGACATGAAGCATCTAATGCTGCCTGTCTCCTACAGCTGCAGTCTGGCTAGGAGTTAAAAGTGAAGTGGTCATGGAGTGGCCATGTTTGTGCATAGCATGATGGTGCACCACTGAACGTGAGCACAAGGGGTTGGGTTTGGAAGGGTATTTTAATTTTTTTTGTATCAAAATATTTATACTTGAGACTATGTGAAAAGCTTTTCAGAATAACTTGGCCTATTCAGAAATGTCATCATTGTAGATGTTTTGGGTAAAAAATAAAAGTTTGCTGAAAACCTTTAAAGATAATCTTACTTTATTTCCTTGTGTATGCTTTGATGTAGTACTCTGACAATGGCAGCCCTTGCTACTCTTGGTAGAGAGTAGGAAAACCTCCATCTCATGTCACAGCCTTTTATTTCATTACAAGAGAAGAAACATATCCACCGAGTATCTGAGACACCTCAAAAGTTGACAACAAAAATCCCTTATTACACTCTTGGACTTACAGGAGTGGGTCTACAGATTTCCAAGCATTAGCTCAAGGACTAGAGTTAGTTCTTGATAGCAAACCTAAGTCCTCTCAGTCCAGTCTTGTATACCCCAAGTCCAAGAGTAACTCCTACAAACCCTTGTAGTCTGAGGGATAAGATTTATGTCTTCTTCGTCATACAAAGTTTAGATCTCCAAGCTTGAGCCACTCATGTTACATTTGTTCTCAAGCCAATGAACAGAAATAGACACCTTAGAGCACAACGGTCAGGATGATGTTCATGTTTTGGGGGACTGAACCCATCCTCAGCCCTATCCAGGGGAGGTGATCAGGGTAAGATCATGCCTAGTGGCTAGTTGACTCTGAAAGTCTATACACGAAGGGCTGAATACCAAGCATTGCTCCTTCAAATCTCTGTAAGTCACCTTGGGAAGGAACTAAGAGACTTTGTGCCTTAAATCATCAAGTTCCCTGTTTCAGAGTAGCACTCCTGGAGGCTCCAGAGAACTGCCCCTACAAGCAGACATAGCGGCTCCTGTGTTTACGGAGTGCCTATCACTATATCTATCTTTCCCTAGTTATCTTTTCAAAAGTTTATCTTTCCATAAATCCATCCAAACAACCAGGCAGCAATCCTTATATCTATCATGATTTTTAGGCAGAAAAAAAAGCTCACTGTAGTGTGTTGGTGTCATCAAGCCTAGCTCACGGAGTAAAGAACACATTATAGGAACAAACCATAAATAATTTGCAAGTATAAGCAGAAAGCAGTGCTTTTCCAGAGCTCTGTGTAGACAGGAGGGCCAGGATATATTACCAAGCACAGAATTGTTTCTGTAACTAACACTTTGTTTTGTGTTACAGATAAAGCAGAACTAAACTAATTAACAATTATTTTTCCTTCCTTCTCGCTTCTTCTGGCTTAAAACAACAAAAGAGCTCTTGCATCTCCAAAGTCAATTAGTCACTGGGATAGAACATAGGCTTTTGACATTGTAATTAGACTTCATTAATGGATCGCCAATGGCAGCAAGATGGAAACCTCCTAGATGAGTCTCTCTTTGCATTTTATTTCAGCTAATTACATGCTTATCTTGGAAACAAAAGATGCTGCACACAATGAAAATACTCACTTGTATGTCCCAAATCGTGGAGTGATGGGCTTACACCGACACCCTCCTTGCTGGAGGTCATAAAATGGTACTTCTGGGGCCATAGAACTTCTTTTCCCTGTCTTTGCTGTTGAGCATCCTAAATATGATCAGTCACTCTCACCAAATAGTCACCAAATCCCAAGTTCATCTAGATCTTTTGTCAAAAGAACTTATAAAATGTTTTATTTTGTGTCTGGAAAATAACCTCAGCAACTTTTTCCTTACCATCCCTTGGTGCTGTGAGTGTTGTCATGGACAGGAGACCAAAGCTGCCACCTTTCCCAAAGGCAGGAGGAAAGCTTCATCTCTCAGCAGAGCTCTTTTGCCAACAAAATCCCTCAGAGGAAGTTTTTTTTTCATGCAGGTCATTGATATTATAACACCGGGCCATTAGTAATCAAACAAAAAAGTGCTTTCAATTAAATTAAGGGCTTCTAGTTTGGTAACATCTTACAAAATCAATTTGTAACACTAATACAGTATAATTGCTGCTAATGAATGGGTAGGTAGTGGACCAGTTATTATCATGATTTTTCTCCAAGCAATATCAGGTAGTGAAACCTGTCTCAGGCTGGTATAAATTTACCGTTCCTTGTGAAAAGCAGCATACTTCCCCTCTCTTAGTCCTTATAGGTAATTCAGTGAACAGATAATTTAAGGTGCTAGTAAATTTATGTTGTGCAATTATTTGTCATTTTATGCTCAACTTGGGAAGACGCTTCAACAAGCCAATGTATGTTACCTTGTGCAATTCCTTTAATGATGAACTTGCTAAGGATCAGAGCTCTGGCAAAAAATTTAAAATCACTTTATCCTTCACATAGTCATTTAGATTTATTTAGTTTTTAATCAGCAATCGTACCAGGAACTCTTTTGTGAGTTTTGCAATTGCTTTGGCATTTTATCGTTCTGTGGCCTGCTTGCCATTATTATGCATCTATCGACTGCATAGATTAGACTAGGGTTAACAACAAATGCTGAATAGTTACTTGTCCTCAGGTAGTGCTGTGTTTTTTGCTGGAGATCAAATTGTTATCCCTCTTCTGCAGATGGAGAAAATGAACCTCAACAGTACAGAACAGGCAGCATCATAAAGTGCTCAAGGCATTGTAGAAGGTGCTGTGTGGATGAGTAGGGAGGGAAAGGCCTTGCTCTCCCAGACTGCCCTCAAGGCAGATGACGGACAAGGCATATAGGTAATTTCACAGCTAAGCAATGAAGTGCATTACTTCCTACACTGAGCATATTCAGAGATTCTCCAGCCTGTATGACCAGGACCTGCCTCCAGGTGGCAGAGGGCAGATTTCAGCACAGCCTGCAGTGGAAAGCTCACACCAAACTCTCACCCTCAGCTCTCACCTTGTGCAAATCTCTATCCTGGACTGATGTGACCTTCTTCAGATGAAAATGCCAAAGTTTAGGAGAGAAAAGTAGAAAGCCTGACCTGTGCTTGAAGCCAAACTTCACAGATCAGGCCACCACAGGTTCATACTATGTCAAGCTCTTTTTCACTGCCATGGAAGGGGTCACAGCAAGTAGCAGTGAGCTGGTGTGGTTATATCCCATCCTAGAGCTCACCATGAATTTATGTGTATGGATGCCTTTGCATACAGCGAGGAACACAAATGGCATTTCCAGTGCATCAGTGGTTGTACTTAGTGTGTCAGGACTCTCTGGAGTCTCAAGGACTCTGTTGCTAGACCATTTAGACAAGCATAAAATTAATAAATTAGCTCCATGAGGGAAATTACTTACTGACCTTTCAGGCCATCAAACTCCAACRTAACTGCCTGACACTTCTGGTTTTTAACACTATACCCACAAATTAGTTACAGTTTCACATCAGCTAATAGGAAGAAAGTAATTATTGGCACTACTGCTAAAGCTCGTAGCAAAGACTACTTTGGGAAATAAAGATTAATTTCAAATATATATAGGTAGGAGATTTGATATCAGCAGGTGTAAGGGGAAAAGAAAGTTTAAAGTAGACATGAATGTGGGAAGAGAAATACAATATTAGAAGTGAAAACATATTTGGAATTGAGACCCAATCTCTTGAGAAAATTTCTGAAATCAAGRGGTCATTTCCACCCAATAATATCTGAACAAAGTGACAAAACTCACAAAGCGATGGTAGCAATAGAAAGAGGGGGTTTTTTTGTTGGTTTTTTTTTTGTTTGTTTCTCAGAGAAGCAGGGGAAGGCCCATAATCAGAATTTGGTGCAGTGTGAGGTCAGGCCGGCATTAAGACAACAAAGCTGCATCTGCTTAACATGGACTTTCGCATTCCTAGCTGAGTCTCTCTAACTGTTTGAGTATCTTGTGTGGCACTTTCTAGACCCCCCCAATCCTGCACTAGGATGGAGTGTAGGAGCTGGTGGGTATCTGGTTGAGGCAGGATCCATCCTGAGCCCTTTCCAGGGTGTCCAAAGTGTAGTGGGACACTTCTTTTCTTGCCACACTGGCCACCAGAAATGACTAGGCTCAGAGGATGGGGTACCTGGAATCCTCTTCCAGATGAGCAGAAATATATATAATACATATATATATATATATATAAAATTATATATATTTATATATATAAATATATATTTATATATATATTATATATATATAATAGAGAGAGAATATAGACTATTACTAGGCTATATATCTTACTAAAATCTTATTTCTCCATCAAACCATGCCTACTCTGGAAAGCCTTAGAAAACCTTATTCACAGAAAATCAGGAGATAGTTAGTTGGGTGTGTAAAAGAGAGCAGGATAGATGTTAGAAGGAATGGAGAGTTGCTTTGAAAGTCACACAGCTTCCTGGCCCAGACAAGACTGTCTGCCTTAGAGTATAAATAAAACAAAAAAGCTGTGCTTGTTCTTTTCAAATAAGTTCTCCAGAGCAGAGGGCATTTGGGACACCAGCTAGGGCGGAGTGGGCCAGAAATGCCCCCTCTGCTGAGCAGCTGGCAGGATCAAAGGCTACACGCTGCGTTTGTGTGGCTAAGCAGTTGGCTGCACATCCGCCCCACAGGAAACCTGGCTCCAGGTGCCTATCCACAGCCCTGGCCATGCACTGAATGAAAAAATAGCTCTGCAGAGGGAGAGATGCAGAGCAGCAGTCAGACTGGCTTTTCTGACAGTGTATTGGACCAGGTGATGGATCTGGAGGTGGGGAGCAATCTTTGCCCAGCATCCTATGAACCTGGAGCATCAGGACCTTCTCCCCTGGTTCCTCGTGCTCCATGCTGGCATGGAGAGCCAAGYCTTGCACAACATGGACCCTGTGTATTTAGACCTCCCACACACCCTGGCATACAGGCATCCCTTCTGACCACATATATCCCTAGATGCCAAAAGGAGCCCAAAGCTTGTGCTGGACTCTGCTCAGAGGGCATTTTCCCGCTGCAGACAGGACCAGAGCAGTGTGCCATGAATGAAGCACTGCAGGGAACCCACTGTAGTGACTTGGCTTTGGCCCTGCACCATGGGAGGATACAAGGGGACTTGAGACAAGATACCACAGTCTTTCAGGGAGCAGCAGGATTAGGTCTAAAGAGACAGGCTGCACTGAGGACATCCCCCCAAGGATGCCCTACCATAGTAGCAGGTGAAGATGAGGGGGAGTAGCAGTACTAGCAATGCAAAAGCTGCTTCCCAAGCAGGCAGTAGGTTGCAGGCCAGGTTTTTCATCCCCATTAGAGAGTGCAGAGGATGCTCAATCCTTGCAATATGTCACCATGGTCACTAGATGTCCCCATCTGAATGCAAATGACAGCCCTGCCAAAACCCCACAAAATCAGACCTATACCGTCTCCCCACAGCTCCTAGTTGTTCTTCTTGACACTGAYAATAATTAAAGATAACATCACTTAGCCTTCTGTCACTTACATTGAATCAGTAATGTTTGATTTGTTTAACCTCTGCAGCAAAAAAGTTAAATAAATAAATAAGCACYTCTACAGAATATGCACTACCGAACAGGGAATCCATGGCAGATGTGAATAATGTGAAGCTAGAGGCAGGTTGTTCTGAGGCCGTGTTTACTCCTTGTCTTGATATGCCTTGCCCTCATCCTGCATCCCCCATGCACTGCCAGGTCAGGAGGACTCTTCCTTGGCCAGCAGCCTCTCTGGTCTCAGAGGGAAAAGCTGCTCATAGCTCACTGGAAGGAGATAGTGCTCAGTGCTTCCTGAAACAGTGCTGCATTGAGACATAACTGGCAATAATGACTGCCTCCATCTGACTTTTCATGCTGCAAGTATTAATTAACCCYGAGATCGACCAGGGTGGTCTGATTGCCTTTCAGGTGGCTCCAGGATGGTGATGGCAACGGAAGGCAAAGCACAGTTACGTGAATTCTCCRTGGCCAGAGAAGAAGTCACATCAAAAATAAGAAACTGGGATGTCAAAAGGGAGAGTGAGCCTGTWTGAGGTGGGAGGGAGCCAAAATGAACAGCACGAACTAATCATGACTGAAGGATAAACATAAGGTTTTCAGCACTGTGAGATTCACCAGTGGGAATCAGAGTAYAGGCCAGAGACCAAAAAAGGCACTTGAAGTGATTCAGAGCTCAACTAGACAAGGCTTTAAGCAACCTGCTCYGCATTGACCCTGCTCTGAGCAAAGCATTGGACCAGAAACATCCAGAGGCCCCCTCCCACCTATGTGTGTCCTCACATCTCCCCTCCAGGCCCCTTTTGGACCTCGATTCCATGAGGGTGGACTTTGGCCATTGCTGCCTAGATCCCGATGTTACTCTTCTGGCTGTCATCACTCTGTAATGCTGCACAGAAGCTCTTGCAACAACATTAATGGCATTACAGCATCTTCTGCAATTTCAGTCTCTGTCCTAAATCCTGGGTCACCAGCAAGGAATGGCCTGGAGGCATTCAGTCTTAAACCACAGACTTTCCAGGAGGGCTTGGAAAGCTGCAGCCTTTTGGCTCAAATCCCTTAACGCTGTGCATAATCAGGATCTCAGAGATGGAGGGTAGATGCCTTGCAGGGCTGATCCCTGCCTCCACAAGGGCCACATCCAGACTTGGTCTCATACCACTATGGGGAAGCCAGAACATTATTCCCTTAGGTGGGTTGGCTCCCACAGAAGGACCTTTATGTGGGAAGATAGGCTGTTCTTCTGGCAGAAGCAGGCTGTAGACAGAATCCTTATGGCAGCTGTAAACTATTCCCTGCTGTCCACACTCCTCTCTCCAGCTTCTTTCTTGTTTTACCTGGCTGCTTATCTCAGATTTAATATTTCCAGGTCATTTAAGCTGCTTTATTTCCTTAAGGGAGGGCAAGTGGAGACTGTAAGCTGAGTTGATAGATCCTTAGACTTTGACCTCAACATTTATTTGCTTAGGCTGATGTTTTCCATTTCTCCAGGCTGTGCAGATAACTAGCAGCACCATCTCCACTGGAGACAGGCTGACATCCAAAGGTGGAAGGTGATTCCATGGCAGACCTTCCCACTTGCTCTGTGGAATGCCCTGCTCTGGGATACTGATCTTTTGGCTCAGAGTGGGATCAGCTGTTCCCTCTTCAGTGGCCTGAGTTTGCCATGGCAGTACACAACATCCCAGAGGGATGTTTTTCTGCTTTGTCTCTCAAAAGAATGGCAGAACAGATTGTGCCGTGTGACAGTGTGGCAGGAGCCTGCTGATCCCATGATATGTCCAGGAACTGCAAGACATCATTTCTCACATCACAAGAAAATGGCCTAAGGCCATCAAAAGGGGGAAAAAAAAGAAGCTCTAATAGCAGCCCATTATCTCATGACAATGGCTCTGGTAACACATGTGAACCCAGCTGATATGCTTAGACATATGAGAAATGGAATGAAAGGTGCTGTCACTAAGGAGACCTTGTATTTAGTGTTTATGTCCAAGTGMGGAAATGGGAAGTGGAATTTCAGACAGCAGTCCTGTAGACTTAAGGAAATAGATTGAAAAAATGCATTTGGAGTGTGGAAACAGCACAAAATATGTTGCATTTTGGCTCATTTGGGATTCCAGTCATACGGGTAGCAACACTGTGGGGGATTTAGCTTGCCAATCAGCATATTTATTTCCTCTGAGCAGGATATCTTTATTCTGTGGTTGTTGCTGGCTCTGACATCTATGGAGATTGCAAAATCAAGCAGCCTGGCTCGTTTCTTTGTCTTGTTTTGTTTTGTTTTGTTTTGTCCAAAGCATCACGAGAAGCAGGAAAAATATCAATACTTAGGAGAGAGCTCCTTGGCATTGTGGGATGGCTGCAGACTCATTCACCTCCAGGTCACCCAGCTGAGTCTGGCTCAGATACAAGGATTACRTAGTGAGACTACTGCTTGCCAGAGATCATCTTTTGAATCTTGGGGAGAAATAGCCACCTAAGTCCCTAAGGCTGAGGTGAAGAGGAGTGAAGTGATTTAGAGCAGGACAAAGACAGACTGGAAGAGAAAACACAGCTTTCTTTTATTGCATACTCTTGTCATCTGAAGGGGGGTCCCACATGTGCACGGGCACTGGCTGGTGGTCTGTGTGAAATGAGCTCCTGCTCCAGGTTCACACAGAGAGCTGCTCTCATCTGGCTGCACTGGAGTCAGGCCCCAGCCCAAGGTTCAGGCTATGAAGCTGAGAGCCTTCTGGATGATATTTCCAGCCCAACCTTTCCTCAGATGGGAAAGTGATATCCACAGCAGTGAGATGGGGCCAGTATGCCCAGCATTTCTGAAGTCTCTCAAATGGAGAAGAGAGTGTCCCTTCACTCCCCTGAGGACTTTCTTGCTGGCTCCAGGCCTATGGRGCCTCCTCCAGCTGTGTCCAAGCTCCTGGAGCTCCCAAAAGTCAGAGACAGCCCTGAAATTGAAAATAATGAGAGACTCCATCAGGACAGCCCTAGTCGTCAGGGCAGCCAGAGGCTTTGTATTATTTTGGACAAATCAAACAGAAACAACTGTCTGAGGCTTGTTTTAGGAATTTTTTTTTTTTTTGCTTTTTTGTTTGTTTTTTAGAAGCTTTTCCAGAACTGCCGAGGAGAGGGAAAGCATCTAAATGCTCATTTTCATGCTGAACAAAGAAACTTTTTCCTGCAGTGTCAGTTGCTCCCTCAAAAAAGAATCCGATTTTTTCACTAGTCCTCCATGGATCAGGTAAAGAACAAGGGTCAAGATGCAGTGAAATACAARCATACTGAGCCTGTCTTTCCAATGAAGTATTTTCGTATAAGATCTTCCTCTTAGAAAATGAAGCTTTGCAATTTTTTTTTCCTTGAAAATATTTAAATGCCACTGACAGAAGTACAACTTTCCAGAAGAAGAAAATAACTCTGGATTCAAATTAATGTACCATTTTGTATTATTTGGAATTTTGGAACAGGAAACATACTTTTTGTAGCAGAAAACACAGTAAACGCAAGATGGTAGAGAGGAAAGCYGCACCCCAAAACATTAACATGAAAAATATTTTTGCTTCCAAAATCAGAAATYACAGTTTAAGTTGAAAAGAAACAAATGGTAACATTTCAAGCAATGTGTTGAAACACTGCCAATTGTTTTCATTTGTTTCTTTTCAAAGTTTCATGTTCTTCCTACTTAAAAACATGAACTATAATGTAAGAAAATAAAAACCCTCACTTGTAGCACTTCTAACCAAAGTTYACCCATGCATTTTCTGTGTGGAAGATGTTGGTTTCCTGCCCAGCTCTATGATAGTCCAAGTTTCCCTACAGTCAGTGGAGCTGTGCCTTTTACACCTTCTGGAAATTCAGCCTGTTCACAAATCAGTGGGGGTAAAGGTTTCATACACTTTCTAAAGGATAGCTGTTTACAAAGATTAACACCATGAATTTCTACTAAATTAAGGTCTCACACTGCAGGACCTCTGAGATGTAGATTATCTTCAATTCTCCAAGTTCTTTCTCAGTTACAGTTTATCATACTGCAGCTTCAGATAGCATCGTCTTTTCTGGCATCAGCTTTCTTTTTGCACTTCTCTGAAGTAGGTCCTAAAATGTTTCACACAGTACACCATTGTAACATCCGTTTTTCACGTCTGGGAAAAYGGAGGCACAAGTAGTGATGAGGCTCAAGAGTATCACCCCTGAGTAGAGCTGATGACAAAACCCAAGGCATTGAGGTCCTCTCCAGCAGGCTGAACTCTTTTATTGGTGGGACCAGCCCTTCAAGATCCAGTGAAATTCGGGACCTGTTAATCCTGGTGCTAGCTTCTCACAGGACAAAGGATGAAGCCAAACCTGAAGAACTGACAGCCTGAATGATAAAATGCAAGCATGTGGCAGAAGTGCCACACAGCAGAATGGTAACAGACCCATCATAGGCTGTAATGCTGCTTTTCCTCAGTAAAAATGAATGGTCCACATGGCTACTTAACTTTCAGGGGAGCACTGAAGCCTACCAGGGCTTGTCTCTTAAGGAAACAATGCTCTACGCTTTTTTTCCAGGGGTGAAAGCCAGCATAGGGCACACCACAGTTAATGCCTATGGATCACAGTAATCTATASACATTGTCTAGAGAAGTTAGTATCCAAGTTTCAGTGGAACTGCCAGAACCCACAAGCCTCCTTTGTCTTCTCTGCGTGGAGGTCAGTCCCATTCAGAACAGAAACTTTTTCCTTCTTCCATTTCACTAATTTGTTTTATCCTYCTGGGAAAAGAAGAAAAAAAAAGTCAATCTTTTTTTTAGTGCAGGGTGGGAGGGGAAGAAATCCGATTGATAACAATAAGGGCTGATGAAGCAGGAGAGTGGGATGCACATCTGCAGAGGATACTTTCTGATAGAATAATGTGTGCTGGGTCTTACAGGCTCATTTCCTCCCATCAGAATTCTGCTGGTGGAAGCACTCCCACGAGAGACAGCTCCACATCTGTACGCTACACCATAGCTTACAAGAAATGCGAATCCCAGCTTTCAAATGCGAGTAATGAGAGAAGAGCGGAGGAGTAAGAATTGCTTCTTTTATTAATCAAATTCCCCCTTCCCATCTGCACTGCCTGCCACCATCGGTTCTGCAGAGCATCATCTAAGCATGAGGGCATGCCTGCYCAACTGTTTGTGAAGTCTATTGGTAGAGTAGCCTCGGGTATCACATACTCAGTTTGACAGTGCCTACCACTGCCAGGACTCTTGGCAGCTAATGGAAGACTTTGTTTAGCTGACTGGAGCGGTGATCCATCACATACCGTTCAGACCTGACTGCAAATGGAAGATGCCTGGCACATGACAGTGATATCAATCAGGATACAGGAAAGAAAAGGAACATTCGTATTGATCTGTTTAATCATCAGTGATTCCTAACCCATCGCTTTTCAACACCAAAATGTTGCTTGCTGATGCTCCAGGGGAGAATGTAGCCTGGGGCAGAAGTAGATTTGAAAAGAGGGAAACTGGCAGGAAGCATAAGGGAAGAGTAAATCATCTATGCATGGACAAGGTCAGAAATCAAAGACCTCCTAATGTTCCCTCAGAGAGGAAGAAAACCAGCTTTGGCTGACTGCAAGAGAAATGGATAAAATGGGGATAAAATCCACAATGAGGATTTCTTTGTATGGGAAAATTATGGGAGCTGGGTCTCAGCTGAGTTTCCAGCGACCCTCCTCTTGGTGTYTGGTGATTGAAATCAGGGACCAGTTATTCCTTGGAATGCTGACAATCAACATACCCATTACATTTGCCCACTTGGGACTAGTATGAACCAATTGCAAAAGCTCTAATCCCTGTGACAGTCAATAAAACAAAGAGGGATTTGTGCTGGGATTCCAGCAACAGCAATTTCAGCACAGTGCTGGCCCACTGAGCCCTGAGCACAAGCTAAGGGCAGGAGAGGGTATCAAGGCTCCTGTGCTGCTTTCAGCATGATGACTCTGCTGACAAGCACAAATCAGAACCTTGTCAGCACCGAAATGGAGGTGAGTTTCCTCCAGATTGCAGCTCAGTCTCTCAGCACAGCTGTTTCACAGCCAGGGACCACTGTTATAGCAGTCACCTGAGTAYGCAGACAATGCCGTGTCCCCAGTGATTGGGATAAATGACATCTGGGACATGGGATAGTGTCCACTTTCAACACCCCCGGTGACCTTGGACCATCAGCACATTTCATCAGTGTCACTGCTGCCCAGCACCAGCTGTTGCTTGCTCCCAGGTTGGCACACTTCATGTTTCCTTCTTTTTCTTTCTCTCACTCTCCGAGATTTCTTTGACAACCCAGTGGGCTCAGCTGGATAGCATTGGCTTCTCCTTGGCCAACAGGGGATATTATTTACACACTTACAAACTAGACAACTGTGAGACGATCCAAGTATCACAATGAGCACACTTCTATTGCAAAGTGGTYGCTCAGTAGAGATCTGCTGTGCTAGTACCAAATAAACTAACACCAGGAGCAAAATATCCTTGGTCCAAGGATAGTAGAACCAGCAAGGATGTATTGCTCAGCTACTGCAACATTTCGTTAAACTTTCTGATGCACTTTCCTATGGGGACCACCAGCTCCTGGGAAGCTAATTTGTTCATGAACATCAAAACACTTTGCATCCACCTGGTGCAGGCCTATTGAAATCACTGTTGCAGCCTACATATGCTGGAAAGTCAATGTAGGCATCAAAAGGACTCTCAGTACTTCCAGTCAGGGCACTGAGCCAGGGGAAAGACCGTAACGGCGTCGTCAGGTCTCAGAAATTGTAGCTGAGCCCTATGCCACGCTGCAAAACTAAGGAGTGCAGATCYTAAGTTGTTCTTAAAGAGTAGAGATGCTGAGAAGATCCAGATCTGCACTGGCAAATCACAGTTCAAACAGGTTGTAAGAGATGATTGTTGTTGTGAAAAGTACAAATGGCGAAGAGGAAAAAAGGATCAGGAAAAAGGAGTTTTGTCCCTCTTCTACAGGTAACAAACTGCAATGCAGACAGATAAGTCACTCACTCTAAAGCACTACAAGGCTATTTAGCACAGCATTCCCTTCCCCTTATAGCAACACCCTCTTTAGGCTGGGGCACTTTCTGATACATATATTCTATTATTTTGACAGGAGCCATTTCTGATTTGAGGATAAAAGGATTTGTGTAATTTTCTATGGCCCTGTTGCCAGCAAAAGAAACACATGGCTTCCATTAGGACCAGCAGAAGTGATGAACCTGACTTAGCAGAAAAAAAATGCGTACCCCTAGATAAAAGTGACCCCATGTAAGACATAATACATTTGAAGCTTTTAATCAATCCCATTAAGGAGAAGTGGTATCTACACTGCTGTAATCAAAATCCTACCTGCAACTCTGCCAGGCTGGCTTAGACAAACACGTTCCACCTTGCAGCCTTTCCCAGATGCAGAGATTGCCTTGTACTGAGGTGACACTGAATTGATTCAAAACAAATTTTAGGATKTTTCAGGCATTAAAGTTCTTCAGGAAGGTCACTGGTTATATGGCGCAAGCTGCTCCTATTCAATCTCTCCTTTAGTTTCAATTTGCAGTTCTGCAGAGAAACATAGAGTGCTCCGATTCCTAGTTTTAAGAGAAAATAAAGCAAACTCATGCAGCGAGATCTCAGAGTAAGATAGTGAACTTTGTTACTCTTCTTGAAAGGCTCTGATTACAGGCAGAAGTCCTTGAACTTGATTGTAGAAACTCCTTTATCTGTGTCTGTCTCTTGGACCTTGGACCTTATGTCCAAAAGCACCTTCTTAACTAATATGACATTAAAGGAAGTGCAAAACAAGAGGAACATTTCCCTAGGCCTGCCTCCTTGGTTTAGAGACTGCAACCTGCTCATTTACCTCTGTRTGTGTGACACACCACTACGGGACCTTGTGATATCCATCGGGGAAGGTAGTGTGTTGTTTAGAGGGAAAGTTAGAGACTGTGGGTATGAGAATGGACTCTTCATGTGGTRTTATAAAAAAAGGTCATACATCTGACTATTTTCATGGGTGACTGAAGAGAGAAATGTGACAGGGAAGGATACAAGGTATASCCCTGTGGAAAGCAGGGGCAGACAGGTCTGCAGATGAGGGCTACTGGAAATCTCCTGGAGGACAATGTGGTGATGCATTCGAATGATGAAGGAGTGTTAATAAGATAGATGTGCAAGAGGGGAAAATGGTAGTGACGTTTTGACCATGATGGTCTAAGGATTCCATGGAGACAAGGCTTGCAGGGAGATGTAATAGCTTCTGTTAGAACAATCGGTATCACTGAGGGAAAAAAATGACTAGCTTCTGAGCACCCAACTGTTGCAGAGCTATGAAAAGGAAATTGGGGTGAAGTATTACATAACCTAAATGGGGAGAGAATCTGATGTACGTATTCACATAACAAGGGACAATTTGCTGGATCTTCTGTTGTCTGATGCTTTTTTAGGCCATTTCCACTCATGCAAGCTGGGGGTAAAATGCTTCCGAATCAGAGTGGAATTACTCACTTTTCCCTKGTTCTTATGTTTCCTTATGTAAATGATATCAGAAAGTTCAGGACAGAGTTGGTTCTTTGTTACTCACACACAACATACATCTTTTCTTCTTTGGCTAGGAAAAATTCCTATGCATAATGATGCACATTGTAGCAAGTCACATAGGATACATATGGAAAGTACAAATCAAATCCACAGCCAGCATTCCCTATTTATGTAGGGAAAATTCCCTTATCCAAAGACAGTCAGCACATAGAGGTAATTTTCACTACTAGCGGTGGCTACCAGAGGGAGACCTGGTAACATTCTCTGAATCAAGGCCACCTAATTCATGGCACTATATCCATAATATCTATCAAACAATGAACAAAATTAATGCATTAGTATCAAACTCAGGTGAAAGAAAATCACTGGCTTAGCTGAATCTCAGGCAGTTCCTAATATCCTCACATCTGCTCCTCAATAATCTGTGCTGGAAAACTAATGAGGGTGGTGCCTCTGTAGCCCCACCACTCCAGAAGCTATGGATTATTCTGGGAAGTCTGAAGAGCTTGTCATTTTTTCCATTGTTAAAAAAGAAATCTTTCTCTTCACGTATTACTCTCCGGAGGGATCCATCTGAAGGGAGGTTTAATTCTCAGGCCTTCACCACATGATGCATTCCTTTCAGTGCAAAGAGGACTCTAGGACTGTTTCTTAGGTTCCCCTGTGATTTCCCTGATCTTCTGCTTCCCATCTTTTCTAGATTGTTTGCAAAGTCAATTGCTCCTTTTATTTCTGAAAAGGGCTAATGACATCTCTTAGTACAGCACCTTGGAAGTGTTGCTTGTTTGCAGGTTATTTAGCATTTCAATGTCAGCACACAGCCTAAAACAGCACCAATACTCTTTTGCCTCCAGCTGTAGTTAGGACAGCTGGCTTTGTTTTGAGGGCTTTTTCTTTTCTTTCCCCCCACTCCCTTTGGATTATCTAAAAAGATAACACAAGAAATTTTAACTTGCTATTATTTATCCTTTGATGAAAAATCTATCAATTAAATGAAAACTTACTGCAAGTTTTCAGAAAAACAATGTTGCGATTGTCAAGTGGATTTCTTTCTTTTCTGACCACCTACAGCTGGTTTTAGGTGATAGTAGAGCCCATTTTCTCTCTGTTAGGACAAAAAGCAAGTGCAAACTTCAAGGAAAAACTTTGGACTTGAAGATAGAAATGGCAGTTCTACCTCCTACACTTGTCTTTAAAGAAAGAGGAACCATGAATCAGATGGAAATGCTTTAATCTTGCTATGTATTAATAATATTCTACTTCATTTATTGTGAGTGAGAATAATACAGACCTCCCCTGTCTCCTGCTCCATTCATAATTTATCCCCAGCTAATTAACTAATTCTGTTGCAGGATTAATAAACTACTATATTATTGATGCCATCAAGTGGGTATGGCATTTTCTGTCTTTCTGACACTGTTGTGAAAAGCAATGTATATGATTGCAGCAATAGAGAGAGTTCTGTGAACCTTCCTTTTGTATCAACCTGTGGGAGATGATACCCGGTGGGAAACAGTTCTCAGTTCTCAGCTCTTTACTAACCCTGTAGTCACTCTGATCTGACTTTTCTCAAAATGCTGAAACCCAACTACATCCTTCAAAGTTTTCACAGTCAGTGGAATCACAGAGGTCAGTTAATGAGGATTAATGGTGATTTTTCCATGCTTGCCTCATTATCAATATCATTATTCAAAAATGTAAAGATACCACTTACGTTCAAGAAGGATTCATCTCCCTTTACTCCAGATGTCACAGAAATATGCCTCTATAGCTGAAGGACACCCTATAGACTTCTTTCAAAGTCAATGAAAAGAAACAGGCACTGAGGACCGATTCTTCTGACCAGTGTAGACATCTGTTTCAGGATGAGATAAAACACACTCCAGGCAGCATTGAATCTACCAACCAGATCTCCATCAGAGAGGCCTGCACTGCAAAAAACATTTAATCATAGAATCAGTAAGGTTGGAAGGGACCTCTGGAGATCATCTACTCCAACCTCCCTCCTCAGCAGGGACACCTAGAGCATGTTAGACAGGTTTGCATCCAGGTGGGCCTTGGATATCTCCAGAGAAGGAGACTCCACAACCTCTCTGGGCAACCTCTTCCAGTGCTCTGTCACTCTCACAGTGAAGAAATTGCCCCTCACATTCAAGCGGAACTTCCTGTGGTTCAAATCAGATAAACCTCCTCTTGCTGTGTTGTTTAGGTGGTCCTTTATACATCTTCTAAATAYTTGCACAAGGTCATTCATCCCACCTTGCTCAGAAAGTATCTTCGGGTGGGTGAGTTGCCCCTATACAGGTGTTGATTGCTCTCCCATCACTGAATGTAAAGGGAGACTGGATAGTTAGCTTATCCCGGTGCTTCCCTTTTAGACAGACAGGCTTTGGGTAGACATGTTTCAGAACCAAGGTGTGCTGATGATTGCAAGGCTACAGTGATGTGAGGAGGCACCTTCTGGCTATGGATATGAGGTGCTTAGTGATCCTGAGAGGACTCTTGCAAAATACCACAGCCATCTGGTCCCGAGTGACATGTTCAATTCCCTTCCCACTGCTGGTAATGACCTGCACAATGAACCCACCATTGACCAAGATACCTATAATGGGAGCTGGCTCTCTTTTTCACTTTCTACAGCTCTTCACAATCCTTGTGCAACGCAAAGGGCTTTTTTAGGGCAGTAAATGAAAGTTATTTCCACCAGAAAAAAACCCTCTGCAGTGTCACGATTGCAAGAGACTTTTATATTGCCTCGGATCTGCTGTTCTAATATCCTCACAGGCAGCTCTACAGCAGTGAGACAGTGCAGGACAAAGTCATTGGGAAACTCTTGTGAAAGTTCTGCCAAAGAGGGTTCTTGTTTGGAAATGTGGGTTTGATGAAACCTGAACTTTTTGAGGGAATGTATCTTTTCTGTCAGCAAAAATTTCTTTGACCTATAATACCTCTCTCATTTTAGCCAGAAATAGCATCTGGGACCTGAATGTCCCATAATCAAGGGCTAGACTGTTTTATGGTAACTATTACTGAAATCAAAAGGCTAAGGGCTCCCTAGGACTTCCTCAACTTCTTCAATTGGAACCTGTATCTTCTGTGGTCCAGGAAAATTCCTTTGTTGTTAACTATCACCTACTCCAGATGTGAACTTGTTTAAGCACTTCTGGTGGAACTTTTCCGTGTCTGTAACTGAGTCTGGAAGCAGAGACTCTCCCTTATCCAGCTGAATACCCAAATTGTTATGTTACTTTCTCTTCTCGAACAGGTCTTTCAATTTGTCTGGTATTTCAAGGGGGGCAAGGGCATAAAACAAATAAACCACTAGCTAGTCAACCAGTGAAACCCCCTGAAATGTCTTGGTTTCAGTGCAATATAAATTAGAGAAGTAATTGTTGAAATAATACTTGTTTGTTTTCTTTCTGCAGTGATAATATCCTCCCTGCTCTGCAGTGGGCAGAAGGCTCAATTTCTAGCTCATGTGAAGTTTTATTTAAAAACTGAAGCATCCATGTAAACAAAGTAGAAGTGCTATTGTTTCTAAAGACAGCTCTGGGCTTTTCTCTATGGTAACCTCACAGAAGGTAATTAGGGAGCCATAGCAACAGCTACACCTCCTAGCATACTGTCTGCAATCTCTCAAATACAGTGAAAGCTCCTAACCATACAGGCAGGCATCCTGGGGATGCCAAACTAGTTTACATTATGTAAGAGGCAACTGATATTTCCCAACATCACTTGGGGCTTTGTTTTCAACAATATTCTGTTTATTTCTGCTCTTCTGTGTGAACAGAAGACCCTGGCCAAAAGCTGTGATAATGTKTCCTTCCATTATGTGGCAAGCCAAACACACTGCACATCTGCCCAGACTGCGAAGCCTTGTTAGTTGTGAATTATTATATGCTGTGCTTGGATCCATGTCTTGCAGCCAGCTCGACAGTGAGGGTGATGCTCTCTACCTGTGGAGAGATCGAGGCCTCAGTGGTCATTTCTCTCAGATTTGAGCTATGTGCTTGGGAACATTTGGGAGTTTGCCCCACCATKGTTACAGGTTATATCAACCTTGGAGTTACCTAATTTGTACTCTATGTCCTATTGCCTCCTGGTGAGTATCTGCTCCTCCCCCATGGGTACCTGCTCCTCCCCSATGGGTCCCTTCTCATCCTTTGAAACAGGTGTACCAAACAGGCTCTCTGAGGAGCATAGAAACAGAGTTTGGCAAAAATCTCAGGGTAGAAGTGGACAAGCAGTGAGGCTTTGTGCTAGGTACGACATCCAAACATCAAGAACAGAGTTTATTCCCAGTTCTCCCCAGATGTCTTCCTGTTTGTAAAAGAGTGAACAATACTGCACTGCTTAAAATACTTAMAAAGGACATTCAAAATCTCTGTGGTGGGCATCTCATTAAGGCCTTTCTGTGCATAAATTTGTCTACTGAAAATGCTCCAGCTTTTGATACAAGAGGACAAAAAAATTGCCCTGACAAGGTCACTGTTTTCATCCCTCTCTTACAGAGTGGCTAGATGTGAAGTGTTACGGAGGGCAAAAATGGTAAATAAGGCAAGTTTGACCATACTGATTTGCACATCCTCTTCCTCCAAGATGTGATGGAACAAGACACTGGCTTCCTAAATAACACCCAGGTTTCTAACACTTGTGTGGACACCTGTAGATAGCTGTTCCTACCATGACAGAAAGGCAAGCAGCTTGGCTGGGAAGGCTACTGTGAGCACAGGGTGCCACAAAGCAGAAATATCACTCACTAGCCACAGTCGCTCGTGCCAGCGCTCTTGTGTCCTTTGGCTTTAAGCAAGTCCGTGGGCAGCATCGCTTTAATCCTGTCAGAATATAATTTCCAAAGGAGAATGCATTGGGGGACGGGGGATGGGAGAGCCCCAAAGCAGTGATGATCTTTTAAGATTCTTCCAAAATATGAGTCTCATGCAGGAACAAATAACAGTGGTAGAAACTGAGAGAGGAAGGACTTACAGGCGGCCTATTAACGCTAGGACACGCAGGGGACTCYAGAGCCTGGGTTTCGTCCACCAGCGCACCCCCAGCCCTCCCCTCGCGGCCGGTTTCCACAGGCACCTCCCTCACAGCCGCCCTCCCTGCGGTGCCTTTGGCGCCCCCTGGGCGGTTTGCACCAGTTTCAGAGCCGGCCGGAACCGGTTCTGGCCGCYCCTGGGGTGCTTGTGGCCTCCGCCCACACAGGTCACGCTACAGCCGCAGTGACTGAAGCCCCGCAGCTGAAGCCGGTGCAGCACAGAGCGCTGCAAAAGATCCCTGGGAGGCTTTAACATTCCCCAGAGGACCTCTGAAAGCAAGGTTACCGTATTAATGCACGTCCTGCTGTCACTTCATCAAAACTGTGATAGACTGATTGCATTAAGCACCGTAACTGTCAGCCATTCATTACACACCTGATTAAAGACCGTCACCAGTGTCTCTTCCCCTTTAGTTGAAACGGGCGCCTTTGAAGCAGGGCCCGGGAAGGCGCCGCACGTGCGCTCGGCAGGGCACGACGGCCCTAACGAGCTCAGGCCGCCTGCCGCGCGCGCTGCGCTGAGGGAGCATGCGCGAGACCTTTCCCCTGCTGCTTAAATAATTCCCCTCTGATCCGTACTTCGGAGAGAGCGTTAATTAAAAAGTGTTTCAAGGACTCGTATCTACCGAGGGTCCTTTGTTAATTAGTACACTCTGTTAGCAGAAAAATTGCACGTCACAAACAAGGTTTTATGTTGCTTCCCATTTTCTTTCCTTACATTTGTTGGAGCGATAACAGAAGATGGATTATTTGTGGCTGTTTTACTTGATTGGGAGCCAAATTTGGGGGTTTCTCTGTCCCTTCTCGCTTGTAAGTCACAAATGCCTGGATGAGGGATATTTCATCTGCGTGAACGACCCTGCAAAGCGACGAGCATGCGCGTGGAGGGCTTGCTAATGAAACAGTTCGGRGGGATGTTAACACACCCTGAGTGTGTTAACATGAAGGCAACGTGCTGTCACAGGATGGACTCCCAGATGTGCCCTGCATGAACTACGTGGCAATAGCAAAGAACAAATACGTTCAGTAGGACARAATGATTTTGTCAGTGCTGAAACGGAAGATCTGAAGTCCCCCTGCAGATGTTTCACCGAAGGGGAACAGCATTCACCCTTCTGCAAATCAGGCCGTCTCGTTCCGGGGTTTCAACGTAGATTTGATGTGGCTCCTGTTTGCCAGGCTGGATGTGGGCTGTGGCGGGCGCAGTGGCAGACCCAGCTGAGCCCCTTTTTGTTGTTCTGTGTTTCCTGATAGCGAGTTTCTTTTGCAACAAACAACACAACCGAACACGCCAGATGCTTTGGAAATCTTTGCTGTGGCCTGCACCACTGATTCATAGTGGTGATATTTACTATAGAGCCACACGCCTGTGGCTTGAAATGATAGAGCGTGGTAATTTCYGAATTCCTCAGAGGAATACAAGGCCCAAATATTATATTCAAGTATAGAGTCTGCAAAAACCCCATTAACAGGCTTCTCTTCATTATTCCTTTGATTTGCATAGTGCTGTCTTAATGCAGACTAAATGTAATTATTTCTCATTGSTGTTTTGCCTATATTAGTAAAAGCTAATGCCACAGGGCCTTGTTCAAAAAATGCCTGTGTAAATATTGTTAAAAATAAGTGCACAACATTAATTCTCCATCGTTCATGTCGCTGTTTATTTAATGCTCTAAAAAGCTAATTACCACTAATTTTATTCTACATCTTCTTCAGGTCTTACAGTCTCAGCACTATAAGATAAAAGAATTAATTGTTAATTAGCATACCTTTTTTGGAGAACACTTTTTTCTTTATCAAAGATTACAAGAGGAGGGAGGAGGGAAGGAAAAAGAAAGAAATGAAGYGCTCAATATTTCTGCCAGCTATGGTGCCAAAATGGGCTTTTTCTTAAACAACAGCAAAAAACTTTTATCTGGCTCTGGGGAGGAGATGTACAAGCTATGGTGTGTGAAGCCAATAAAAGCACCCGTATTATTATTAGTTTTTCTTGCAGTGGATGTCTGAACATATTGTACCCGACAGTGTCTGCAGCCTGATGGATCTGTAAAATGGGAAATGATGTTGCTGGAACTTTACACATCCACCACCAGAAGCCAGGGTGCTCTTTGCTGCAAAACAACCTGGGAGGCAGCACAGACTGGCACTTGACRCTTTGAACATGAGCAGGGTGGTATCGCATTTGAAGAAACACTCGGAAAGGGACATGGTAAGCACTGTAATGCCTATTGATAGGCATTTGAATGCCTAGAGGAAGTTGGAGGGAGCTCCAAGCCAGGTAGGGAGGCCTGATGTCTTTCACGTGACCCCCTCAGAAAGTCTGAATGCAGCCAAAACTGTCACGATGAATGAGATTCACCGTGAGGACCACGCACTTGAAGGCCTGTGCTTGTTGTCTCACTTTACTGCGTATACCTTAGCCATAACTGGTGCTGGCACTCTCATAGAGTTGGAGGGCACGGTAAAATCTCATAATCTCCCATCATCCCGGTTGCTGCGTAGAAGAAACTCAGAGAAGACATCAAGGGGAAAACAGTAGTGTCTAGTATCCTGAAGAACCAGTATGATTCCTGAACCCTTTTTATTCCAAGGAGATCCTAAATTTCTCTAGATTTTGGTTATCACAGACTGCTCTRTCCTTTAGGCTGGCTGCCACACATAGTGCTTCCATGCTCAGGATGGGTTCCTATAATATGGACACCCTTGGTCGGGCAAAGGAGCCCGTTACATTCTGTGACCCTTTTCTGATGCTTTGCAGGGCACACTTCAAGGTCAAACCACGTGGGATTTCAGAGAGGAGATGAACCAGGGGTGATGGGCTCCTATGGGAACAGAGCCAGGAGTGGAAGGCAATAGTCCTCATCCTGATCTCATTTAAAGATACTACTCAACTGGCCTTCATGTCTTCACTCCAATGCAGTCGCTGTCTCACTCATCCGTGTTTCAGGCAGAGATATTTACCGTGAGCTTCATCCTGACAGCAACAGCTTTGCAGGTCATGGGAAAGGCCATTTCACTGGCTTTATCTTGCAGAAGTCAGGACCTTGTCGAACTGCTGATATATTAAAGATGCTCCTTTCTTCAGCTTAAGCCTCAGAGCAGCTGACCAGGGGCACACAAACTGAGCAACACCAGCTTGAGTTTAGCACTGTTGGTAATTTCCTTGCCCTTGTGCCCAAATTTTCAGCCCTTCCCTGCCACAAATACTCTATTAGCTTCCCAGAGCAATGGGCCACCCTGCCACTGTGCCATTAATCTCTCCTGTAATAAGCATGCGTTGGAGCCTAACCGTACGGTGTCGTGAYGAGAGCATGCTGTTTATGCTAGAGCAGATTTGTTGGCTTTGTGATGTATTTATAGTTGTGTTGCTTTTCTCTCCAGCTAATTGGAAATGTCAGAGAACTTTTAATTTGTAACAATGAAGTGAAACTCTTCTGCCTCCGTATTTACATAAATTAGGGGGAGTTTGCACACATACGTTTCCCGAAAGAAAAGGCAAAAAAAAAAAAAAAAAACATATTCAGGAAACATATTCATGCTTGAAATATTCATGAAGTCAGGCACAAAAATATAGTAACTGGCTAGGCAGACTTGTTAAAGAAGAAAATGAACTGAACAGCTATAGAGACAGTTTAAAAGCCCCTCACGGTAGACTATTTGGCCTACATACTTGTTTGGTCATGGACTCTGCTTGCCCTCTGGTTTGTCATAACAAGAGGGGAAGGTCCCTTGTAGCATTTGTGATGCTGTTGAGTTAGTAAACCAGCAAGTCAGAGCTGTGCTATGGCTTTCCAACCACTTAACCTCGGAAAGCACATGGGCTGGAGAAGCCTGGCTGGTCTAAGCAGGAAATTAAATCAGTCTGGCATGTCAGTCATACTCTGAGCCCACAGGCCTGCCTGTGCTGTGGCCCCATTAGTGTGGATTGTGATCAGCAGCAATGAAGTCAATGAGGACAAGCTCTTCTCTTGTTGGCAATTCCAGGGCTGTGCTGGGCATTAGCAGGTCTCTGCTTCAAGCCATTTGTGTGTGTGTGTGGGGGGGGGGAGTTGTGTGGTTTTTTTGTTTGATGATTTCAGTTTTTATTAAAAAGCCTATATTTTTGTTTGGCTGCTTGTTTGCAGAAGTTCATGCAGCCTTAATGAGATGCCTTTCTGAGGAGCTACACACTGAAGGTCTTGGTGCTAGAAGGGGCCAAAGGAGACAGAGGATTCTGGGAAGGAAAATGAGCATTTATTCTGCAGCAGCAACCAGTGGATTGTGTTACTTCTCAACATGAAAGGAGAGCCTGAAAAATTCAGTACTCACTGCTTGTCCTAGCTTGATCTAAGCATCTGTCCACATCCATGACCTATCAGATACTCCCAGTAAATATTTAAATCTCAGATGGCTTAGCATTTTTTATTATTTTTACTGCAGCTGCAGTCAGAGCACAGGAAGGGTCAGTGATTCAGCTGTTAGCTTAATTTATAAACAGTATTCTCCAACATTATCCTATGAATCTACTATTAACCTGCATTATTCCATTAATTCAATATTTATCTCTGGTGCTGTTAATGGAATATTTGATTTAACAGTACATGCATATTGCATCCTGCAGCAGTAAGAAGAAAGGTGAAATTACAATTTAAAACCAGAACAGGATAATTGCTAATCTAATACACTAGCAAAATTGTTAAACACAAATTCTACTAGGCTTACCCCAACTGTGGGACTGACATTTCAATCCACTTAGCACAGATAGAGCACTTTGTAATTTGTACAAAGGAACATATTCCACGAAGGATGCTGGAACCCTGATAAGATCACATCTGTCAGCCATTTCAATTGGTTTGCTGTGGCTACACAAAAATTCTAGTGCGGGGGTAAAAATATGTTTCGGAGGAGCAGTAACAGCTTGTTTTAATCTTGATGCTTTCTCATTTTCAGCCATGATGGTGCTAGGATACAGCCTATAGAAAGGGCCTGGGCCTCACACAAGCAACCTGTAAAGAAGAAGTGGGCCTGGAGAGCTGTGAGTTGATTCATATATTCATACATCTTCAGAATGGCTCAGATATTCTTGTCCATGGCTCTAGATTGAAACGAAGTAGTGATGGCAATATAGGCTTTGATAGCAGTCAGATGTCTTATATAGCTTCATTTTGGGCTCAATGAGAGACACCTGATGGATCCTTCACTAACATCTTCCAGATAATGGTTGCATTTTCATTTGAAATTCCAAAGATGGARAATCCTCTATTGTTTGTTTTAGGGGCTAATCATCTACACTACTAATGTGTTACAGCTTTATTCTCATCTGGTCATCTTACATCTTAGTTTCTAAATATTGTATTTGTTGTTCTTTCCTACATATCACTTTGATGTGTACTTATTTCCTGGACCGTGAAATAGTCTAAGATCCGCTCATCTCTGGGTTTCTGAATTTTATTTAGACCTTAGCTTTGGTCTGAAATGTTTGCAGTCAAAACCAGCTGGGGGATAAAAAAAAAGAAAAAGAAAGCAGAAAGAAAACTGGTGAAAGTTTTCTGCTAATGTTATCGGCTACAGCTGGACACTGAAGCCCTCTGTTTCCTGTTGTAGATCCAGAACCTGCACAAGAGCTCTGTGCTGCCAGCTGGCCACTGCATGTTCAGTAAGCCTGTTCCACCTGGGTGAACATTCTTCCTAAAATTTCTACCCCTGCACTAAAGAAAAGGGCTTTGCACCAAGATCAACAACCCTTCCTGCACCTCTTGCTCCGTTCCATATGCAGAGCTCATGGGAGGGTTTGTCCAACTCTGTTTTCTTTTATTTGAAATACTCTTACAGATTCCTGATTAGGACTTTGAACAAACACATAAAATATTGTCTGCAGACAATTCCTTTTGAGCTTTACCTTGATTGTACCGCATGCTGGGAGAGAGAATTTGAGGCTTTTACCAGGCCTTTGTGGTTATTCAGGCAGTACAAATCAATAAAGCTTGTTGATACACACCTCATTATCCTGTCTCAGAGTCAAGAAGCTCCTATTTACCCCGGTCATCAGAGAATATTCCATCAAGCAACATCTTTAAGTAGGTCAGTTTGGAGGGGTGGGGGGCATCAACCACCAGCCCTATTTAGTATTCAAAATTTGCACTGAATTTCCCATCTATCAGGGGGTGGTGAGTGTTAATTACACGGGTGATGAGAAGCCAAGAAGGGTGAAGGCAACATCAATCTTACCCTTCTGGTACTTGCCAGAATATTCATGCAGAGTTTTTTCTTTTTCTCAGACTTGCTCAAGCGTGTAATGATGAGCACTTTTTTGTGGAAGTTCAGGCTTTTAATACCATGAGAACCTTCTGTCTGATGTGATGCTTCCAGAATGGCATTCCTCTTGCTGCTTGGGGAAAGGACTATCTTGCTCTTGCAGAAAACAGAGAGCATTCACAAGTCTTCAGTGTTCCTCCCAGTCTCCTTTCAGCATTTGAAGCAGACAGAGCTTTTACAGAGAGTGTAACAGATCAACGCTGAAAAGAGATAGCTCCTATCTTGTAAGCACAGTCAGTGATGAAAGGAAATCAGGGTCAAGGATCAGAGACTTTGTATAGGGCAGATGGATCAGACATGCAGTGTATTAAATTGATGAGATAGTTCTCATCTAGATATTTACAATATCAAGGACCTCCTTGCTGAAGGAGCAACACAARGGAATGTTTTCTCAGATTCACTTGCTGCAGTATGGTCAATCATGCCAATACACCACAATTACTACTGTGGGTAGAGAACCAAACTCCTCCTCTTCTTCACTGTAAAGCTCTCATCCAGCAAGAGATTTGGACAAATTGCTGAATGCTAGCAGAGGCACTCCACGATTAATACTGAGTCTGGGCTTCAGTACCAGAGCTAGTCCAAAATACCACCTCAGTAAATGTTTGAAAGGGCCTGCCAATCTTTTGCATTAGAAATTTGCTGCTCAGCTGGTCTGGTGCCTTCCATGGCTATCTCACAGCTCCCCAGCGATGGGCTGCTTGGGCCTTCTGGATACTTGGACCTCACTGCCTGTGAGCAGTCCATCTGCTGATTTTAGTCTGAGATCTTCTATCTTTTCTAGCTAAACAGATTACCTCAGAGCTAGGGCTGCTTTTCCTCATGTGGAGAGCATTAAAACCTCTTTTTCATCCTTAACATAATAGATTTTTTGAAATACCAAAGTATTTGAAAATAACAAGTACAATTAAAAAAGAGAAGAACTGCTGAATATGAGGTAATCAGCTACTTTATAGGGGAAAGTCCCAAGCCCATGATGGAGCCATTTTGTTTACAACTGAATTTAAGTAAAATCCTGCAGCACATTTTTGTTTAGAATCATTAAATTATTTAGGTTTAAAGGAATCCCTGGAGGTCCCTGGTCCAACCCTCTGCTCCGAGTCAGTCCAACTGCAAAATTACATTCAGCTATATGGTTTTAACAGATCTCCCATGTTGTCTGCCATCATGTTTCTGTTCCCAGGAACAAAAAAGACGTTTGTTTTCCACTAGGTTCCCCATAATGTCTGCAGAAGAGGTGCAAGCTTGAGGAATGCAAGAATTACATCAAGTGACAATTAGATGTCTCCCCATCTGAATCCAAGCTGTTATGTTTTTCCAATTATTATAAATACATCATCAGATGCACCATATCCCTCCAGATATTAATTGACATCTATAGGCAAGAAAATTGTTTTCATTAACACTAGAGAGGTGGAAACCCACCCCACAGGTTCTGTAGTGCCTCTGAAAATTACAATGATACTTTGAGCTAGTCCCTACAGGTGAAAAAAAGGAGTTATTACTTGTTCTGTACCTGAACTTTACTGTCAGTAAAAAGTGATTAATACAGCCTGATGGCTTCTACCAGCAGTTCTGCCAGGTTTTTCTTCAGAGACGTTCAAGGGACATTATTTTTGGAAATGTGTCTGCTCTCACCTGTAATTACCTTTTCCTTTTTCTTCACTGCTTACTTGTAAGGTCTGAATCCCTGTTTGAGTGAAAGGTGTCCGTTATGCCACCTCCCCGATCTAAGACATCATTCGTGTGTTCGGAACAGGTTTGCCTGAGGATATATGAGAAAGTGATTAATTTAAATCATATGCAGAGATGAAAGAGCATTTATCTGACAGCAAACGTATCATCTTCCTTTGGGGGGTTCCTTTCTGCTAGAGCTAGGAGATGAGTCATTGCCACACACATCCAAAGAATGCTTTCACTTTGGGCACCCCAGGGACTCCCATTGCAGCCAGTTCTTCCTCCCATCCGAGCATGTCTTGACCACTTCAGCCTTGTCTGTGCTAGGGATCAGGCACATTTTCCATGGCTTTTAGTCAGAACCATTGTCATTTCAAATCAAACCTCCTTTTTTGTCTTTTGCTCTGCCCTAGAGATCTAAAGCTCTGGCAAAGACTGATTGAAGCTTTGACTTTTTTTTTCTCCCATACTACTCAGCCATCTTCCAAACAAAAAATACAATAAGAAACTTGATTTTTAGTCAAAAAAGCATCTTCAGGTAAACATTTCCAGTTGGCTATAATACTTGTCTTTAAGGCACTTGTCTATTTGATTACCTGTAGCTAAAGGGAAGCCTGCACTGGTTCACATTGATAAATCTCTTTCTCTCCTTTTGTTTTCTCTGTCACTCACTAGAAAAGTTGCTAATGATGTCAGATTCAGGGTTAAGAGGATTTTCTGCTTTTATTATCACAGTATTCTTCTGATCCAGGGCATTGAGTTGAGGTAGCTGAGAACTGCACTCAGCCTTTTGCCCTGGAGAGTTTTGTAAACCTGGTAATTCCACACAGACCCAATGTTCTTGTAGAAGGCAGAACCTGACCTTTAGCCATATTCTACTCGTCGCCAGTGCTTCTCTGGTCATTTCTGAGACTATTAAGAAAGAAGAAACCTGTGAAAAAAATAAATGACTAAATTCTTACTAAAGGTGTCAGCCAGGAGGAGAGGCAGGTTCACTCCGTGACACGGCTAGATAAAGCCAGGAGTCTATGCTTGGCCAGGCGTCACATAGTCTGCAGGGAGAAATGGGCACTTCCACAGGTGGTTCCTCCTTCCACCAAGTCTAAAGATGAACCCTCTGCAGATGCCTTCTTCTGTCCATCCATTATTGGCATAGCTTCATCATTTTAAACTAAGAACCTGACTTTTAAAAGGCTAAAATTAGGTGCAGTGAATATCAGCTTCATGTATCAGAATGATGAGCGTAACTGAGTGTTCTGTCCCCTGCTCAGCTCAGAGAAACCCCTCACTGTTATCTTCCTGAGCACATCTGAAATTTCAGTTTTATTGCTTACTTTCTAGATGGAATGAGAAAAGCATCAGGAGCAATCCTTATAGATCAGACAATACACTGAATTTAAGCTGAAATGAAACAGTTCAAGTTGGGGGTTTCTATATCCCTTTAAATATTTTGAAAACTTAAATTTAGGTCATTACCAAGGTAAAACATCATTTCAAAACACCAAGGCAAAATACTAATTTTCCAGTGTAGAAACTGACTTTTAAAAGTTTTTGTATTATTTTCTCTCTTTTTCTCTCTTCTACTTGAAAAAAAAAAATCAAAGCTGGTACAAGATGATAAATAATTATTAGTAAATAATTATTTTTAATCAGCTACCAACTGGGAAGAGTGGAGCAGGTTTATTTCCCCACCTACAGCATTCCAGCCTGTTCAAAGAGAAGATTTTCGTGTGCACAGACTTCTGTGCTTTGAAACTAAAGTCGTATAGACAAAGGTTGACTAAAAGCATTTTATTCTCAGTTTCCCCTCTGCAGGGATTTGTAGACCAAGACACAGCTTAGTCCTAATAAATAATGCCCTAAATGATGGGTGATGTTTGAGTCACGGCAGACTATTCCTACTTATCTATTTATTTATTTGTCTGTTTTTAAAAAAGAGGTAGGTGATGATTTCGCCCCTTGTGCATCCCTTGCTGCAGTGATGAATGAAACAGAGCATTGCCTTACCTTCTATTAGAAATTAATTCTGATGTATGAATGTGCCAATGTTTATAATTAGAACAGTAATGTATAGGCCTTGCTCTTCATGGCTAATTTTTCATCTCTGTTATTATTCACTTGTTGGTGACAGCGGCTGTTTTCCACCTCATAAAGTGACAAGACTTGCATGTCAACACTGTTTAATGCATTAAAGGTGTTTCACATTAAAAAGAACCACAAAACCCAGATGCACGCTAAACAAAGTAAACGAGAGCACAGTTTGACTGGAGGAATTGTATAGAAGGAATTCTTTCCTAGATCAGGTTTCCCATTAGCATGGCCCCTATACAAACCCACAGGAGCCCATGAAGGCATGATAAATATGCCTGTCAGGCACAGGTACCAAGGACATCCTTCTTCTCCAAGCACTGGCATTTGAAGACCCCATAGTTAGCATTTTTGCTTCAAAATGAATGGCAAGATTTTCAACAGACTCAATGAAGATACAATGGCTGCTAAGCAGACAGAGTAGGCAAAACCTCACACAACCAAACTCTGTCTAAATATGCTGTTCCATCAAGATGGAAGATTATGCAGAACATGTTGATATCATCAGTATTTCCTTTTAGAAGAGAATTTTGAAAATACTGACATAACCCTTTCTAAAGTTGCATTTATTTTAATAGAACATTTGGATTATGCAAGTTTGAATTGACTTTTTCTTTTGTAGCTATATTTTTTAAGGTCAAAATTTACCTTACTCATAAATTTTCATTTTCAGGATCAGAAGTCCTGACTCAGATCAAATTTCACCAGGAAATGAATTATTTCATTCAGACTGAGCTAAAGTTTTACCTTAGGTCTGACATCTTTCACAGGAAAATTGGACTGGGAGGGAAAGGACTTCAGCATGGTTTTAGCCCCATATCCCTCTTCCCCCGGACAGAAAGTAAATTGTTAGTGGTCACCATAACTGGAGTCTTTTGTGCCATGGAGAGTTATCTTCATCATAGCCTTCTAAGAGCCAAAGTTTCCTCTTTCTCAGAACTCTTCTTCCCGGAAAGTGATGCCCAGTTGCTACCATGCTGCCCACACAGGTATCCTCTGTTGAAGCCCCAGTTCATTCAGAATTGTAAACCAGTTCCTATGCTGTTGCTTTCATTTCACCCAACTCCAGTGATGAGATGTCCTTTGTCCCTGCAAAAGCACCCCACTTTGTCCCTGCAAAAGCCCTTTGAATGCCAGGAAATTATTCCAGCTTATAATTGAGATCTGCATCTGGCCCCCAAAGAGTAACTGCAGTCTATAGAATAAAGCTGATGGTTTTATCAAGAAGTCACTGGTGTAAATACTGCCTAACCTCTCTGAATTCACTGTCACAACACCTCCGACGAATCCAGTGTTAACCCCAGAGGAATAGGGTGTCACACGGGGAGCTGCTTCCCTTTTCCTAGCATCAGTGCAGGCACCTTCAGTGTGCCCTCTTTGCAGTGCCAARCAGTTTCACCACTATGAATCTCATTTGACTCTTACTGCTTTCTCRGGGCTGAATTCAAAATTCCCATGTCTTATTAAAAGATGAGCTTTAAAGAGTAGTCCATCTCATAGTCACCATCCCAGCTTCTGGGATTCACGCTCCAGGCTGTGCAGTGAGGTAGGTTGTACCCATATTGTGATAAATGCAGTAATATGAATTCTGCATGACCCAGGGGGCTAGACAATGATATTACACAGCCCAGTAATATTTCATTCAATCAGATATGGGTACCAGAGAGGACTGTGTTTTAAAGTGAAAGGAAAAATTTTATTAGTTAGAAATTAGTTTCAAAAACAGAACCCCTACTCAGTTGCATTTCTTTCTCTCTTGGCCAACTCTAAAACACTGAGAGTTGACCCCTTGACTGGTGTAAATTATGAAAGTTAATGTGGCCATGATGCTTTATGATAAAGTTCTGGCTTGTATTAGTTGTACACCAGTGTAAGCCCTCTGGGTGCCAGGAAATTATTCCAGCTTATAATTGAGATCGGTATCTGGCCCCCAAAGAGTAACTGCAATCTGTAGCATAAAGCTAATGGTTTTATCAGGAACTTTTCATTTCTGCTGTTACTTTATGGCAACATCTTTGCAATCGATGAGTAGGTATTTCATCACTAGGAATAGAAGAGAAAAGTACTCCCTGAACCTCTCTGGATGCTAAAACACCTTGGTACCAGGATACATAAGCAAGGTATCATCTTTGTGCTGGGGAGCAGAGGATGAAGTGACTGCGATATTCCCAGCTCAGGTCTTTGGGGGAGCTGCTGTTACATGAACACCTAGCCTAGGGCTGTCCTGCATATCTGCCCAGATTAACTGCTGTCTTTTGACAGAGTTGACTTATTTTTTCCTTTCCCACAAATATTTTTACCAATAGTGTTCAAATTCTTCATGTATCTTACAGATGTTTTCAGTGTCTATTTCTTTAAAATTCTGTCTTCTTTACTGTATTTGTTTGTGATTCCGGCTGAAGGCAAAACTTCTCCATCTTAGCTTGGGGGCTCAGTTGCAGTGCAACAAACTAGCCCCATTCGTTGATGGTTTCAGTTAGGGCAAGCTTTTCCCTACGTAATTGATGAGGATATGCAAGAGACAACAGCAATTCCTTATTTGTGACTGCGTGATGGAACTGAGCCCCAGCTTGTGCTCAGGAAAGGCCACATTGCAGAGGCAATGATCCGGGGAATTTAATCAAGGAGGCTGTGCCTGGGCTGCTCTGCAAGCCTGAGAAGCCTGGCCACTGAGCTTCTCTGCTCCCTTGCTGCTATGCCTCCAGCCCTTTTTTGGGGGTGCCAGTGCTGTGAGTACACACCAGGCTTGCACAGGCAAAAGCACTCACATGAGGCTTTCTGTGTGCCACCAGAGACAACAACCAGTTGATTAAGAGGGAGATGATCCCTAAAGTGGAYCTGTCAATACAACTAGGGCATAGGTACCACCTTGAGGATAGRTGAGAAGAAACCAAATACGTCACCTAAAATATCTCTTATTCTGTGTCTATCCATATACCCCATAAKGCAGTGATACTCTGCATAGTAGGCTAAGAAAAGCAACATACTCACCATCATCTGCAAAACCATTGCCCCAAGGACAGAGCTGTCACTGGCAAAGCAAGTTGCTTTACCTCCCCAGTAGCAGCCCACGTGGCCAAGTGCCTGCAGGTCTTCCTGGCCCTTCCCTCCTAGTGCTGCAGGCAGTGGGAAAAGACTTTTGATTATGTCCTAGTGGCAGGCTACACTGTGCTAATTGTACCAGTGTGAATCTGAAGTCCCTCTATCAGCAGTGGTGGAAGGATCCTAGGATTGTGCTGCCCTGTGTTGTTAGATTGAAAGTGGAGTAATTGGGATTATCTGGGTTGACAAAGACTTGGAGCAAGGCCATTGTTAGGGTTCATTAGTATTTTTATTAGTATTTTTATTAGTATTTTCCCAATCTACCTCTAAAGTAAATAGTGGTTCCCCAAGACCAATTTAGAATCTATTTTTATTTCCATTCCTGAGAGTTTGGAAAAGACATTTTGAAGAAAGCTTCTTTCAAAGTCTCTGGCAACTCAACTAATTAAATCAGGGACCTCATGTGGAAAAAAATAGAGAGATAGATACACTTTTGTGTAGCCTCATTTTTTTGTCCACAATGGAAAAAAATCTATTTTAGAGTTTTTTTTTTTTTTTTTTTTTTTTTTTTTTTTTTTGCACTCTACAAATTCATGAGATTCTAGGAAAGCTGCTAAAGCAAATTATTGTCAAGAATAGCTTCTTCCCATATGAAAAAGTGCTCACTAGCCCTGAAACACCACATAATTTAGGGATGTAGCACTTGAAGCTGTTATGACTTCTGTCATCTCTGTACTCAACCTTCATGTTTCCAGGCATTTAGCAGCCAGCTTATTCACACAGTTCTGAAACTTTTTTTCGAAAGACTGGCCCATATGGTGCTCTCTCCTGAATACTTTCCTTTTGCTATTTATTTTCTTTAGTTTAAAATATATAGAATTTTAGACTACAAGTGCACCTGATTTTCCTCTTTTAAAATGCAAGTGGGTTTTTGGTGATAGTACTTTACGTTCTCTAACATCTCCTCTCCGAGTGATTTCCAACAGTAACGAATGTGCTTTAGCAACACCCCTGAGAGCAAATCCTGTCTGTGGTTTTAATGGGATGCAAGACTGAAGCACCAAGGTGGTGGCTGCGACAGTGAGGAATTCACATCACCTAACTAGCACCTGCCATCTGAGTTAGGAGCTCAGTAGCTGTACACAGAGTCCCTCAGGGGAGAAAAACAGACACCATTTGAAACTCAGAATGACTTTCAGAAATCTCTCTCTCCACTGASTGCAAATGGACGGAAAGGCAATGGAGCTTGTAACTTAGGCACCTCGTTTTTGTCGTGACCATTCCTAGTTCTCCTCGTCTCTACTCCTTTTAAAAGTTATTTGCATGAGGGACACTCATGAAAGCAAAGACAATTTAATGAAGAGCATGGAGATAGCATGGAACTTCTTCCCTTCATGCTTTGACATGTCAAGGTCTGTGTTGCTGTATTTTTTTCCAGCAGCTCTTTCCACATTCACCCATTGACATTTGAGTTAGGCCCTGTCTATTTGAACTATTCTTCGATGGGAAGGTGAAAAGGAGCCTGGAAAATTGGATCTTCTCTCTTCAGTGTTTGCTCCCATTTTCCAACCCACATCCAGACAGCTGGAGGTATGGGAAGACTCGGAATCAGTGATGGCCCTCCCTGACAGGCCTCATGAGGAACAAGATACCTTCATTTGGGCAGAGGCAGTGACAGCATTCTGTCCTGGATTATAACGATAATTATTTAYAACCTGGAAGAGGTTTCAGTGGGTGAAGAACAGAAAGCAAAGTGACTTGCTGAACTTGTCRCTTTGATTCACTATTTACAAAACAGACAAAAAAAAATCTGTCTGCAAGGCTTTTATTCTCCCAACATGCAAAGGATTAGACATAATTGAATCTGTATAGCTGATGTGCCCTGCTGAATTGGACCCAAAGCATGTTCATTCCTGTTCCAATCTTAACTGCCATTTGTCTGTTGGCTTGGTTCATAGACAACAAAGAACTACCTGAAATACAGTATTTGTGAAAGGTAAAATAAACTGCAGGTGGTTGGGGTTTGTTTTTGTTTTTATTTGTTTGTTTGTTTGTTGTCTTTTTACATCTCAATCCCATGGGATTGTAAATCAGTGAGTAAATGGATTTTTGAAAGTTCCCGTATCCCATCTGCTTAAAAAGGGTATTAAATCAGGATTTGGTAGTAGATGCCTCCAAAACACAGAACTTTCAAGACCTAGACAGTGAATAAAGTATAAAATTGGCCCCCATTTCCAGAGCACAGGTCCAAATTCTGAACTCACTCCAAAGTTAACATTATTTGGACCCAATCTGTCCATGCATGCACAGATGGAGGGTTTATGGATGCAAAGGCAGGGCCTTTTGGACATGACATTTTTGAAGCTCGTCTTCACTACAAGAGTTCCTAAATAGACATAAGTGACCCACTGGTAATATAGAAGCCACAACAAAGTGATTCTGGGGTTAGCAYAGAGTTGGGAGCTGCTGGTACAAGGAAGAGACTGTATCATGAAGCTCCTGGACTGGATAGTCACAAAAAGTCAGTCATTTGATTCTAGGGCTTTTGGTCTAGCTGATGGAGGTATAAGAGATCCAGTGACATTAGAAATAGCCTGGACAGTTTCAGCAGTGATGCTAATTAATCACTAGAATAACTTAGACAAATTGACAGGAGATTTTTTGTCACTTAAAAATTTTAGAAGATGAGTTTTATTTATATTAAACAATGTTTAAAAAAAGAGGTGGTTCAGGCAGTTTCTCTGCCTTAGCATGTTTGTCCTGGTTTTAAYTCAATCCTATTGCAAAGCTGACTCTGTTTTGATCTTCATCAAGTCGATTATTAAATTGACTTCCAAACTAGAAACTATTAGAGTACTTTACTAAATAATTCACCGGTAGCAATTATATATATATGAGCTGTATAGATGCATAATATGTATACACTCATACATGATACAGTGTGAACTATATATTACTCATCACAAGAAAAAATATAGGAACAGTATTTTACTCTCTCACAAATCACAGCATCACTCCTAAACCTCTAATCACCACCTAAACACCCTCCAGGACCCCTTTTTATAAAATGACCATATATGTGGTAATTTCATTTTATCACATGCTCCCATTTGGGGCTTACATGATGCTCAAAGAGCTGAGCATGTACCAACTCTGAACTGGTTATTAATGCCTGTTTGATTACTTGCAGGAACACGCTGGAAGGTGTTCCTTCGAACCACTCTGCATGTGGAGCACCTTCCCTGCTCACTACCCCATCGCTCTCCTTCCTTAGCCCTGCTTGATCCTGCACTGCCAACTTTCTTTCAGCAAAGTCACCTTGTGAAATTACACAAACAAACAAGAGGAGGAGAGAAAGTAAGTAAGAAACAATTTCAAATCTTAATATAACCAGGCTTTTTCAGCTCTGCGGATCAGAAGTAAACCTAGTTCATCTAGTCACTGTAGTAACAGTATTACCTACAGAAGATCACAATCTCTTTTACTTTTGCTGTGGAAAAAATTGACACAATATTCCCTTGTTCATGCAGTTCTTCAGTTATTTGGAGAGATTCAGGGGAATCACAAAAAGTACCTACTTGCTTTTTATCGCTCACCCTTTTCCCAGCCTCCACCTTGATTCATCTCGTTATAAACTTTAGTGATTTAACACAGTGTGTCGTCTCCCGCTGAGCAAACGGAAAAGTGACAAGAGACAAGGTCGAGCTGCCCTTTGCTCCTCTTGATACACAAGCTATTTCATGTGTCTAAAACTCTGGCTATAACAGAACTGGAGAAATATCAAAAGATATTAAAGTTAAGAAAACAAGTCACCAGGAGACTGTAACCTTCATCAAGGGGGAAAGCAGAAAGAKTCTTATTCCTGGCTGTCCTGGTTGCTGTGCACTTGTCTGAACCCACAAAGCTCTTTTAATGTTCTATTTTATTTCACCCACTCTTGTTTGAAATGTGATAGTTTCAGAATTGAAAGCAATTTTCCTGAATTGATAGTTGAGTGATGCTGGAATGTATGTGGGTGTGTACACGTGTGCTCCAGCCGAAAAAGCCCTCCGTTGTCCCAGTAGAGGGACAATAAATATGACCATAAATGCCAATAAAAACAAAATGCTGATTTTTTTCCAGACTGATTACAGAGAAGACCTCTGTGAAGATAGTGATTGTTGGTCCCTGTTGGATATTTTATGCAATTGTGCAAGCACATCAAGGCTACACTTGGATTTTACTTTTGGTCCATTTAAAAGATAGCAGCAATAAATAAATAAATAAATGCACTTTGTTTTGCCCACAGTAAATGTAGACCTGGAAACAAAATCTGTATTATTTTCTTTTATTGCTGTCATTTCAAATATCTAGTAGATTTGAATGGGGAAAAATACATATAGTGGTACGCTTTACTCTGCCAAAGGTTTCAAAGGTGAATAAATAGGCTTTATTGGTTGTTTTTTGCATCTAGATATAGTATTTAATAGATATATCAAACAGTGATCCAGCTGCCAAATGTTCCAAGGAAATATTACACATATCACAGCTAAGACTTAAAATGTCATAACAAATCTATATTTTACTAATGGAAACAAGGCTTTTCAGATAGGGTGCTCAGAGCTTTTGAAGCATATTTTCTACTGATTTTACTACACTCTCTCAAATGTTTTGCAATTACATCCAACTACTGTTGTGAATAGAACTGCGATACACAAATGACCTTCATTTCCTCACTGTTGTGTTGACACATCAAAGCAGGAAATGAGAAGTCAGCCCTGGGTGGAGTAAAGCTGATAAGATACAAACAGAGGGACTCTTTAATGGACCATGATAGCTCTTCAAGCAGAAAGGATGCAGGATGTGTACCAGATCAAAAAACAAAACTTAAGCAACTTAAATGGAACTTTGGATGAAGTGTTGATGCCTAAATGCAGAACTACRATGCTGGAAACCTAGATTTTGTGCTGGCTAACTCCAGTGACTTAAAGCCCACTGGCAGCTTTCTCCTTGGCCTTCTGGCTCCTCCAGTCCATTGAACTTCTGGCTCAGCTCACGCCTAGCAGTGTGCTGAGCCTTTGCAGAGCAAAGTAGATGAGGGGACCTGGGTTACTTCTACATCCACTGGTATCCAGAAAGTGGATGTACATCAGAGATCAGTCTGGCAAAGTTCTCAGAGCACGCCAGATCTGAACCGACAGGACAGGATCACAGTTTGCGGTGGAGGAAAAAGAGATAGAGCCCCTCCATCTCTGCCACATCTGTCCGACAGTTAGGCTATTTTCTTAATAGTAAGAGACAGTGAGTTTAAATCCTTTGAGAAAGGAGAGAGAATCAAACCTGKGTCTCCTACATCTTTGGGCTATTATTTCTGTTTATAGCCTTTAGTATAAAAGGCTCTGTGTGTTGGAGGTGAATTTAAAATAATATCTTTCAAAAGAACAAATTTCAGATTTTCTTCTTCTTTTTAGGCAATGGCAGGGGGGCCTGCCCCATGGATAAAGTTCCAGGTCATGAGTCCTGAGTGCTTCTGCTTTTGCAGCTGGCCTTGTTACATCTGTTTAAATTAATCACTGAGGACAGACCTACAGCAGTCACCCACCCTCTATTGCCACAGCTCAGTATCAGGGCCTCCTCTTTTACCCCATGCAGGTGCACTACCTCTTGGATCATGGTAAGGTTTATGGAGCAGGAAAGGTCTTCAGACCTASTGTCCTTTCTGCCTGAGTGGCTCAGCAGTGCCTATGCATGGAAATCAGAATTAAGAGTTTACAAAAGATGTTGTGCTCTCGCAGCCACTTGGCAGTCATGTAGTGAAAAGCCAGTGGGTTGGATGAAGGCCAACAGATGATCAGACTCATTAATGGTCATTTGAGCATAAGTCCAACCCACTCAAAAACAAATTCACTCACCTATTGCCCATGTTACAAGTCCACAAGCCTGCTCTGAGAGATTGGCTTAGCCTGAATTTTGAAAAAGTCATCAGGGAAAGAGCTCAGACAATGTCAGTGCTGAGCAAAGCCAAAAGTCTTGCTTGTATAGCCAGCTTGTACAGGACTGGGCACAACCGGTGCAGCAGCACAGTCCATCAGCAGATGCTCGAAGTTGACTCTTCCAAAGATCTATTTAGATGATTTCAGACAGCCAGACTAGCAGCTAGAAACAGGAACAGAAGGTGCAATGTTCATGTAGCTAGACAAAATTAAACCTGGATTCAAGCCCACTCTTAATCTTAGAGAAGACTCAGAATAAGTGTCATGCCAGCTTTCCTCCTCTGTATTGCAAAAAGTACATTTTCATGCAGCTGTTGTCTTCTACTCCTTTCTTGCTGATGCCAAGACGTAATAGCTGTGTTATATTGCTGCTCCCTGGAACAAAACAGTTATAGTCAAAGCAGAGTGCTAAAAGATATCAAAAATCAGAGAATGTAATACAAGAACAATCATAGCCAGCTTTAACTCTCTATCTATTAATGGGCCAAGCATCACTTCAAGATCCAATTTAGAGAAGTGATTTCTTGACCTGAATAGTAGTTTCTAGGAACTCTTTGGTACACAAGTAAAGAGAATGGTCCTTGAGTTAAGCTTTACAGCAGATTCCTATACAGAGGTAATTTTACTGTGGTACAAAAACTTTATAGAGTCTTTCTCACAGATTCTTGAGTGATTTGGATATAACTTCTGGTTGCTTCATCAAGGTGCCTTTCCTTCTCCTCAGTCACTGTGGAGATATTTATAACAGCTCGATGTCTTTGGCCAACTAGATAGAAATCAGCTCTCTGGAGTGTTCAGTTTTCAGTGACTTGTTGCCAGATACTGACCAAACTGGCTCTTAATTTGAGGTGTCCTTTCCAAATCAAGTTTCAAGAGGCTTCCATAGTCTCAGGATAAAATATGCTTAGACCAGCATGCAAGGCTGAAAACACTGCCTCCAGGGAGGCTGTGCTTATCAGACTGTTTGTCTAAATGAAGTGCCTAAAACTAAGAGAAGTAGTCATAGTTTCTGTGGGTCTAGAGCTACACCTAAGCTGATTTACTCTCATAATTGACTCTAATTAGACATCAATCCTGAAAGCCAAAATGTTTTATCTTCCTCCTGGGAATGYTGAGAACTGGCTGAACATTATTTGAGTTCATCTGAAACTCCTGAACACTCCTATACCAAGACCTTCTTTACTGTTATCATCTTGTTCTTACTCATGTAACAAGTCTTTGAAACCTCTGTGGGGGCTTCAGAATGGATGAACTCAGTCTCTCACAGAAATCTAGCGCAAGGCACACGTCCTCCTGGAGACCCAAAGGTTTGCTATGGGGTGGATTTCACAGACACTGAGTAAGAGATTGAAACAGTTTTGCATCAAAGCTTTTGTGAGACCCTCAATTTCTCGAGGCCATGCCCACACAYGAAATTTTTTGAAAAATAGGTGAAAAGGCAAAGTCCAGTGAAGACAGAGGATGAAAAATGTATCAAACATCAAGTAAGAGTTGAACAGATGAGAGAAAAACTAAAAATGAGGAGCAGAGAGGGAGGATATGAAGAAAATTCTTTCTGATATAGCACTCAATAATAAATAAAATAMGTACTATCACAATATGCCTGGCTTTGGGCTGTTGCTTTATATCTGATACAAACAAAGTTCCCACTGCTTATTAAATTCATTGTAGTCATGCCTCTGCTGCCTGGAGCTACCTGGTCTCCTCAAATACTTGCATTACAAAACTGCTTTAGGGATTTCATTTCTAGTTGTTATCAAGATCTRCTTTCATCAGGATTTCAGACCAAATCTAATCATCATGCTAATGAAATGCTATCTTGACTGTACAGTGTATGCTTTGTTCATATTCACTATTTATTTTCTCTCAAATGAAGTTTGTAAGAACAATTTTCCAGATGCAGGGAAGAAATGTCACCACTGCCAGAGCCAGTGGATCCTTTCATCACTGCTAGGTCAAAGGAAATACTTCTGTGCTCACTGGTACACTCTGAATCACATTTAACCTCTGAAGTCCATGCTAAGAGATGATGATGGAGGCTTGCTCCCTGCAAGGCCCCAAGTCTGGTCGCCTGTGTGAGGTAAGAGTTGTACCACAAGCTCCAAAGAGCAGAATAGTCAGATCTTAGGAYTCAGTATGTTAATTTCTGGGCTTTTTTTCATCAAATAGACATATTTCCAGTGGCGGTGATTGACACTAATATAGGACCTAGAGAGAACATGGAGTCTTCATATGTGTTTAGACATACTAATTATTTATCCTCTTTCTTTTGTTGCATTCTGTCCTCACCTGTGCTGTGAAAGACACCAKCAGTCTCTACGTTGTGGTACCATAATGTGTCCGTATGTGTTGGATGCACCTTCGAGGGCTGCAACTTCTTGTTGATGCCATGAGTGCATTCTGAGACAGACTTGTGACCGTGCAGTTGTGCAACCCACAGCAGAGCTGGACTCCCCTGTTTATCTCTTCATATTAAATAGACAGAACAGTGGCTGYTCCTTTCCCATTTCTAACATCCCCAAAGTCCACCTGGGTCCCAGAATGGCTCCTCTGATTAACACCTATGTCTTGATCCCAGCAAAACAATATTGTTCTCATCAGGATACCTTTGTCCCAGGTGCTGGGCCAGTCACCTCCCAGCAGTGCAGGCAGAAATTGCTGATGGAGCACTCTGATGTTCTGGGGGCTTTTGCAGCCTGTTGTGCAGTTATGGCTGGATTAACTCATTTCTGCCTCAGAAATGGGTCTCTCTGGACAATACATGTGCGCTTTGAGTGACAGTGGATGGACTGAATGTTGGCAGGGCACTAAGATACTAAACACTAAGGAAATAGAAAGGACMTGAAGGCATCAGCAGTGAGGATAATTGACATTTCCTTATGGCTATGACAATGSGAGGGCAACTTCACAGCTGTGTTGGAATAAGAACAACTGCAAAACTGGATGCTGTGTGTTCTTGATCTAAGAGCTGACCCTAAATAAAATGGAATTACTTTCCACAGGGTAAAAAGGCCCAGCTAGGACGATGAATCAGTCAGATAATCAGTCAGAGAAAGGAAAGAAAGATTATATCAATTCCCAATGATATTTGGTGCCAGYGGACATGGACCAAAGCTGCAATGTCCAGACCTAGTTTAGGCTTCCCAGAGATCTGCACGTTCCTGATGGAGGTCTTAGACTGGACCTCCCTCTCTGTTGTTTGTGGGAGTAACACACATTTTAACAGGGAGTTGATCTACTGCCCAGGAGAAAGCTTGAGGCGTTGACTGGCCGTTTCTTCACAAACACGGTCAAAAGAGAGTCAGTCAAGACAAACGTGYGCTGCGTTCTTCCTCCAAGTCTGCTTGGATTCCTCCAGGTTGTTTGGAAATCATATAAAAAGGGATATGAGCTGAAATTCAGCCAGGTCATAGCTAATTTCTGCTGTGTCTAAGCCCTCAGACGTGTGTAGCCAGCAGGAGGTGCCAGGCACAAATTCAAGCACAYGGGTAACAGATGGAAGTCAACCCAAAGGGTAGCCACAGGCAGTCAACATTTTACAGCCAGTATCTGGGGCAAGTAAACTCWGTTGAATCTCTATTTTGAATTCTCTATTGAATCTCTCTGTTTTGGCAGAAATCAGCTTTTCAAGCAAAACAGACATTTTCCTGAAATATTTTTAGTCCTGAAAAAAAAAAGATTATTTTGTTCTGTCATTACTCCAAATTTCTTTTCTGTTTYTAGTGGAAAAAGTAATTTGAAAAATGGGAAAATTCTTTTTTGCTCTCCAACATTTCAAAATCATTTTCCCCCACAACCTACTGTTTTCAGTTTCAGAAAACAGAGGCAGGGCTGGGACTGAAGGAAGAGAGGGGGAAAAAAAAMCACTTCTGCAGCAACACACCTACAGGTTCTAGCTTCCATCTTTCAGACACATCGGAGCTTAATTTTCTTCTCAGGTGCAGATATACATCAGAGACAATTCCACCGAAGACAGTGGTGTTGCTCTGATGAGAAAATGGTGTAAGCTTGTAGCAGAATCAAGACTTTTCTAGTTAAAACATCTCAGTAAAGCTTTGGATGCTTTTTGCAAAATTCAACCTCTTATCTCACTCCAGATCCTTACAATAACCTAGACTCCAGGTAATCCTTACAGCTTGGATAAACAGCTGAATCTGAACTAAAGACCTCCAAGGATAAAAGCAGAAGTAAACTTAAAAAATGAGTTTGACTTTCAGGGAAAAAATGCACAAGAAAACTCAGAAACTAGAACAGAGAAAACCCCAAGGTGTCCTGGTGCAGATTACACGTGGTGGCAGTGATGGAGTTGACTGGCATTACAGACACCTAGGTGGGACAAAAAAGCAGCAAAACTGCACTTTGCAGTACAGATCCTATGGAAGGCTCAATCTAGACCCACGCTTTGCTGACAAGTTATCTACTATCATAATTTTTTAATGCTAGAGAGAATCTCAGAGTACTCTATCCTCTTTCATACTCTCTCTCCTTGTGCTCCTGTATACAATATTTTTACTAACTTGCTTTTCATCTGCAGTTGAACACTGAAATCAGTTTCATACTCCCATGGAACTCTTCAGATTCCCACCCAAATTATTCTAGAGGTGATCTCCTAATCCAGAGGGAGTATTTGCATCCAACATCATTTATATTCCCACAGTGTTCAGCGATAAAGCTTTGCCATCTGAATAGCTGAGGTCAGCATACAACACTACCTTGCTGAGACAGTCCATTCCCCCTCGGTTTCATGAGTAGTTACCAAGCAAGCATTCATGCTGTTATAAAGCCACTCTCATTTGGATCCTCTCATTTGCCTGCTGAAGTATAACAAATTATTTTTCTTGTCCTCTTTCTTTTTTTCCAAATTATACACAATTGCCAAAAGCTAAGCAATGGCTTTTGTACGAATGTGCAATTGAAGTGGGATCGCTGGTACTAGTTATTATTCCATTTCAGTAATGGTCATACCTTGAAAAGCCAAAGAAAAGCAGCAGAGCATAAAAGAGAAGCTCAATGAAGCAGAAAAGGTTTGATACGATATTCAAAGCTCATGTTCTGCTTGGGGGAGAGGTGGGAGACTATCCTATCCAAATATCAATGCTAATATACCCACCTCATTCAGGTCTAGAAATCTAATTCCTAAAAATTATTTTCTTCTTTCTGAGCCATGAAAAGCTAGATTGTGTATTAAACACCAGTGGCTTTTTTTCACCAGATATTAACCACAGGGACTACACAGGGTTGTTTGGCAGAGAGCAGAGGTATGTGCTGGGATTCGGTGGCTCTGATGCTACTATATCACACTCAYGGTCATAGGAGACTGAGGTGGGAGTTCGCACAGGCTGAGATTAACCCACTGAGGCTTATCTGAGCCCCTGCCCAGAGCCAAAGAAAAGAACTTTCTTCTCTAAGGAATTTAGAGTAATCAGAATGGAGRTCCTGGTTGGACTTAGCCTGTCAAAGTGACCAACTCTCTCCCCACTGAGTATAAAAGAAGCTCAGAGTCTTCACCGCTCATGGTGCTGGTAAGCTCCTTTGAACACTTCCAGTGTCCATTGGRATTGTGATTCTGAAGATCTAAGTCAAAACCCTGCCCATATCARCAGTGCCAATAAATTCTTCATGCGTCAGATTGGTGTACACACCGCTGGGACAGATCATCTTCACCGATCATTCTGTTACATCATGGGAGGACACAAGAAAAAAACTAATAAAATGGTCCCAGAGCAAGGTGATATTAGCCGTACAAGTAATTAGCTAGGTGGATAGTTATCATTTAACAAGCAAACACTAGCGCAAACACTAAGGCAGGACCTTTGAGATCATCTAAACAATCCTCATGCCCTAGAATCATCCCTTTCCAAACTTTTCTTGGTGGATGCTCCTAAAAGTATTAACTGCAAGAGGTTTCATACCTTTCCTCTTTTAATCTAAATGACCTTGTTCCATTACTCTTCACTCTCACATTTTCTATATCTCTAATTAATCTTGTTGCTTTTGTCTAAAGTTTGTCCTATCGGTCCGTGTAGTTTTTGAACTGAGATCTCAAAATTAGGCAACATATCGTAGCTGAGGCTGCATCAGAGTTGAGTAGAGTGAAAAGGATGATRTTGTGTGTGTCTGACAGCCTGTACTCCTGCTTATGCATCTCAGTGTGGTGTTTGCCTTTTTGCAACAGTGTGACATTATTCACTAAGTAAGAGCTTGTGATGAACTATAACTTCCCAGTCTTTGCTGGAGAATTACTCTCAAGCCTATCATTTCCACTCCTGTCTTTGTGTCGCTGGTGAAGAGAAATAAGAACCTCTAGAGCTTGATTCATCTCACCTGCTGCTGATGTCAACGTTAGGATAAAAGGAATTGCCATCTGTAGGTACCCGTCTCTCTATGTTGACTACATGAAGAGTTGGAGGTGGCTAGCTGAGACCAAGACATCTCCATTAGCAACTGAGGTCAGGGCAGAAGAATTCCACCCTCAGTTCGGAGCTTTGCATTTGTCCTTATTAAATTGCAACCTATTTTTCAGTTGACTTCTCCAGTTTGTCAAGATCGTTTCTAATTCCATTCTTGTCCTCCCATATTTTTGCAGCCTCTTCCRCATTGGTAACATCAGTAACTTCAGTGACYGTTCTTTCTTCTTAGGGCCTTGAGGACACTAATAGGCCTCAATRGCCCTGACCAGCCTCACCTTGGGTCTCCACCCACACCCTGCCCATGAGCTCATGAGACCTGTTTAAGCTCAAACCTGGGCCTTTAATCCCTRTTTGAGCTATGTTATAGGAGCACTGATCTCCAACTCAGCTACAGCCTTGCCTAGCCATGGACCCCATCGATCTGAATCCCAACCCGTGCACTGGCTTCCTGGCTTGACCTCAAACCTGCTGCACTGCCATRGACTCTGGGCTGACTCTAGCTGCCACCCTAGGCCTGTCTGTTCCCCTCACYGGGGAAATGAGGGGTGAAGGCCCTGCCCTGCCAGATGTGCTGTCATGCTCAGCTCCCCATCCCATAATTAGCAGCCAGCCCTTGCCCTGACATTTCTGTTCCATCACCAATTGATAACAAAAATGTTGATTAGTACCAGATCTTGTCACTGGTWTTAATGTATTAGATACAGGCTTGTATTTGACCTTTTCAGTGAAGACTAGCAGGAAAAAAAAGAACATGAAAAATTTCATCTTTTTGGCAACATCTGTCAATAGCTTTCCTCGCCATTGAAAGGCAGATCAACTCTTTCTTTGCTTTTCCTTTTTGCAGGTATGCAACTGCAGGCTACTTTTTTGCAACCTTTTCTGTCCCTTGGTGCTCGTATCTCACTGAGAGCCTTGACCTTCTGTACCTATTTGATTGTGCTGTTCTTCTATAATTATCCTTATCAATCTGGCCTAGTCTTCACTTTCTGTGTTTCTTTTCTTTGAGGAAACTGAATAGTTTCTGATTTAGCCAGGCTGGTGTCTTTTAACTTCCTTCTTTCATTTCAGAATAATTTGCACTTGTACCTGTAACAGAATGTCTTTAAGGAACTGCTACCTTTCTGGACTTTATTCCCTTAGGCTCCTGCCTCCCAATTATCCGGGTATATTGATGCCTGTGGTCTTGAAATCCATCGTGTGCATACTCTGCTATCCTGTCAAAGAGTCACGAACTCCAACAGTCCTTGGTCACTCTCACCCAAATTGCCTCCCACCTTCCTATTCTCAACCAGTTCCTCCCTCTTGGTTAAAATCAGGGCTCGGAGAGTCACCTGTGTAACTGCTAGATAGAGGCCCTGCTGCCAACACATTAAAATACATTTTTGGACAGTTTGTGTCTGCCTATATTTTGCTCATCTTCCCCAACCCGTGTCCTGGGGAACAAGTTGCCATCACTGCTCTCTTTTCRTTATCCAGAAACTTTCAATAACTCTAGCCCCACGTATCTCATGCACCACAGACACACCACAGAGCAGCTCCTCCTCCCCCCTGCTTGAGTAATCCTTACCCTTTTGTGTTACTGTTCCAGATAACAGAATTGTTCCACCTAATATCTGTTATGCCAAATTTATCATAATTTTGAGCACTTTGAGACTTTTCTTGGCCAATTTTCCTGTAATCTCTGATAATTTTAAAAGAACTACTATCACACAAAAAAACCTCATAGCAAATTTTTATCCCGTGGCTTAATACAAATCAACATTGTCCACAGGTATTACAGTGATGACAGCGGGATGAAAATGCATATGGAATGAAATGTCTGGGCATTTATCCAGACATTTATCCATTTATCCATACTTAGAATTACTACAGATTGGATTCAAAATACTTTTTAAAAGAACTTCTGGAATAGCTATAGACCCTCGTTTTTCAGGACGATAGAATCAAAACTGTTAGGATTCAGGAGGAAGGTTGTTCACAGATCATCTCTTGCACTGTTTCATCTATCTTTTCCTGAAACATGTGGTACTGGCCAGCAGACGAGACCGTGGCCTGACAAGCTCAAGGTCTAACTAAATATATGAAATCTTGTGGTGCTGTGGCTTATTTGCACCAAAGTGCATGCAAATACAAGCCACAGAATACTTGAAATGTTTTCATCTACATCTTCTAATTACCTTTCCCCAGCTATTTTTTCCAAGGATATTTAAACTTCATTATTCACTCCTGGTTGAGATATTGATAAATGTATGTATTAATTTACTATTTCAGTTGTGTATTTTTTTAGTTAATTATGTAGCAACTTAATTTATCTTTTGTCAATTTGTTTTCCCTCAATAAATGATCTGCCAGCAATACGTTATTTTTAATTAGCCTGCAGCAAGTGTATTTATGAATGTAAATCAAATGCTTATTTGAGCCATTAATTGAAAAGGAGAGATCATTGGAATTCATATTGTGTCATTCTCTTTTTTCAGTTTTCTTATTCTGGAAGGATTATGACAAAACAGTGCCTGCAGCAAAGAATTGACAACACACTGATAATCAGAAATGTTCAAGAAAGACAATCTACTTTTTTCTTTTTTTGGCAGATAATAAATTCCAGGTACAAAACCAAAAAGAGCTATAGTTGAAAATTTCCATTCTTGATGACTGGAAAAATAGAAATCCATCTTGGTTCCACTTCTTCTCTCATCCTTGTAAGATTTATTYAATTTAGGAGATGGTCATTCCAGATATGTCTACATGAGGAGGTGCAGAAGCCAAAACAAGACACTCATACTGAAGAGATACACACCTGTGCTCTCCAGATACATCACAGCTGTGTGATCATGGCAGCGTGGTTAAGTTAAGATACTCTGTTTTCAAYTGGAATGGAAAAAGGTCCCTCTGGAAACTGCCTTTTCCAGCCTTCTCAGGCCATATTCGATAGTCTGGCTCTCCTCTTGGGGAGATGGAGATAAGGACTTTGCCAGTGAAGACATCAGCAGAGGCCCTAACATCCAGCTCTCCCACGCCCTGGACAAAAGCTCCACTCTTCTACTAGGTGAAAGTGGGCAGAAAGTCCCTGAACAGCAGTGATCACTTGGATGTGCATGAGCTGCATGATCACATTCTACCCAATGAAACAACTAGAAAATATTCAGGAACAAAATACGGGGACTGGTATAATTTTGCTGCCTGAAGGGTTTTGTAGCTGCTGGAGTATAAAGATCTTCTGGATCACTGTCTGACATATTTGTGCCTATATTCCCAACAAGCCTGTGTCTGCTTCTTGGATTTTGCTCCAATGCACCTACTGAATCCTGTGTGTACRATAGCATTTTCCTTAGGCATTTGTCACTGTGATATCAAAATCCTCTCTGACATATGACCCCTCTCTTAGCAGAAGAATTCTGTTCCAGCTGTTTTTATCCTACAGTTTTGTTTGCTATTGCAGAAGCATCAAATCCCAGATAAATGTATACAGTGTCATTTTGTTTTATTTTCTCCATAGTTAATTACAGTAAGTTTTTCAGGCTTTAGATGTCACCTTAAACAAAACCACTGCCGATCACATTTCAGTCAGAGAGGTGTTTGGGGGTTTTATTGCATTTTGTAATCACACAATTCTCTCTATTCCAAGCAAAACACCAATGGCCCATCTGGCACATAAACAATAGTTCAAAAGAAATCCATTGTCTTATAATAATGAAGCAGRAAGCATTTTTAACCTTGATGTTCTTAAATGTGTGAATACTTCTCCATGAAAAGAGTGCTTATGGGAAAATCTCCTGGTAGTTCAGATTTTCTGAGGCATTCAGTACAATGGTCTCCCAAAGGGACCTTATCTTCATAATTATCTTCGTTATTGTTTCTCTGTGCCATGTATCACCCTGCAGCACTAATCCACCTGGAGTGCCCTTAATYGCTGCATGGCCGTATGATGAAAAGTGTCAGGTACCCATTAGGTATTGGAGGGTTCAGTTAATGGGAGTTGCTAATTAAATCTGAAGTAATCATTGTTTTTGAAACAATACATCTTGCTGTACTGAGAGGAGATTGTACTACAGCAGTATTATATCACCCATTGCCTTCTCTAGTGTCAATGTGACTTTAGCAAAATAGAAAGCTGCTGTGATTAGCAAGAATTTGACTGGGTTCAGGCTTCCTGTCACTGAAGGGACATCAGTTCTTAATTTCAAAGGACAGCAGGACTAGGACCTGGGAATAAAGTTATGAAAAATATTAAGAACACTTCATGACAATTTCACAAAAAGTAGAAAGACCGAGATTAGAAATTATCAGGATTATTTGTAAAGTTTCACTCCCCAAAACAGGATCGAGTGCTCTTTGCCACTTCTGTGTCACACATTCCTATGAGATCAGCATCCCTGGAGTCCTCACTCTGTCATCTGTCAGGACAGCAGTTTCTATTCGATTGCTAATGGGTTGCTGTGTGACCCCTCCTCATCTCCCTGAGTGCTTTAACAGAAGTTTACTTCTGCTGAAGTCAAGGGCTCAGCAGTAAGATAAGATGCCTTCACAGTCTTGGAATTTAACTCATAGTTAGGTGTCTAGAGTTGTATATTAAACAATTAGCATGAGTTCTCTGCTACTTTCAAGGCGTGAATCCCACAATTAAGCACCAGAAAAGTCCATAAAACCCCCGTTCAGATGCTATCTCATCCGATTTCCACTCTGAGCAAGCTTAAAACCACCTCATTCTTAATACCTCTGTGCCACTTGGTCTCTAGGTCAGATATGTTGTGGGACTTATTCTCTAAACAGCGAGTTCCTGGCTGAGGTGGTGTGCTCGAGGCAGGTGAGCTATATGAGGCAGAGCAGAAACAGCTGGAAGGTCATCCTGGGGCTCTTCCCAGGCTGAGGTGCCAAAAACCATAGGAACAAGCAATGGACAGGGCTTAGGAGGGTTAGCTGCCCCTACTTGCTCCTCCAGCTCTTAGTAATGTGCTATAACCACAGGGTAACTGATCTTCTGAGGCAGAAACCCTCGATGAGGAAGTGTACAGCTTACAGTGAAAACACCTGGAGAGGGGAGGAGATGATGGTCCACTCTAGTCTAATGAATGGTTATGTATGTTCCGGCTGTGGGACGGTGGTGGTAGAGTGGGCACAGTCCCATTGGGCAGATCAAGGCTCCATACCCTCTCTTSTAGCTGTCTGGATGAAGGCTCTGTTTGTCATGGTCAAAACACTCAATTCCAGGAATTCTAGTTAATTTAATTTACTGCAAATTATCAGAGAATTTTAATTACTACCTCAAGTATTGAGAAAAACAGAAGATATAAACAATTAAACAAACACTCATGCAAACACGTTTCCTACCCCTTCTGCGGGTTCAGCTTCAGTTCAGCAGCTCTCCTCCCCTCTTCCTACTCTAAATTCTCCTTGTTTCTRCCTTACATTCACTCAGTTCCTCCCAATCCCTTCGGTGAGGTAACAAGCAGCACAGGAGGTTGGGGTCTTGTGCATAACCATTTCTTTCTGCTGTTCATTGCTTCTTGCTCATTTTCCTCCGTTGTTTCTTCTTATTGCTCCTCTGTTCTGGCATGGAGTGCCACGGAGGCTGAAGACTGTGTATCCAGCTGTGTCTCCGCCAATGTCCCCTTCCATGTGTCTCCTCCATCTCTTTCATGTCTCTTCACAAAGCTCTTCACATGTTTCTTCCTGKGTGTCCTGTCATGTGTGTCCTCCTGTGTCTCTTCCCATGGCCATAAGAAAGCAATGAAATTGCTAAGATTTGGACCTGCTTAGAGCTACCAATAACCCATGCAGGTGGTCAACTGCATCTTTCAAGCTATTGCATTGCCCAGAAGCCTAAACATATTCTGAAGAATGGACCAAAGAGATCTGATCTGGGATTTCCATATGCCTGGGCGATTTTGGCACCCAGGTGTCTGACCAGCAGGTCTCTCCAAAAATCCTAGTCATCTCTTCCATTTGACAAAACTTGGTGACTGAAAAGTCCTGTTAACCCACTCTCCCCCCAAATCCCTCCTAAAATTGCATTCGATTCCAGCATTRGACTGCAGCTCTGAGAAAAAGTAGCACTAGAAGATAGAAAAGAGGAGGACTACTGCCACATAACACGTGGACTTTCATCCCTCAGCTAGTCCCATTTGCACTGGRAGATTCTCAGATGTGGAGCGATCAGTTGATGTCAGTGGCAGTCACCAATGAAAAACTCAGCTGAATCTTTGGGTTTTCTGCAAGTTGTCTCTTCAGGGTATTAGTAGAAATATATCTGCATACAACTGGCATAGGTTAGAGCWACTGAGGTAGGCAAAGGGGGCAAATTCTTACTAGGGCTAAAAGAAACAATTATCCCCTGAAGTGGAAGCTGAAGTACAGTTTGGAAATTGTTCTTCTTTTTCTGAAAGTACAATTTAAAAAAATAAATCTGATTAAAGTTTAATTTAAAGAATGTCCTGTGTTTTCAAATTCTTGATTGAATTACCCTTTAAAAATTAAATTGAAATCCTTTAGGAGTTATTGATTCAGAAGGAAGAAAATGCCAATAGTGCCATTTTCGCCTGAAACTCTGCCCATCAAAGTGACATAATACTTTTCAATTTGCCTAAATAACTCATTGGACCTGACTTATTCTTATGGCTCRCTTTTCCAGCATTCACTGTCCATTTAGTGAGGCAGGAAGAAAGATGTAGGAGGCCTCGTTCTTGTCGTACATAGTGACAATTGTAGCAGTCAGGCACAAAACGGCTCACTGACGTCTCTATGGAGATGCCCTCACTAAGTGATTGAGAATGAGCATAAGGGACTTCTCATGATGCTGCTCTGAGCCCATGGGGCTGGCACAGCCCAAAAAGCCTTTGGGATACATCTGTGAGCTTCGAACGTCCTTTGTTTAATGGTGACTGTAGAGGGCACAGGAAGAAGAGTTTGACTTAGCGAAGCCCTGAAACTGTATTAAAAGATGCCAGAGAACAGACATGTGCCAAGCCACACAACAGCGTGATGGAGGCCTCGGGTTCCTTCTGGCCTCCTGCCCATGCACTTGCTCCTGCRTGTGAGAACTGAATAACTAAGAGTTGAACTCTAAACATTCCTTTTTCCCTTGTTAAATTAGACCTGCAGGAACAGCAAAAGCACTACAAAAGAAGAAATAAACATTCCATTATGTTTTCCAGGAGTCTCAGCTCATGTTTGAGTTAAAACACCAATATGACAAAAAAGTCAGAATGAATAGAGCTACCAAGATATAAACATGGTCTGTATAATTCAGACTCCCCATGTGAATAAAAGGTTGCAGCTCTCAAACAGAGGCACTGTTGAGAACGCACTTGAAAAAACGGATGAATCAATTAACGCTTTTGATAGTTTGAATGTCCCTCTATCTAAAAAATAAGCACTGCTTTAATAGTGAGATAATTCAGTTTACTGAATCCAATTACATGTAATTGGCTTTTTTCCTTTTTTTTTTTTCTTCTTTAATTGCTGTTGGAATCAGGGCTCTGATGCACTTGTGCTGGCTCTGCCAGATGTTTCTGTTATTGGTGTTGAAAGGGCATGCTAGGGATCATAGGATTCAATTAACATCAGAGTTGCAGTTTGGATGGTAGGAAGGCATCATCTACTTACATCTTTGTGACCCTGGCTGGAAAAATACTTATTAAAGTTCCCAAAGAGGCAAAATATCTGTTATTCTTTTCATTTCTTCTCTGGGAGAGCAAGTCTCTGCTTTAGTATGATGCTTATGTTCTGGGATATAAAGTTTTTAATTCCTCCTCTATAGAGAAATGTACTGYGGCAGCAACAAGAGCTGGAGGCTACGTGACTCCAACAAGTTTTGTGGGACCTCGGTGGGAACATTTACATGCCTGCCCAGGACTCCTGCTCGCCAACACTGTGTCTTCCTTAGCCACAGCTGTCAGTACTTTGATGCTGAGGACTGATTGTATACAGGGTGTTGATAAACTGACCCACAGCTTGTTATAAACTTTTCTTTACCCCAGAGTCTCTCCAAATCTATATTGATCTGCCCTGGATTCAGTGCCAAGGGCCAGACACAAGGATTTAACAATATGCAGAGATGTTTGCAGTATAAGCCAATGTACCTAAGAGCTGCATTTCTGAAGGCCTTTGAACAACTAACATGTATCAAGCACTAAGAATCTCTCTTGGCTCCTAGGTGACTTACACCAGCAGCTGTCTGTCTCTTTTAGGGTGCATATTTTTGCTGTATCTCACCAATACATCCAGAAAGTCTAAGTTAGTCASTAAGAACTTATATATTGGGAAGCATGTGACATTCTGCAAGTTTCAGTAGACTTAGTAAAGTGCTTTGGATGAAGACTTCAAGCCRAAGATTTGTCTCACAGAAATTTTAATAAAATAGCTAGCTGGCTCAATGATGCTGCATTTACTCTGGCTACAACACAACGAACGGCTTGCCTCAGGCATAGTCAACACAGACACAGCTTGTGTTTTTGAAACTGTCCCACCTGCTACTGCTAAAAGAAAACACCAGCTTGCCCCCAGAACTGGGCTCCTTTTGCCTTTTTTTTTGTTGCCCTATCTCCTCAGAACTGCAGTTACCCTTTGGAGGCAAGGCTTTCGGGTCTAGCTTCAGTTCCCTTAATGCAGATCAGCTCATCTCCAGAACAAGCAGGCAGTACATACTAGTTGCTAAGTAGGATGCTTTCTGACAGATGTTCAAATGTGGCCTTCTGGCCGTGTAAGAGAAACAGGTCAGAAGTCACAYGAACTACAACTCCTGTGGGACACTGCAGCAGCATTTCCCAAATTGTGGCCTTTTGTACTCAGAACACTACTCTCCAGGTTTTACAGGAAAGCAAACTTTTTAATTGAAATAAGAAATAAAAAATAGTTGAAACAATTTCCTAACAAGATGACCATATTAACAGAAAGATTTCTGCCTGGCTTAGGTATGATCTCCCCTTCCTGGCCTTCTTTACTGGATGACATTTTAACAACCCCTCGTTGAATGAATTTTTGCAAGATGAGAGGAAAGAAGCACTCTGGAAATGCTGGATAGTGTTATTAGATGGCCATTTGGTGTGCAGCACAGAAATGATTTACAAAGCAGTTCATGCAAGTGGATGTAGTTCACAAAGGTCCCCAGGCACGGAAGGTGCTCCAAGCACGCAGAGTGCTGCCCTGAATTTGCATCAGCATCTAACAGACAGGTCATAATACTCTGTGTTAAGTGATGAAATACTGAATTTATGGATAGACAAACAACTGGAGCAGGAAAGCACATGCTGGAGGTTGGGACAGGTTCTTGTATTAAAGTGAATTAAAATTTCCCTCTTTTTACTCAGTTCCAGAGGAAGACACTGTTTTTCCCCTACCTGTCTTGCAAATTCTAAATACTACATGCTCTGTCGCCCCAYGCTCATTACCACTTCAAGGATGCAATGGGAAATTCAATTTAATTAGCTGCTAACAGACAGTTAAGAATGTAGCCCCCAAACTGATGTGTCCATGCAGTGATGGCAGGTACCTAATTTGTATTCACTGATTTGATTTTGAACCTGGAACTTCCCAGCAATCTCAGTTTGGGGGATTAGAAGGACTAACAGCAATTGCCAGCTCTGTCCCTCCAAACAGACAGCACAGTTTGCAGCATCCCCAGCAGAAATGCTGCCACATCATCTGGCTGGTCTTCTGCGTCTTGCTCTTGGATGCACAAAGAGAGAAGGGGCTGCCTCACTCTTTCAGGAAGATGCTTAAGCCACTGTCTGGTGCATAGTTTTATAACACAGCCTTCTGCTTCTCCTGCTCCCAGGGCAGAAGTTCCTTCTGTGTCACAGCTGAAGGGCAGGGAAAAGAAGAGGCCTCCTYGCAGCTTTTTGAGACGCTTCTTCATCTCAGAAGGGTCTTTCCTGGTAAGGGAAGAGATGCCGTCTGCACTTCTGTGTGTTATTTAGCTGAAATCCTGGCCCCAAAGCTGTAGCCTTCCTCTGAGTCTCTAGTGTGAGCAGTGGGTGGGCAGGCCCTTTGGGCACTGTCATGGTAGTGCAAGTGCTCTGGAAGAAACAGGAAAGGGCTTGAGGAGATAGAGCATGAGCAAGAGAGAGAGAGCACCATGAAGAGTAAAGCAGGAGCAGCAGCAGCACCAAGGGTCTTCCTAGGTGCACGTTAGGGCTGAGAAAGACCTGCCCCAAGGCATATGTTAGCAACTTTCCAGCCCAACTCTCCCTGGGACTCTGGTTCTTGTTGGCTACAGTTGTAGTCCCAGGTCTGCACATGTGAGTGCTTGGCTAGGTCCCTAAAAAGAGACCTCTTGACACCCCAGGGACACAACTTCTTCATGCCACAATCCCCTGCTGCAGAGCTCAGGGCTCACAGCTGAAGTTATGCTGGATCAGAGGACCAAGAGAAGATGGCACCGCCATGCTGCTACAGGGTGGAGGTCACCCTGCTCGCAGGGCATTGCCTCCCTCTGTTCCCCTCAACAAGCCAGCTCTCAGCTTATGTCCCTGCACTTGGCCTGTTGCCAGCCACAGGAACACCCAGCTGCTCTGCAAAATAAAAGGGAGAAGAAGAGGGGAAAAGAGCTCAGAGGGCAGAAGGACAAGCTCTCTGCCCACACACCCAACTCCCTGTGCTCTGCCAACACTCTGCCTTGCAGTCAGCTGGAGATCTGCCCTGGGTGCTCGCTGCCAGGACAAGACAGCCCACCTTCCTACCAGGGCTCCAGAAGAAAGGCCTCGGCTGTTCCTCCTGACTGTCCTACATCCCAGCTGAGGATCAGTGGGAAGTTCAACTCAGGCCCTTTCGCACCGGGCTCGTCCAGTGCTGGGAGAGCCAGATGCCAGCAAACATGGAGAGTCCTCCTTCTTTACCAGCTGCCTTTCGGCCTCCYGCCACTGCTGCTCCATCTTCTCCAGCAGCTGCTGGTTGACCAGCAGAGTTTGTCCCAGGGCCTGAAGCAGGGAGAGAGAAAGAGCTCGAGAGCTGGAGCRGGAGCAGGAGGCTGCCRGGGAGCAGGGCGATGGCCAGCACTGCCCTGCGGCTGACCGGCGCCGCTCTGCACCCAGCCGTCTGGGCRAGGACTGCACCTGCACACGCGTGTGCAGCAGCATCCCCACGTGGGTGCAGGGGCGACAGTCTGCCTTGGGCAGCTCTCCTACCTGAAGGCTCTGCTTTGGCCGCTGCTCCTTTTCTTGGGAGCCTTCCTCCAGAGCCACATCCTTCTCCTGAGATGGCACAGGAGTCTCCAGGGGTGGCACAGATGGCTAAGAAAAGAGAAGCCATATGCTGCTGAAAGTGACCATGACCTGGTGAGACCAGGCATGTACATCCTTCAAGGCAAGGGAAGAGTGAGAGCCTCGGCTTGGGTGCTTGATGCAGGCAAAAGGCCAGGCCTGGCTGGGATCACATAGTGCCAGGCTGCAACAAGAGTGCTGGCAAGATGCCAAGAGGCCTGCAGAAGCTGGCAGGGCCAGGCACCTGGTGTGGGAGCCCAGCCCCCAGGACACTGGGGTTTTGGGCATGAGCTCTGGRGGCTCCTTGTCTCCACCAGCTTGCCTCTGGTCTTCTTGAAGGCACTGGCAAATGACTGAAGCTCTTTGGTAAGCTCCATTTCTGAAAGGAAAAGGCCAGAGGTGAAAAGAGACCTCCAAAGCCAGCAGGACTTCCCTGCTGTTGGGCTCCCTCTGACAACTCCCTGCAGGACAGCACGAGGGGGCACACACACTGACCCCTGCCAGCCACTCTCTCCCTCCAGCAGCCCCCGGTGCCCAGGCCACTCCCGCTGGGCACCAGACCTCACCCTCCACCCTTGCCTGCCTACCCTGGCAGATGGCTTCCTCCATGTAGGCRGCCAGGTCCTTCACGTACTTGGAGATGCACCTGACGGCCGCATCTACAATCTCGTCGCATCTGGGCTCCGGGAGCTGCTCTTCTGCTGCTGGAGGTTGTTCTGTGAGACGGGCACAAGGGGGAAGAAGGGAGAAGAGAGTGACCAAGCGCTGCTCCTGCCAAGCACACCCATTACCTGTCCTGTGCCGCCCAAGAGCCACAGGTGTCCTGAACTGCTGGAGCAGCCAGGAAAACATCAGCAACAGGCAGGGCAGGTGAACCTCGCGGGGGCCCTGCAAGGCTTTCCATTCCCCAGAATTGGGGACGTCGGCGTCGAGGCTCTGCTCGAGCTTTGGGGACAACGGTGGGAAAGAGAATAGCTCAGCAGGGCAGGGGGAAGATGCAGAGGGACGGGATCCCGAYGGAGGCTGGTGGCCCTGGGCGGGGGAGGGTGAAGGCAGCGCAGGGCTGCTGGAGCTGCCGCGGTGGTGCTTGGAGCCTGCTTGGTACAGCCCCTGCTGCAGCAGGAGGTTCTGGGCACCTCCCTGGGTGGCACGCTTGGCACAAGTGCTGCTGCTGACCAAGGGCTTCTCACCCGCTCTCCCTCTTTGGGATTGATCTGCCCAGTGCCCTTCTCCTTTCCTGGCAAAAGGCAGTGGGGATGGCAGGCACAGGCTGCCTGCAGCTGGGCCAGGCTGGGAGGGGAGCGGAGATCCCATGGGTTGGGCTGGGTGGCTCTACTCCTTGTTGACCAGGCACGGGTGTCCTGGCAGGGGCCAGCCAAGAGCTCTGTGCTGGGGGCACAGCTGCCATCGCTCACCAGGTCCTGGTCATTGGCTGGGTGGGAGGTGATGGTGCCACTCTCCCCGTGCTCCTCTGTGAGGCCTACAGCTGTGAGGGTCTCCATGGGCGCCTGGGTCTCCTGGCACCTCTTCCTGCCAGAGCAAGACAGGAAAGGTGGGCACTGCAAGGAATGCCCAAACCCCAAGAATGAACACTGGTGCCTGCCTGCCCTGGCACAAGCTCCTCTTGCTCCTAAGGGTCTCTGGCCTGCTGGGCACTTTCTTACTCACACAGGGCCTGCCCAGCTCCTGGAGGTGAGAAGTCATGCTCCTCAGCCAGGTCCTCTTGACTTTGCGAGCTGGTTGCATGCATGGCAGCCCACGCTTGTCTACCAGGCTGGGCTTCCCCCACAGCAGCGCGAAAGAGGTCCAGGGACCTGCTGCATCCCAAAGGGCAGCAGCAGCCTCTTGCCTTTCCAACTCCAGCTCCTCCCACCAGTGCCTCTCAGGGAGCTGGAAGCACACTGTCTTGGAAGGTTTGTTCCTCCTCCCTTCCTGACGAAGCATCGCTATGACAGGCACTCAAAGCCACCGACTCTGAGCTGTCAACGCCACAGGAGAAATGGAAGGTGTGAAAGTGCTGCTTCAATTCATGAGCAGGTCCTCTCACCACCTCCCACCTCCTCAGTCACCCAAGGAGTGTGGGACCTGACCAGGAGCTCCTGGCAACACAGCCAAGGCCACTGTCATCCACGAGTGCCAGTACTGATGCATGAGTGAGCAAAGGCTGCTGGGAAACTCTGGGGCCAACCAATGGACTTTGATTTGCAAATGCACCCACTGGCAGGGGTCAGTGTTGGCAGGAGTGAGGATGAGGCCTCTCTGCAGGCCTGCTCCAGCTGACAGAGCCCAGAGCTCTGCTCCAACCACAACATGGGGGTGCCAGCCCCGGAGGCGCAGCACTGAGGTGTCCCCAGCACCACTGTGTGTGCTTGGGCCAGCGCCCGGCCTCTGTCCCTGGTGGCAGAGCTCCTGAGCTCCCCACTTGCTCCTTCCTCTGCCTTTGCCCTGAACGCTGGCTTGCGGTCAGGCAAGTGCCTCCATTTTTAAATGGTCTCTATAGTGCAGACATGTCCCTGGCCAGCACAGGGCTCTGACAGTTTGGCCAGTGCTCATTTCACCTTCCCTCATGTTTTGAGCTAAGGATACCCCAGCTTCACTGACAGCACCATTTACTCTACCCTGACTGCACAAACAACTCTTCCTGCAGCCTGTGCTGTCACTTCTGAAGTGACTGCAGAGCCCAGTCCTCTTTTCCTGAAAGACACCAGCTGCAGCTCTGTGAGCATCACCTGGCTTCTCACTGCCAGAGAGCTTCCCCAGTGAGGCTCATGGTATTGACTGCCCCAGGGATACCCCTGAGGAAAAGGACCTCTGATGGGAACCAGGCTGGAGTTCAGGGGACTGTCCCTTCAGCAGCACTCCAAGCAATCGGTGATGAAGTGTATTTTGAGAAGCCCCTTGTAGTGTACCTCAGCACAGCACACCAACCTTTTTACTTGGCTCCTGGACAACAATGAACAAAGAAATGCTTTACCATTTGGGACAGTTTCACAGATAATAGATTTGTTCATTTGGACGATATCCAGCTCAGTATAGTTTGTCCCAGTAAAAGCAATCCAAGAGGTGAAGAGGAAGGCCATTCTAATTCAGGACACAAGCCCTGGAGTCAGACCATCAGTGATAACCATCACTCTTGAATATATGTCTGTCAGTTTGTCCAATTCTCCCTCTACAGAAAGGGACATGAGAGTTGCTGCTGTCTAGAGGCATCTGGAAGGGTCATGTTTTTTCTGTGTATGTCTCACTGCACTTTCCCCCTCCACATCAGAAATGCTCTTCATTCTTTGTGTACAGACTGCATTGCAGAGCCTTGGGCCATAGACAGAACAGCAACGGATGTACCCAAACACAGTGCGAGGGTGAAGCTCTCTTCAGCATCAGTTTCTGGAGGACAGACACTACTTATCAATCTATCTGTCCCTTTACTCCCCTTCCTCTGGCATAGGGCACTATGGTGCATATAGAGGAACAAGTGAAGAGGGAAGGGGACAGGAAACTTTGGAAGGTTTTAGAGCATGCAAGTGACTCTCTGCATGGGCCATTGGATTTGGGTACTCATCTTCTTCTSAAGTCCTGTTCTATGTGCCAATACATGCCACCTGAATCTTGCCCCAAATTCTGCCTGGGCCCTCTTTCTCAGCCCAGCCCTTTGGTCACCTAAAGCCAGATAAGAAACCTCTAGTACAACATGAAATCAAGCCCAGATATCTTGTATTTGAGCCTCTAAGCAATGACCTCCTGCCTTTTCCAGATCAGCTCTGGATACCTGCAAATCTTTGTGATTGCAGGGCCATGAGCTCCCTGTATCTCTGGGCTGCACAAGAACCTCAGCACCTACAAAAAAAATCTTTCCCCTTATGCCTCTGCTGGGGCCACAGTGCATCAAGATCACTTCTGCTCTGTTTTCCAATCCACCATTTCTTAATCTCCTTTGTTATCTGGAAATACTTAGGCTCCAATGTGTAAGATAGACGTTTCAGAGATTGAGTCTGACAAAGGCCATTGAATCCAGTGTGAACTGGAGATGCCTTCTGCTGAAGAACTGACACATGGCTGCAGCACTGGTTTGTGCCAGAGCCTGAAAAGGAAATGCAGGTGTTCTGTTTCCAACCTTGTGCTTCAATGCTGCTCTTTGGAAGCACGAGAAGGAAGGGGAAAAGGCAATCTGAACATCTTTGATCCTCCAAAAGAACTGAGTTTTAGTTCAGTATGAGTGTGGGGGGTAAGAGTATGGGTCATTGCTTATTTAAGCCTAAGAGGGTCACCCCCTTCTGATCTTGGAGATTTGAGAAAAAATGTGGAACACCGTGAGCCAGATGGGAATCAAACTCAAAGCTCCTTCCAAATGCCTTCATTAGTTTTTAAGACAGATGCTTCAGAAGGATGAATACTAGCCATGGGGTTAGAGGCTATAAATACAGCCTGCAAGTTCTCCAGGCTGCTTTGCTGTTGAAGGAAGAGTTACTTTTGTACTAGCTGCAAAGAATTCCTCCAAGTTTTATTCAAAGAAAAATGTTCCTTTCTTATCTTGGGCCTTAAAAAGATTCTTTTCACCAAACATTTCCTTGACATCATCCAAGTCAGGTGAATTATCCCATGCCCTGTGTTTTGCCTGTTTGTTGCCTTTTGCTCCAACCCTTTTACCTAGCCACAGTCACATTTTTGTATGTGAGCAGTGGAAGCCACCAAGGGAAATGCGTATGTCCTTTCCATGTTTATTCCTCTGAAGTACTGATTCAGTATGGGAGAATCTCAAGTCTTTGACTGAAAAGAGGTCACATACATACAACTTCTTCCAGTATATTGGTTCCTTGAATTTAAACCACAGACTACTGTAAAGGGGTTTGCATAATGGTAAACATGCAAGTCATCCCATGGCAGCAAGCTTAGATCCACTGGGCAAGGGTCTGTAACTCTACTAGAAAATGGTTAGAGATCCACAAAAGAAAAAAAACACTGAAGACCTCTAAAGAGGGCATTAATTGATTTTCCCGTCAAGGGGCAAGAAGGATTCTTCCTCCCCAAATGCTTTTTCCTGCAGCCATCTTTCCCAAAGGTGGCTTGTGATACCCATATCATGATATGCCACTAGATCTCATTGCCCCAAGAAGACTATATTGCTTGTTTTTCTAACAAGCTGAAAAATAAGCTATTTTAAAAACAGAATCCCAAAGAGAAATCCCAGAACAAAACAATGATTCCTTTGCCTGGACTACTTTTCTACTTTTTTTTTTTTTTTTTTTTTTTTTTTTTTTTTTTTTTTTTTTTTTTTTTTTTTTTTTTTTTTTCCTGTCTTGTGAGGCAGAGACCAGGATGTCACTGCTCTGTTCTGCAAGCCTCAGAGAAGAAACAACCCTTTTTTCTGCTTCATTTTCACCCTATATTCTTTGCTGGTTTCATTAGACTCTGAGGTCTACAATGTGGAGATTATATTCTACAATATATAAATGCAGATAGGATTTGGCACAAAAGGGTTTTGATTGTGCTTCAGCCTTCGTATATTACTGTGTAATGGCAATGATAATATTACAGTATTGGAGACCAGAATCTGGCCCCATGATTTGGCCTCTCATTCACAGCTCCTCAAGAAGAAGGCAGGACAGAGCTGACCTGAGCCATATGTATATTCACAGAGAGGCTTAGGAAACAAATGTATTCATGCTTGTATTGCAATACTTGCAGCAAAGAGCAGCTGAGTAGCCACCACAAACCGTTTGCCCATCAGCTCATTACTCAGCTGGAATATTTATACTGCAGTCTGGCACACCCRCTGCTAAGGAGCTGAATTTCCATGAGTCACCTCAGCCAAAAGAAAACAATTAAAGCAAACTCAAASGGGCAGCACTTTTATTCCTCCCTTCACGTCTGCAGTTTCCCAAAGGAAGACGGARAGTGCTAAAGCTCTGCAGAGCCCTGGGTGGCAGCAGAGCCCTGCAGCTTCCCAGGGCAGATTCAGCACTGCTTTTTGTAGCACAGTCTAAATGGCAAGGTCTAATTGTCCAGCTTAGGGCAAATGTTAATTGTTCATTATAGCAAATTGTATTAAGCTAGGGAAAGTAAATTATTAGGCAACTCTGCACAAAACATCCCAAGAACATTTTGTTGGTCTCTATTCATTCTCATGAGACAACTAGCCTCTATCTTTGTGCAGAAAGAAATGGAACGGGCCAGAAAGTAAGTGTTTTGACCCATGAAAATAAATAAATAAATGATTAACACAAATTTTTAAAAAAGTAAAATAAACATTTGGATCCATGACCTTGTCCTCCAAAATAGGAAGAATAATCTCTCTAGAATAATTCAGTACTCTGAAAAGTTCTATTCAATTTRATACAGAGGGAGAAAAATTACTTCAGATAAACCAAATTTTGTTTTCTGTAACTGAATTTCAATTGTGAATGTCTGTGTTCAAGTAGATATAATTTGAGGCGAATTCAAGAAGTGTCTCGAATCTGCCTGATCAAAGCCCTGAACCACCTAGTCTGAACGTTGGCCTTGCTCTTAGCAGGAGGTTGGATKAAGTGACGTTCTAGGTGATTATTAGGTGATTATTCTATGGCTCTKTAATAAGGACATTTCCAAAAGAACTAATATGACCTTGGAAGGTGCATCATTTTCTGTGACCCAGTATTTTCTGCAACTTGGGTCCCTCACCTGAGCCAAGAGGCACCAAAAATGCCCAACTGCTTTTAATGTCTTCAGATTCTAGTTTCTCCATTAGTACATCTCCTGCCCCTTCTGCATATCAACAACATCCTATAGTGTTTGTGATCTCAAAGCAACATACTGCCTCTGAACTCTCAGAGCACGTGCAGCTTTTCTGCTTAAACTATCTTGTCAGGACTTTACTGCAGATATTTAACTGCTTATCTTGCCCATATGACCTCCTCCTTTTAATTGGCTCTGTTAGGAAAACGCTCGCCCTTCTAACACTTCTGTTGATCATTAGTATCAGAAGCAACAGCTAAAAATAAAAGCTCACAGACCCTGAGCAGCAACATCCTGCTTCCCTGATTCATGTGAGAGCATGTGTGAACTAGCAGCCCAGATCTTCTCCTAAGTAGCTTCTCTGCTGACTGAGACTCACGGACATTCAATCACCGGGGTCTAAGCAGCCCAAAACACAGAAATGCCCTCAAATACTGGGCTTAAACCGCCGGGTTTCAGTTGCTGCGGCTGCAGCATGACGGCTGCGGGAGGCCGGAGGCGCTCGGGGGCGGCCAGAACCGGTTCCGGCCGGCTCTGAAACCGGTGCGAACCGCCCAGGGGGCGCCAAAGGCGCTGCGCGGGGCGGGATCAGGGCGGCCGTGAGGGAGGCGGCGGGCGGCCGGGGGCACGCTGCGTGCCCGGGGAGAGCTGCCGAGGGACCGCGGCCGCGGAGGCTCCGTGCTGAGGCGGTGACACCCCTGAGAAGTGCCGAGCTGCTGAGGAAGCCTGGTAAGAAGCCCTCGAGTGGCTGCAGAAGCCGGGGGACGCGCAGCCCATGCCTGCGCTGCTGCTGCCTCCAGGAGACCGGGGAGTGGGAGCATCCTCACTGGTGAAAACCAGGGGAGCTGAGGCTGTGGGGAGAGGAGGAGCGCTTGACAGAAGTTGAGCCTGAGAAAGATGGAGGAAGGGTGTTCCTCTATTTCAGGTTTATTAGGTTTATTAGGTCCTGTTCCCCCCCCAACCCCCCCAGTACCTGAATTGGTCATTAGAATTTGTTGTTAAGTGACAAACTAAAATTATGTAACGGTTCTTCCAACGAAGATTGTCCTGCCTGTGTCACCAGGTTAACTTGTCCACTCTGTTACCACCCAAGGGGAGTCTCCTTTGGTTTTTTGGGTTTTTTTGGTGAATAACAGTATCTCTGTGGGAAGGTTACATCCTCAGTGGGCAGTGAGGACTCCAGTGACTTTGGCTTAGCAACGGTAGTTTGCAGACACTGAGGGGATGACACAGATGATAGGATATAAGTTCTCAGGAACAGCAAGAAAGCCTAGCTAGGCTACAAGCTGGCTGTGAAGGATTGGGAATCCTTGTAATCATCAAGCAGGTTTTGTGGAGGTTTTGCTTTAAGGCAGCTTGGGTGGCTCCAGCAGCTTGTTCCTTGCTGTTACCTGTTCACCCGAAGGAATAGTCSAGCAGCTATTGCAGTGAAGTTGCAACTGACTGTTGTCCAAGGGTGAATGAGGAAAAAGAAAAATGCCTCTGAACTTGTGGGGAAGGGGGGAGGGAGGGAATGGGTACAGAGGGTGTTTGTTGTGGTGAAATTATAAGAGACAGCAACACTTGTGTAAGAAGGGACACCAAAGTCTGTAATTTCACGTCAATCTAATGGGACTGGTGTCCTAGGAAAGGTGCAGTTATTGTCTGACCTGGCTGGGTGTTATTTTTGCTCAGTCCTCAGCTGGAGGGGGGCCCTGCTGCAATCCGGCTGGGGGCCACTAGAGGGTCCCCAACACCCGTGGAAACTCGGGCCATGGCYGGCCGTGGATGGGCACCCAGTTGAATGCCACCACTGAGCTGGGGCAATCCTATCTGTGTTTATATACTGTGGGATATAATCTCCACGTTGTTAGGGAGACCTGTAGAGACCAGCAGAAGCCTGATGAGTAAAAGGAAAAGAGAGAAACCATAACAGTAATAAACCTTTCATGGTTCTGCTTGGACCTCCATTTTGAATATATATATATATATATATATATATATATATATATATATATGTATATATATATATATATATGTATTTTAAATATTTATTTATGTGAAACTGCTTCTTTTGAGGAACTATTTGGAAGCAAAGACTGAATAATGTCTTCCAAAGATGCTATTAAATCAATCAGCAGCAGGCAGCAGGCTCTCCACGGTGCATGCATGTCAGTGGTCTCCTACATGGAGAAAGGAGTGACAGAATAGCATTGCACATCTTGCCCCACACACCTGTTGTGGCTAATTCCCTGAAAGAAAAGGGGTTTTGCTGTCTGCTTAACTGGGGAGATGGCCATTAATRCCATGCTTTTACAGAAAGTGCTGTGCCAGGTGGAGGAGACTGGCGAAGCTGCAGGCTGAGACCTGAACCTGACTGATGGCAAAGGCAGAATTTTAATCCTATAGAAGTCCTGTATGTCAGTGCTTCAGTTCCATCCTCTGCAAGGGGGATAGGCAGAGGCAATCCTCTGATCTTCTGTGTAGTGGTAATTTCAACAGCWAGGCACAGTGCAGTTTCTCTGTTGYAGCTGTGGTGCTAGGCTTGGTGCTTATATTTGATGGGAGGGAGTAAAGAAAACAGAGCTGGGCTCTTCTCTGTGGTGCACCGTGAAAGGACAACAGGCGTAATATGAAATACAGGGRATCTGAATTGAAGAAAACCCTTTTTAATTGTGAGGTTCAGCCTCTAAGATCACCTCTAAGAGCAAATGCACCTAATGCGTACAAGAGAGCATGTGCTATGTGGTGGTAGGTGGTCATAGTGTGTGCTTGAGTAATAAAAAGAGCGTCATCATTATCYGCTTTGTGAAGGGAGGGCTTTGAGTAGAGGACATTTCCCTACAGAGTTGCTACTCTGGACTTTCTCACAGCTGATGGCCATGAAGCTTTGTCTCCAYGGAGCTTTTGTTCCAGACAGAGGCTTTTTATTGGAGTACATATGGAGGCTCTTGATGTTCAGTGGAAAAATGCTGTCCCCCCCCCTAGGCAGTTGGTCTGTTGTGCCCTCCTGGGCTCAGGGCACAAAGGACTCTGTGCCTTTTGGCCTTGAAAGCTGGAAACACCAGCTGGTGAAGCATCCATATTTCATGCTCTGTGGGGATGTTTGGGATTCCACAGCAATCTAGCTTGCCTGGATTGTTTATACTGAGCAAGACATTTGAGTTTGCTTCCTGAGYCACCTTCTGTGGGTGGAGGAAACGTGAGCACTGAAACGTCAGTGCCACAGACTGAAGTCATATATGACCTGAAGTAAAAGATCTGAATAGCCCTCCTTCCCACTCATTGTGTCAACTGCAACACAAACCAAGACTCTCACTTTTGGAAGAGTTAAAAAGCTTTCAAAACCTCAGGTCTGTGGCTTGTTTCATTTCTATGTATGTTTCTAGGCCTTTTCCGAGTTCTAGTGCCTGTCTCATGGCCTTTCCCAACTTTGGTCTAGGAGGAGGACCCCACTATTTGCTTGAGAAGGCAGGCCAAAAGCACAGCCCCYGTGTGTGCTGTGTCCTAAACAAACAGATCAGATGTATCTGCAAACGCAGTCAGAGACTTGGTTGCAGTATTTGGAGTATTTAAGCTTACTTCAGAGCATTAGCTGTGTGGCCATGGCGGCCTCTCTGTACCATGTGAGTCCTTGAGTAGGTGCTGAGGCCAGCAGCAATGACAAATCCATGATGAAGCAGGTTTCTTGCTGTTAACATGTATGAAATCTTAAATTAAGGCTATTTGGGGTCTATCAGTGCTGGTGCTGCAATGACCACAGAGTAAGACTATCCCTGCCCCAAGGAGAAAGGATGTTTATTGCGGTGATCTCTTTCTTCATCCCTCCTTTGCTGTCCTTCACTCCTCTGCTTCCCGCTTGCTGTCTTTCACAGGCTGTGTTCACCACATTTCGTTTTTGGATGGTATTTCTCAGATGCTTGACAAACACCAAAATCTTCTTCCAAGAGAATTGGGTCAGTAGAGAAAGGCACTGCATTAACTTTGTCCTTGCACCTTTGGTTTTACTTTTCCRTTCTCAGAACAGCTTCCCCCCATCCCTGATCTTAGGTCAGCGTGCAGTCTGATACCGACTGATACTGGGAAGAGCCCCATTTTGTTTTGCTTTTAAGTCTGAATGAAAAAAGATTGTGTTCACTGCTTGTTTAACTATGCCTGAATAAGAAATTGCCCTGGGACCATTTCATGAAGGACACTTTACAAATGTTTTGGATTATTATTGTAATAATTCAATGGGAGTTACACATGTGTGGAGAGAAGAACAAATCTGAGCACTGCTGGCTTGCAGGATTTGGAGAGCTGCCCGTTGCTGCCATGGGAAATGAAGAGGGCATGTTACCCTCCAGAAATGCAGCCTCACCTAATCCAGGGCCTTTGCTGAGCCTCCACGATGCTCATGACTTTGCTCAGGATGCCTTTCACTGCAGACCCACAGTTCAGGTAGCGCAGGACACTACCAGTGCAAACTGACAGTGCCAGTTTGGGGAGTGACRCAGGTGACTGGCTGTTTGCTTCCCCTTAGGAGAAGTCATAATGCTAATATCCAGCTGGGTTCTTGGGTCCTCCTTGTCTCCAAAGTGTAATCTTCAGCAGCAGGAGTGCTGTCATTCAAGTCTGTCAACCCATTGCAGCATTATTCAGTAATCATTCTTCTTTCTTACTTACTGTTTTGCATGATGATGGGGTTACCTGGAGAGCCCTGCAGAGAGTTAGTAAATGCAAAATTCCATAGCAATATTTAGCAATTCTGAAAACTTTCAGATTCAGAAAATACCCTCAGCTGAAAAAATTTGGAGGCTGTGAAATTCATAGGGAAAGCATCATGTTAGCTTGGCCTGCTCTTGTTTTACCCTGTTTAGAGGCAATTTTAGAGAGAGGGTGCTGGGCAAGGTGARCCCTTGATCTGAATGAGTACAACCATTCTGTGGCCTTCTGTTACCTGCCACTGGGGTAACACACAATATTTATGAGAGCTAATTTGGAAACAGAACAAGTTTTCTTAGGAAAGTGGAGACAGCTTTGATGTAGGTCAGATTTTGTGACAGGGCAGGGTGGAGTGTGTTRAAGACATTCTCTGTGGATGTTTAACCTGTTGTAGCATTCACAGAAGAAAGGACTTTCAGATCCACCATTTAATAGAGGACAGTTGTCACTTGGTTTGGGTTTGTCTCATTTTGAGAACCTTTTCTGGCCCTTGACATGAAAAGGAGCTGCATGTAAGTAAGGAATGAACTGTTTCCACAAATAATCGAAGCAAAATGACTTCTGAGACAAAGTCATATATGGAATGAAAAATGGATAATTTGAGTTTACTGTTAGTTCTGGTGGAAAGTTAGGAGGTGTTTCTTGTCCCTCAAAATGTTTGTTTAACACAGAGTGAAACACTTCTTCTAATGCTGTGTTTGTTCCCTCCCAGCATATTCTGAAGTATATGTGGAGGGAACATCAAAACAAAACTACAATTTTGGATGAGAAATGTCTATTTCCAGGGTTTTCCTAAATGTTGTTATGTTGGGGGTTTGTTTTTTATTTTTCTCCTTGAATGATCAACGTGGTAAGCATTTATGAAATTCACCATGGCCAGCAGATACTTCGTCTGAATCATGACAATGCTGCAGCTATAAATAATGTTAACAGCAGTAATAACTTGATCAGTAGAGCTCAGAAGTAATGTTAAGATATCAAAAGAATGAGCAGCATTCAGTTGCATGGCATTCACTGAAGGAGTTGTTTCAGCATTTTGTCATGTGACTGTGGAGGAGAGAAAGATCTTGAGTTGCTTGTTGTTGTTAGTGAACAGAAACCTGTAGTGGGATGGAGATGAGAATGTTTTCCTTGGAGTATTCTGCCACTTTTTCCAAAGTGGTTGTAAGTAAGAGCATCCCCTAAAATGCCTGGATTCCTGCTACAGATTAGAAGTACATGGAGATGGAAGATAAAAGAGGCGTTAGCAATTAACTCTGCTGATAAGTTTAGCTGCTGGAAAAGTTGGATTAGTGAAGAAGAACTATTAATTGAAATCCCCAGTTAATATAGAACTGTCAATAATGAATGCATAGTGGAGAAAGTCCATTTAATTTTTAATTATCACCAACCCCCTCCAAACAAATATAGTGTGTTAAATCTCCCTGTCACCTTCACCAATGCAAAGGGTGTTTGATGGAGGTCTTCATTAACCCCCGGTCTGCTTGTGGCATCCTGCCAGGCCATTAGCTAGTTAGCTACAATAGCAATGACTGGCACTTGGCAAGAGAGAGCTCAGGTGGCTGTTGCCAGGTCCAGAACATGGCAGGCATTAATTCTGTGTGGTCGCTGTGGAAGGAGGTTGAAATTTTTTGCTCTCTGAGATTATGGAGTCCCAGGTGCCTAATGCTTCCAATCTGAATCAGGGTCCTCAAGGTTAATGTGGTAGACAGTCCCAAGCTAGCCACAATTCCCAGGTGAAGTCACTGTCAGTTTGGCTGCTGCCTTTGTAGGGCAATCTCCAGGGCAATTGTGGCAGGTCAGGCAAAGAAGTGAAAACACCAACTATAAATGGAAGAGTACAAATGTGTATGTTCTCACCCCGGAGTAACAGGGTGTGGGCTGAATTAAGTGCTTAAATCCTCAATGAGAGCATTCTTACAGAGGTCAGAACATATTTCACTCTGTGMCAGAGAGTTTCTACATGAGCCACATTTAATTAGTTCATTTAGGATTTGACTTCTTAGGAGCTTCTCCTAGAAGCCAATTTGGGAAGAATGTACCACGCATTATTGGTGGATCAAAGCCAGGCTGGGATTTCCATCTCCTCCAAAGCTCATCTCCAGCCAGACAGCAGTTCTTAGCAGAGTTAACTTGGAATAATCTTACTAATGGCTAGCACTGTGAGGAACTGAATTCTGCCCTTGTGGTGACAGAAGTTAGGATCCACTCCACCAAATTTGGTAGTATCAACAATGTGAAACTATTGGAAGTTGGATCAAAGTCAYGCCATGATTCTCTGTTGAAAGCATGAAATCAAAGCCAGAAARGAGTCCTGACTTTACAAGAGTACTGACTCATGGAGAGTTGGCAGAACTTCATGCCGGGGATGGGTCTGAGGAAAGGGTTTATAGCTCCGGAAAGTCACCTTCKCTTAGCGCTTGTCCCAAATGTGTCCCAACATTTACTATTTTTAGAGTCTTTCTCTCAAATGAATTTGCCTAGGGACAGCCTTCTGGGGATTCAATTAAACTCTAAAATAAAATAAACACTATCCCTTAGCAAGGGCTTGAATGCTAAGCAGAGTCATTATTTGAACAAAGTAGGACTGTGAGGTTTCAATGTTTAAACGTCCTCTATTTTCATCAACTAGGGGCCAGAGACAGTGAAGATGGGAAAGCCTTGTTCATTAACTGAGCTCTTCCAGTCTCTCAGCCTTTCCACGACTGCTCTGAAGCAATSCAAACACCTTTGGGCGATTTCCTTGGAAAGAATTCTGCATTTTAGTGACTCAGTTTGAAGTCACTGAAACAGTTCCCATTCTTTTTCAGATGGCAGACCAACTCTGTTTTGTTTTATGAACAATACAGTGACACAGAGGCCTGGACTCCACTGTAATTTCTTTGCTGAGTGACCTTGAGCAAGCTCATCTTTTTGTTTTCCCTCCCAGTTAAATATTTGGTTGCAGCAGTGTGGTCCAAAAGCTATCCCATGGGCTAAATCTCACTACTGTGATGCTTCCATCCATCCCTCTGTTTTTTCCTGCGGAAGAAAAGTGGTTACCTGAGTGCAGGTAAAGGTTGGGTGAGCTGCTGTAACAGAGGAATGTGTCCAGTGGAAGGACACTAAGAATTGGAGTACCAAATTCAGAGCATTAGCTCTTCGGGGGAAATTCCCTGCAGTATATTTGACAGTGCCTGGTGCAGTGCAACTGCAGATTAAGTAAAGTCTACTCAAAGCCTCATCTGAAGTCTTGATTTGGTGCAATTTCTGAATCAGACAGGTTCAGCTGAAGCTRGATTTGCAACTAGTGAGTAGATACCAATTTTGGCCCCAACCCAGCTGTCACTGTTTGGAGACTTCTGCTAGCGGTTACTAGACTTTGAAAAATGAAGAGTGCCAATGAACTAAGTGGAGGTGACTATTTTAGGGTATTAAAAATCCCACAGAGCTTTAACATGATGTATGTCAATCTAAAACTATATTCTGAAAATTCAGGGTGCAAAACTGAGGCTGCTCAGTCCTATACTGAGTCATATAAAGGCATGACCAGATATGTTCACATTAGAATGAGCAGAAGTTGAATGTGAAAAAGTTTGTTGAGATCTAGTTTTGTTAAAAACATCATGGAGTTAAGTAGATATTTTGTGCAAATAATGAGAAGAACTGAGGATTTTCTAGAGTTTGGATTTTGTGGATAAAACAAATTCTTTCATTTTTAATGAAAATGATTTTGGTTGCCAAAATGTTTTAAATGTACAGTTATCGGCAAAAAATCTCCAGGGCTGTGTTTTCCTGTGAAATGCTGAGAAAAGATGAGCAAGGAATTGGAGGGCTGGTACCTGAAAAAATTTGTTCTCTAGTCTGATTATTGTGGTGAGAGTTTAGCAGGGGGAAATATCCATATTGGCCTTCACAGTCATCTGTTTGAAGTGACCCATCAGTGTATAAATTAATTTTTAATGAGTTAGTYTTCTAAAACATGTAGAACAGAGCTATATTCATTATAGGTGAAATCTTTGGGGTGCCTTCTTATTGTAAGCTCTGCTCTTCTCTGGTTTTGCAGTTTAGGGCCTGAATACAGAGGCTAGTTTTGTTCAGGTTGGGTCTTACAAACTCTGCAAACACAGCCTGTGCTTGAATCGGTCTTCTTGCACTATTACTATTTGCAGAACAGTTTAAAAATGTGAAAAAAACAAACTGCGTTTCCCTACTYTGTTTTTTTTAGCTCCTTTTCCACGAGGAATGTTAAGGAAGTAGTTCATAAAAGAGGCAGAGGACTTTGTGCTGCTTCCTGAAATTGAATACTGATGCATTTCACCTTTGAAAAAAACAACAAAATAACATATACTATATCTTTATTCCAATCAAGACATATAAATGTCTTCTGTAAGAAAATTAAAATTTTAAAGTCCCATTTTCTAATAATGCTGTTTAAGAGCCCTTCAAGACTGGTGAGAATTGGTAAACTTTTGTTAATGTGATGCTGAAAATGTTGTGGGTGAGGAATTCTTTCAGTAAAGAGGTAACACTAGAAGGCACTTGGATCTGACAGTTAACTACTGCAGCAGTGTCTGGAAAATGACCATTACGAAAGAGTTGGTGTGCTTACAAGAAGTYTTTCAGTCCGAGTTTCATCATGAACATCAGATTCAGTGAAGTTCGTGAAACTGAGGTGACTCATGAACTAGCCAAAAGCCATCTGCAACTTAATAATTCTCATCTGAATGTAACAAGGAGGTGGATAGCAGTTCTTCAGAGACAGATCTAGGCATTATACTCAATCACAAGCAGAACATGAATCAATGATGGCAGGGTGTTACAAAAGGGGAAGAAAATTCAGACTGTGTAATCCAGAGTGCAGCCTGCAAGGTAGGTGAAATCAGCCTTCTGCTCTGCTAAATACTGGGAGGCTTCGTCTGGAGGATTGAGTCCAGTTTAGGGCACTGAACTTAAAGAATGGTGGAGACCAATTAACTGAGAAAACTGCAGAGGAGACCAGTAAAGTGATCAGAGGTCTGGAAAACTGTGGCTGGTAGTGATAGAGAGAAATAATTGGGCTATGTAGCTTAGAGAAGAGAAAGCTAAGTTATAATAGTCTTTAAGCACAAAAGGCAGCTGTGAGAATGGGAACAATGCCACCTTCATATTTGCTGTAGATGAGAAATCATGGGCACAGACTGTAACAAGGAAGATCCAAGCAAAATATAAGGAAAAACTTCTGTGACAGAAGTGATAAAAGCACTGGAAAAAAAGGCAGAGTGTGAAGTTTGCAGGTCAGAAAAACACTTGGCAGGAATGGTGTGCAGAGCTCATGCTGTCCTGGGACAGGGAGATTAACTTAATAACAGAGATCCTTCCTGTTTGTCAGTGACTTTGRGTGCATACTGAAAGGTGTGCACAGACACACACAGCTGGTCATGCGCATGCATGCACACTGCTGCATGCATGATACCTTTGCACTTTTCCCAAATAAATGCACATAAATGGCTTTAGAAATCAAGGATCCTTCAGTAGGTATCTCTCTGACAGGTTCTTTTAGGTAACTTGACCTTGTTAATTATAGTACTTATTGTAACAGCCTAACTGTTTTAGAAGATTCCCTTTGGAGGCATTCACACCATGCAATTAAGTGGCAGTCTTAGCAGCTCTCTCATTGAGATGCTACTTTTTACTTACATCTTTCAGTCTAAAAGAAGCTAAAATAAAAATTGCCAGGATTTTTTTGTTTTTTAATCCAGCTTTGCTGTCTCCTGCTGCTACAGCTACACAAAACTTTGGGTGCAACCGTTTCGTGGATGACAGCTAATCCCTTCCTCCTCACTGTCGAAACAAAATGAGCTTAGGGAGGTTCAGTGCTTGAAGCAGATGTCCCCAGAATAGAGTGAYAGAGAAGAGCCCAGCATCCTAGCAAGGGGAGGAGCAACACAAGGACGGAATGGTCTCTCCCTTCTAGATCTGGTGAGGGATTTCCCTTACTGACCTGTTTAGCTTTGTGATCAATTAAAATCAGTGTTTTCCATGGGGACCTGCAAGTTTTGGCAAAAAAGGTGTTGTGGAAGGATTTGTTGGGTCCAGGTCTGGTGTAAGGGGAAAAAGAAAGAAGACGAGAGAGGAAAAAAAAAAGAAAAAAGAGGTCTTGAGCCTCGAATGTCCAATAATTTGTTATTTCAACTTGGTAATTCAAGCACAATCCTGTTACATCATGGCCTGGAAAAGGAGGGCTGTAAAAACCTCTATGCTCCTTGGAGGAAGGGGGGGGGCAGTCAGAGTATGGTTTTAGCATTTGGGCAGGGAGGGGACAGAGCAGGCGGCAGGTCTGTCCTTGTGGATTTTCAGTGTGCCGGTATTACTTACATCTTCTATTCCCTTCTTCTTTGTCATGCATCATAGTCCAGAAAAACAAGTGTATTCCTTTACAGAAACTTTCAGAAATTCTGATTCCATCCCGCTTCTAGCATGGATCAGTTCATGAAATCTCAGCATTTCTGCAGGATTTGAGCATCATTTCCTCTCTCAATGCTGGGGGTTCTTTTGAATTCCTGTGCCCTAAAAGTGCTTAAAATACTGAAGAACTGAGCAGATGAAGAGAGGAGTGAAAGCTGATGCCAGCTTCAAACACTTTATTTCTGGAAATCTGCAGGGATCTTGCTTCATGGAGGCCACTTCAGAGTAGCTTGTGTGAACTCAGTGATTAAATCCAACACACTGAAATCAGCAGTGCCCATGCGAAGTTACAGCTGGGTGAATGRGAACAGAATTTAGCTAGCAGACTTTTGGTTTGGCCAGCCTATTATTTTAATTTCTTTTTCCAGTTTTAGGGCTCACTGAAGTCCCAGAGCATTTTACCAACCAGAGATTGGACTAGGCTGATAGTACCTTTTTACTGGCCCACATTTTCTGTTCTGGAAATGTTTTGAGTGACACAGAATACCGTGGATACACTATCTATAGAAATAAACCCAATGATAAATCATCACATTTTCTCGGTTCTCTTGTGTTATTAATTTCCTGTGGCACACATTATTAGCAGTTTTGCTTTAAAACTTAGAGTCTTTGGGACTCCTTATAAATGAATTTGAGAGGTACGTCATGGCCTCCTGTTAGTACTGACCCAATTAAAGGCAAGATAAGCAGGGTGGAGAGTGAAGTGAGTTGGAGACTAGAAGGGTGCTAACAGCCCAGTAGCCTGCAATACCTTCAGTGACATTCAGCACCCCATCTCCTAAATGGTTGTTGGCGCTTGGGAAAAATCTTGAAGAAGCATCTTCCTGTTCTGAAAATGGAGCCTGACTCCTGTTCATTTGCACTCCAGTTGCTACTGGTACCTGTGCAAAAGAGCAAGGTCTGGTCCTTGTACCAAGACTGGTGGATCTGTGGTAGCCCCCAGTTTAGACCCTGAAACTCGCTGTCCTGAGTTCAGTGTCCCAGTCCTTTCATGAGTGTGTTGAGTTGGTCTGTTCCAGAGTGAGTTACAGGAAGTGAACATCTGCTTAGTCTGGAGGATGAGCAGACTGGTGCCCTGGAGTTAAAATGCAAAGGAAACCAATTTGATAGCATAGATATACCCACTGCCATGCAGATTTTTGAGGCTAGAAGACGGTAACTTTTTCAGGTGGGATGCATCTTATTGTACTTCGGTATCTAAAAGACAAATAATATCTGAGCAACTCCCTCCAGATCCTTTCTGTATTCAGTGGAAAGAAATAAGGACCTCAGAGGTGATTCACTGGACCTGGCTTAGCTGCTGGTTTTGGAAAGAGATGACTCACTGTTTTTTCTCTCCTGACTGTAAAGGGGGCATTGGGTGAGTAGAATAAACTTAGACATCTAACTTCTAGACATCTAAAATCAGGCACGTAGGGGCTCTATTTAAATAACATGAAGGTTTTTCTCCAAAGTAGTTTACTGCAAGTTCTATTACTCTGCAAGTACAGCATGCTCCCTAACTTCACAGAGAATTTAAATGCAGTAGGGGCTTCAGCTTTCTATAGCTGCCTGTTTCAGTCCCTTCCTCCATTTTGCCAAACACCAGACTGTTAGCAGAAATCCCTGCAGGGCTTCAGTGGGTCTGCTCAGTCACCAGGTGACACTTAYAGTTTCTCTTTGATTCAGTAGCAAAGATACCCCAGTAAATTTATAGGACTTACAGTATTATTTTTTCCAAGCCTGCTCAGGGAGTTAGAATTTGATGAATGACTATTCCTTGTTCCTGGAGAGCAGAGATTTGCTGCATTTCCACTCGTGGCTTTCATTCCTGTTGTGGGTGCAGAACAAGAGTGCACCCCTGATGCAGCAGAGAGCTTGCAAGAATGGACAAGGCAAAGAGGAACATGATAGYATGGTGGATGCTAGGGCAAGCTGCAGGGGTGGCCATGAGCAGCAGGAGCTAGATATGCAACATCGGAGCCCGACCTACCTCAGGTCATGCTTTCTAAAGTGGAAGGAAAGTGCTGTCTTATTAACAAGGGTCTGGTTTGGGGTGGTGTTACTGTGTTGCTGGTAGATACCGCACTACAGAAAACAATCAAGGGTGGGAAAGACTCTTTAACCTGTTGAAGACTACTGCAGGATCTCACTGCAGTATGATTCCCTACTAAAAATGTTCTGCTTGTATCCCCCCTCACTTGCACTCCTGGCATGGTGAGATAGCATAACTTACCAAAGCACGCAGTGGCAAAACTGGAACTAGACTTCACAAATTTTACATGCCATTTTACATCTCTTCTGTCTGTGTGAAGAAGTAGGTGTAGTTCACTTGCCCAGAGAGTGAACAGAGATTAGAATGAAGCTTGAATCCTTGCTCTGCAGTCTGTCCTTTGTTTYTACCTCTCTTAAATGGACATAATTAGCCTTTCCTGCTTCCATTAAGCACGTGGARATACATAAAAGCAAAGTTGCATTTTCAAATTAAATGCTATTATTAACATATAGTGTTTGATGGATGATTATTGTGTTACAACAACACAAATACTTCCCTTGAGGCATTTGGCCAGTGATGTCCTGGGATACTTTGCAGTCTCAACCTGATTAAAAATGAAATTTTATTATGCATCTTTGAAGAGATTCAAACCATTGAATAGCAATTGGAAGGGGATTCTGCCAACCGTAAGACATAAATACTGATAGCTGTAGATACAAATGTTTCCTATTCGATTTTTTTTGTAGGACTAACTTAAAAATTAGAAGGATGTGCCTCAAGAACAGCCTGGGATCATAAAAAGAAATTCAAAAATAAAGAAGTTCCAGAGCTAGACTGTTACAGCCCTATAGTGTGGGCGAGCATAAGCTTTTTAAAAATCAATAAGAAATGTCACTGACAACAGTGTGGATTTCAGCGCCAGGGTAGGCAGATCAGAAGGGGCTGAGAAAAGTATTGAGAGAGTTTGAAAGAAATGTGGATGTGTGGAAGCAACATCTGTGAACAGCAGTTTTTCTTACTGGGCTGGAACTGTGAGGTCTAAGGTGTTAGCTGTGGAATCAGCATTCTATATCCTGATGGCGAGGTTGAGATTGGTTTACAACTTTCTTGGTCCTTGGTACTAAGGCTCATCTCAAAGGAGCCTAACAAATTCAGGTGCTGACAGCCATTTGATTTCAACAGGGTTTGGATGCTTCACTACACTAGTTTCTATAAAAAAGCCAAGTTCCCTAAAATTCTACACTGCATGATACATAAGCAGCTATCTGCAAGTCACTGGGCTGGTAAGGGTAAAGGAGATTAGAACTTGACAGTTCAAACTCAGACAACCCTCACTTCCTTGAAACTATGTTTCTTGCAAATTAGTCCTGAGACAATCCATAACCTTCAACAGCCACTACAGAAATCGAAGAAAGTGCAGCTGTTTTGGCGAAGGAACTGGTTAGAGAGAGTCAGAGCAGGAAGACAGAGAAATAGGAAGTAGGAGAGGGAAATCAGAAACAGGGAAGCTACAAGTGGAAAAGTGATTTGGAGAAAAATATTATGTCTGTACTTCGAACCTACTATGTGTATGTATACGTGTGTGTGTGTATATCTGTCTCTCTCTGCTTGTATATATATATATATATATATATATGCACACATACGTATACATGTTACAGAAAATCCTTGTTTTATAGATGTGGAAATGGAGCAGGTACCTACATTGCCCAAGCAATAGCAAGGGCCAACCAGCATAGCAAAGCAGCCTCTGGTCTGGGTGGGACAGGGCAGATAACGTGCCCCTGCCCGGTGTCAGTCTGTGATGACTGAYGGCACAGGGACGGCTGGTTGAGCTCAGGGTACTACCAGATACCAACCCTGGTAGTAGCCTTCCTCTTCCCATAATAAAAGCTCATTTGTTTATTTGTCTAATTAGGCTGGAGAATCTTCACAAACAGGGAAAGAACTGTCTGCTAAAACTGGATAAGAAGAGTTATTTCATATTCCCAGAGCTGGGATGAGAGTAAAACTTGTCATGAGACCAAGAATCTTGGTGTTCATTTCCAAGAAAGCCCCCTAGATATGTTAAGCATGGCTTCTTTTTTTTCCCTTTTCTTTTCTTTTCTTTTCTTTTCTTTTCTTTTCTTTTCTGTGTGTGTGTCCTTTTATCAAGGCAGAATCTTTATCATGGCAGAAAAGTTAAATATATGATTCAAATAATTCAGATTTTTGGGAAGTCAGAAATTCAGATCTGGGTACAGATTTAATTGGAACTTTAGCAGAAGTGGGAAGTGTTCAGGTTCTTTTTTCCTTTTTTTTCCCCCATTCCTGACATTTCTCATTTTTATGCAGTTCAGTTGTTCTTCCATCAAGCCAGGCTGAGAAACAGAAATGTCAAAGAATCATTTTCTCTTAAGATTTCTGCCCCAATTTTACAGACTTGAGAAATCTTGTTGATCAAGCATGAGGTTGCAGGGATCGTTACCRGTTTGGGTAGATTCAGCAAATGCTAAAGGTTTATTTTTCACTGTTTTCTGTAATTATGTTTCCTRTTTGCTTTATAACATCCAGGCCTCCTTCTTAATACAACATTTTATTTTCAAATGAAAATACTGTTAAAATAGATGTACCTTTAGAGTAAATATGCGGTCTGTAACTGTATCTCTGTCTTCAGAAAGCAATAGAAGAAACAGAAGAAATCCCTGAAACTGTAAGAAAGCCTTTGAAGATCATTGCAGTGATGATGGCTACAAGTACAGTCTTGCAAAATGACTTGGACAAATGGCACATGCTCTATTTTGTGTCATTGCGCTGTTGCATCATATGAGAAAGGAAAGTTACTTGTGACAGGAGTGCAGACAACATACTTCAGTTTCCCTATCTGCCAAAAGATGGTAAGGGTGATGACTTCTATTTGAGCTGAGCARTAACAGGTAGCAATTGTTAAGGGTGTACATTTATTTCTGTACTGATACAATTAGACCAGGATAAGTGTGAACATCCCAAGGTAGAACTGCAAGGTAGATTATCCTCTTTTTCCATGGGAATAGCTATGGTCTGATGAAGCATTTGTGCAAGACAGGATTGTATCATACCAGCGAGGTTCTACTGCTTTGTCTTTATCAGTACAAATGGTGTGCTTTATTTTGCATGGGAGAAATGCCTGGCAAATGTTTTGAAKTAAAATCTTGGCTCCTGGAAGTGAGCGAGATACTTGCGATTGACTTCAGTGCAGTCAGGAATTCCCCAGGGCCTTTGAGGAGTGTGGTTTCTTACATTAAAAGCAATTCAGTGTTACTGAGAGGAGTTCATCCTTCAGAGGAGATAAAATCTCATGATTTTAGGAATGAAGAATCATCTTTTATGGTTTAAAGTCCACACGCAGAATCTTTGACAACTCTAGACACATTGTTCAGGTTTTTTGTTTTGTTTTTTCTTTTTGTTGTTTTTTTTTTCCCACTGGCTTGCTATGGATGCAGGTCACACACACAGGTCTTTGACTTCAGAATGGAAGCAGCCTCAAAGTGCACAAGCAGCTCTGTCTAGGAGTCTCCAGCAGTTGCCTTAGTTGTTGCTATTCCTTTCTTAGTTTTTTTCCAGTTGTCTTAGTCCTTTCCGTCAATACCTTGTTCCTTGACTCAAAGCCAGAGTGCTTGTTTATTTGGGTTGGCTCTTTTCATTGGCATTTGATTTGTAAATAGCTGCATAGGGAGGAGAAAAGTTAGCTCATGGCCTGGCACTATTGAAATGTGACATGGAATAGGATCCCAAGGCACACGTTGAATAGCATTTTCTGTGYGCTTTGTTCTTTATTAAACCTTGCCAGAAGTAAAGCTTTGTAACAAGGGGAGAAGAGAAAGTACATGAGCACCCTACATTGCCAAAGTTTCCCCTCCTTCCCCCCCCCCCCCACCTTGCTGCAAATACATATGTGCAGCACTGGGCTCAATCACAATCCAGTCAGGACTGAAGCCTCTAGGTGTTCGTGTGGTATAATGAATAATACTCTATCCATAAGGCTTAACTCTGAAATGCAGTTTTATGTTTTGAATTCCCTCATGTTTGTTTTGCTTCTGTCTGCCAGATGTTAATTGCACTAGCTCCATTATTAATATTTGCATTTTGTCATTGCTGAGAGGAGCTGATGGAGATTGGTGTTTATTGCATCGGATGCTGACTGGAAGAGACCATAGTTGCCTCTGAACAACTCAAAATCTRATTGTACAAAGGGGGAAGCTGAGGCGGAGGACCAGCCTGGTACTACCTCAACTAGTAGATGAGAATCACGGTCAGAAGCTCCCTCTTCACAGTGTATTCTCCACTTTCTGAAATGTACTGTCCCTTCTCTAGGATTAATAGCCTTTTTTTTTTTTTTTTGCTCATGCATTTAGGACATGGATGCAGTGAAGGGCAAATATTCTTCCTGTAGTTTCTCTCTAGCATCCTTAAATGTTGCTTTATCTCAAAAGGCAGATATTGAGTAGATACGGGGTTAAATCAGGAATCAGCAATTGTCCCGTGGAAAATTGAACACAAGCTCTTTATTTTGTGTAAGATTTTGATTACGCAAATAGCACACAATCTCAGTGCTGTTCCTTTCCTTATTTTGGGGGCCATGCAGCCCATTTGCAATTAAATTGAGTCTAGTTACCCTCCAAAGTAAAAAGAAGCTGTTCTGAAAATTAGTAGTATGAGTCTCTCTACCTATTGACAAATTATTTTCTAATGAAAAACATCTGCTCGGGCTACAAAGGTTCCTTCATCTTTCCTTCCACCTCATGCAAATGTTTTTATTTTGCATATTGCAAAAACATACTTTGGTCGTATAGCCAAAAGGGACAGGACAGTATTGATAAAATGCAGCAATGSTGTGAGTGGAATATAATTCCCCCCCATTTAATTACCCTTTTTCTTTWTAACAGGTGTAATGAGCACAACACCTGATGGCTAATGATAATCCAGATGGTTTGGAATTGTAACTCCATATGCTGCATGATTTAATGCAGAACAAGGAAGAAGTTAACTCTATATGGGCTGAAGAAATGAACTCTRTGTTTTATTTTGGAGGTTTATTTTTGCAAAGAAAGAAGCAATCAAGAGAAGTACTTAGAGATGTCTGTTTAATAGGAGGCTGAGGAAGGCATCCATTTTACAGTTTTGTCTAAATGGGAACAAAAAGGGGGCTACTCTTCTAGAGAGCACTGGGTAGCTGTGTTTTGCATGACAGTACCTTCTCGAGAGCTGGGTTTAGCCCTGGCAGAGGTCTGCGCTCTGTTGTGGCTAGTCAAAGCCCAAATCCTGAGTGCAGCTCTGTGGGCTGGGAGACTGAGTTACTCCAAAGAGTTCGATGGTGCCCGGTGACTCTAGCAATACTAACTTCATTAGGCTCCTCTATATGAGAAGAGCTGGATATYCTGCTAATGTAGGTTGGATTTGCACTAATGAGGCCCATCCTTACTCATGACACAGCTCCTGCGGTCTGATGCTGCTCTGTGAACCTTGACGGTATTTATCCTGAGCTATTTCACAGAGGTAGGCCCACAGTCAGGCTACAATAACAGGCAGAAATATTTCGAGCACTGTACATTTACCTTTTCAGGTGTCACAGCTGGAGCCCAATTAACATGAAAGTTTTATCCTTAGGGAGCTGTTTATCTGTAAGTCCCAAGAATTCTTTATACAGAGAGGTAGCATCATCGTCCCCATGTTACAGGAAAGGATGCTGGAGTAGGCCAGCTCTGATTCAGTTAAGCACTAAAGCTCCACAGGATCTAAGCACGTGCTTTCATGTTTAGCTAAACTGGTACCATGCAGAGACATCATGATTTGCCCAAAGTCACACGGTGAGCTGGAAACAGCAATCAGGAGTTCTTTGGACAACTACTGCAGCTATTTACATTTAACAGCTTTCTGTGCTGCCCAGAGGACAAGAAGCATTTTTCTTTATAAAGCAGAAGCAAAGGTGCCTTGGTAAATACTGTGCAGTTCTGGGAAACAGCTTTGTAGCGTGCATTGGGAGGTCAAGAGCTGCTCCTCTAGATTAACAGCAGCATTTATCTGTGACAAGTTTTGGAAAAGTTTTTAATTGAGGAGAGCCGGTGGTGTTGTGAAAATAGATCAATCCAGAGCCTAACATGGACAGCCTGGTGTCAATTGGCTTTTCAAGGATTTCTGGCATGTTGTAGGTAAGGATTCCTCTTTCTGYCCTAGGAGGTGGGCAGAATTTCTAGGGGGAGAAGGGAAATAAATCCCCTTTTGTTAAAATCCACTCAACTTGGGGGTGATCCTGGAATCTGATTTGTAACAGTGATTTGATCAGCAGGAAACAGCGATCTGAAAATCCTACTTCTCCAGCCCTGGGAATAAGATGCAGCCCACATACCCAGTGATAGGAAAATATCAGCCGTGTTTGCTTATTTATGCCATTCCCTTGCAGCAAGGACAGAGCCTCCGTAGAAGCTAGTATCATGAGTTTCWTACTCACAGACAATTTCTTTCCTGTTTGAATCAATGTTTGACAGCATGTAGAGAAAAAAAGCATGGTCTTTGCGTTGTGTCTTCGYGTTGTATGAATAGGGAATGATTTCAGTGAACACAGACCTACATACAGAGTAGTAAAATTCATACCTCTAAGGAGAGCCAGCCCAATGCTTTGTTGGGTGACATCAATTTCCTTCTATAGGTAGCCAGTAAAACAGAGTAAATACAAACACAGTCTTCCCTGCTCTTCTCCCATGGCACACTGTAGTTTGAGTAGCTCTTGGCCTTGGGATGTGAAAGGATTTAATCTTAATACAGGGCAAAGTATCTTGTTGGGGGGAGTAGGCTGAAATGAAATTTTATAGATTCATGTTCCTGTGATTGCCAGGGACTGACTCAGAGAGTCCTTTCTGGTTGTTTTATTGAAGGATGTGGGTAATTTACCTCAAGAAAAAGACAGCTACGCACATTCTCAATTCCTACCAGTCAGAAAGCTAGGGCAAGATGAATACCTTCCACCAATGTTAAAAAAAATAACAAGTAGGTGAAAAAGCTTTTGCTCTTCGGTGTCTCATAAGTAGTTGATGAGTCTGTTAGAGGACAAATGCTTCTACACTGGAGGCTTTAATAGAGGAGATTATGGGTTTAAACCTTCCTGCTGGCTCATGAGACCATTGACGTTGCTGAGCTCTGAATGTCAGGAGCTATGAAGAGTGGTGCTGAGGCAAAGATAGCATTATTCAGCCTCTGCATTTGCAGTCAGCTTTGCAGACACTGGGTCAGATCTTCCAGCCGATGCTGAACAGTGCAAGTTTGCTGAACTCATAGGTCTCCACCCGTTTACACCTGTGAGGGATCTGGCCCACCCTCGGCAACTTGCCAGCCTAGATGGTGTTATTAGCCTGTTACCAGAGGAGARGTGTTGCTCTGGGATGCTAAAGAGGACTCCATCATGAGGGCAGCTGAAATCCCAAGGTGTGATGCTCTCATAACAACCCCTAATGCTTTAAAATTATGGCAGGAAAAGAGTGAAAGAGGGGAAAGAAGCAGTATTTTTGTAGCAAATAGAAAAAGATRTGCGAGAACTGTGGTTAGTGGAGGCAGAAAATGAGGGAGCAAAGACAGGAAGTGAAGGGCCAGATTTTCCAGAGCCCATAAGCAGGTTAATTCCTTCCTCAGGCCTGGCACTTGACTGGCATATGAAGGAAGGGAGGCAARAAAACAGTGGGGAAAGAACAGTTCCCTCAAACATGATCCTGTGATGAAATCAGAGTGCTGAGGCTGTGTGAGCTTTTCAGGCCCATAGCTGGCMGGCAGAGCCCTGCTGCGAACAAGCCCAGCCTCTGCCTTGCCCTGCTCCTGTAGGGAGGAGTGGTTTTGTAGGCTGTCCTGTCAATAACATGAGGGTTGAGAGACAGCTTTTGCATCCTWTCACATTTTCGCTCCCTGCTGGAGGATAAGACAGTCTTTTTGAGGTCAGCAATGTCTTCAGCCTTGGGGTGGCAATGTTCAGCTTTGCCTGTATTTCTGGGAAGCCCAGTGCTTGCTCTGCTCCTTCTAGGTGCCTGGCTAGCTTTGGAAATCTAGCCCTGAGAAACATGGAATAAACGATAAGATGTTCAGCACTGATACTAAAACTACCTTTGAAGAAGAAAGTAGAATACCAAGGACCGCATCCCAGCAGGCTTTTGGGGAACTTTATGAAGCTAAATTGTGCAGCCCAAGCAAGGGTGATGACTGAGTGAATGCAGACAAAAKGAAAGGCACACAGGCAGTGAAAGAAAAGAATCTAAACAGAGGTGGAGCTGCAGCAGAAGCTCAATAAAAAATATACTCACACACTACCTGTGGTTAATTCAGGCTGAGCTTTGGGGGATCTCACCACTCTCTTTTATGCTTAAATTGCATATTTACCCAGGTGGAATAGGGACAGCGTTCCCTTCTTTATGAGAGCTTCTGGTAATTTTAGATCTGTTTAAACAAGTATTAGGGAGSTATTAAGAAGATAACAGGGAGATAGGTGGTCACTGAGTGCCATCAGGAGAGCTGGGCCTGCAGAAATTCCTCAGATCAACCACAGATCTCCTCAGAGCACTTAAATAAATTTTCAAACAGTACTTCCGCTTTTATAGACCTGGATGTTCACAGAAAGGCCTAGTTCACAGACTAGGCATTAAGACTCGGCAGTGCTCCTGTACAATGAAACTCACTGCCGAGCAAAATGCTTGGGAAGGGTAGGAACCATTTGGTGAGTTCAGGTGGAGCAGAGCACGACCTTGAGCTGATCCTGTCCCTACAGAGCTGATGTCCTTCCACAGCTCTCAAAGCTTGCAACAGAAGAAGGCTGTTTGCATCATTCCTAGGGGAAACTGAGGTGCAAAATGGCAAGGCTGAACACCCAGTAGATGTGACGCCGAGACAGAAGAAAATCGACTCTCTTGACTCCCAGGACATGATCGCACACACTGTGGACTATGTGTTCTTTGCAAAGGGCATTTCAGGTTTCTATCAGTTTAAGGTGAAGGTGCTCAGAGATTGTAGAAGTTCAGTCTCACTTCATTTTTTTCCCCCCACTCTTTCACTTTCTTCCACTTCTTGCATCCTTGCAAAAAACATACAGGCACAAGAAATGGGCTCCATGGGAATATACCACAATGTTGTTCGTTCTGCGGCTCCTCTCAATGGAACAAATGTGCCCTGATGAAGAGCAGTTTCACAGTTTCCRCGAAGCTCTGATGCTCCTCCCTGATAGCAAGGTTAAGGCACCTGCTTGTTTAACTCGTAGCCACAGAGGAATACTTATGGCTAACACCAAGTGTAATCAGTTCTAGCTTTCCTACACTGAAGAAAACCAGGTTGAGCTCACCATCTTGGCAAGAGCTCCTTAACCACTCTGCACCCAGTCCTCTCATACTGCATCTCACAGCTCTCGGCTTTTACTGTTGCAGTATTGACAACACAGGCACTTTSAGATTATTTATCCTGCCTGTGCTTTTTCATTTAACTTCTCACAAAGTCCATTACCCTCAATGCCACTTCCAATTGGCATTTGAATTTAAGGTGAAATCTAGACCTTGTAAGAAATAGGTTATTTTGTTCTTCTTCAGATGGTTCTGTCTCCTACGCAATGTCACTTCGGCTGATTCATTTATACAACCTGACAAAAATCTCCCAATCTTTCATGAACGACTTCTCTGCAAGTGTCACACTGAATTTGCTCAGTCAAACAATGTGTATCTACCAGTGAACTGGAGACCAAAGTGCTAAAGTTAGATGGGAAAACCATCCTAAGACAATATTTCCTTTTCTAATCTGTCTCTTAGGCTTTTTTTCTGTGTTTCTGTTTGTGTTGTGCTGTTTCTGTGCTTGCCTACATTGCCTTCTCTGGACATTTCTGTCTTAGACTGATGTCCACATTAATATCAGATATCCATGTGATGTGATCTCATCAGACTTTAGATAATCTGCTAGTGCAGGTAGTGGCAACAAAGTGTAGTAGACAGAGCATTAGATGGGGGACCCAAGACTTGAGTCTACTGGAGGGTAGATAGTGACCTCAGYGTCTGCAGAACAGCTTGTTTCAGTAAGGAGGGAAGGATATGGGTGCCTGGGGGAGCACTGTAGCTTCATCAGGGTACTYCTACCTCAGAAGCAGTGGGATGATTCAGTGGTTCATGGAGAGGATTTGGTCTTGCTCTTCCAAACATTCGCTGTCTCTTTTGAGGGAAGGGTGGTAGGATGGCCAGATACACGCTGAATAAAGCTTGTGAGCAGCATTTGGGGGATACTRGGTAAGTGAAGATCAGAACATCTGCAGCTGAAGGAATTTCACCTGTTCTGATCGACTGCTGCAATACATCCCAGGCACCCTGTGAAGCAGCACTTAGATACAAGAAAAGTGTCTCATGTCTTTGTAACTCGTCACCTTACTTAGCACAAAAGATTGTTTATTTTGATACATGGGTTGATACTTCAATCAGCAATTAATTAGTTATAATTAGATATAAATTAATTAAGAACACGGTTTGTCAAATTCAGTTTTCTCTTACCCAGCTCTGCACTCCCTGGAGCAAAATTGAAGATACTGGCCCCAATCAAGGATGACAGTACTGTTTATCATGTTTATAATGCAGGCTTATATCCAGCACTGCTACAAGGTGTAGCGCAGRTCTTGGGGCAAATGTTACACCTTCTTACTCTTAAGTCATGGCAATGTGAAGGTTTGTGAGGGGATACTTTTTTATGAGAGGATACCTACTTAGGAGAAACAGAGTCAGACGATACACTTAATGCTGAGTTAAGAAGGGACACATGATAGTTGGAAGGAGAGAAGTGAAATAATCCCTTTCCACATTTAATCATTGCACCAAAAAATAGTCATAGTAGATAGGATCTACCCGGCCAGGACACATCAGGGCAATGCCATGCTTTATTTTTCCATGCGGCATTCTGTTTTTGTAGAAATTCTTGTTTATATTGCTCTTTCCTACAAAGTTCAGCCCCAGTAGACTTTGCTGTATGTGGCTCATATGCAGCAAGAATAAATACTAACGCACATCTGTTCCAGCAGTTTTGAGATTACAGTGACAGGGCAGGAGAAAAGATGGAAGTGAAACAAAAAGTATTTTCTCTGTTTCTGTAGTGGGGGAAGTGGAAATGCAGCATTTAACTAAGGTGGCATGCAGCAAGCAGGGGAGTGGAATGACARTATTCCTTAGTCTGCAATCAGAGCAGGATGTTTCCTATCAAACTTCAGCTTTTTAAATGTTAGGTGTGTAGTGCAATTGGGTCATCTCAGCACCCTTGGTAGCCATTATTAGGAGAAAAAGAGGGTGACGTGTATCTTTGCCAGGAATAGTTACTGTCCTGGTAATGCTGGTCTCTCTATTCGAGGCAGAATGACCCCACACAGTTTGCTTAGGCTGCACATCCAAGCATTCTGACATCTAATGTGAGATGAGCCCGAGACTGCCCTTCTTGCCCGGGTGCACATGCTTATGCATAGTTTAGAGGTGAAAGAGGAGCAATTGAAACATAAGGATTAACGAAAGAGGATACCTGTTGGYGAAAGGAAGCGCAGATAGTACAGCTGTTACACATACCTGTGCTCTCACTGGTAGCTTTTCTGTGCGCTCACATATTAAATGATATTAAAGTAGTGCTCCCACATTTCTGGTGGAAGATCGTAAAGGTGATCAGCACATCCTCAGTCAATCAGTTGTGTCCTGGATGTGTCACACATGCAGCGCACAGTTCATCTGGGTATGAGCGGAGGTGCTTTGTCCAGGATTTCTGGGCATCAGGTCCTACTCCAGCTGGGCTAGGAATTTCTTCTGGGCACAGAAAATCTCAGGCAAAGGTCACATTTTTTTTACTACGCAGACAGTTTTGGAAAAACCTGACTGTAGAGTGGATTTAAATTTAGAGCAAGATTTTATAAAGCAATTTGATACCCTTAGAGCACCTTTAATAATTTGGTCTTCTAGGGACCAGTTTCACTGATGGCAGGGACTAGTATTAATCTGTCCTTTTCTTATTCTTCATCCTGTAACGCAGCTGCAGAGGCTATTCTTGCTGTCTTTAGTGGGTTATCTATTGTAATTTAAACTGTCTTCCAGATTAAAGTTCTCCTGAAGAAATTTTCCTGGCGAGTAGCGAGATACTAAAAAATAAAGTAAAATAGAATAAAAAATCGAACTTCAACAATGTAGATTTTCCACTCAAGCCTGCAGATCTGCTCCACTTCTGTGCATTTCCAGAATATATCACTGCAGTGCCAATCATCTAAAGCAAAAGGGGAAAAAATGTCAGCAAAATTCACTAGATGCACAGAGTCATTGAGTAGATTCATGGGCAGCCTACTGTGATGGCAAGTTTGCAGGGGCTATCAGAACTCTTCATACATCAAACTAAAAAATGACAAAGAAGCTGAAAAGAATGATTTGTGCTCTGAACCAGAGGACGATTGAGACCACTCCAACTAAGTAAGGATGTAATCTTGTAAAAATATGTAGTTAACCCCACAGTCTTTGTCAGACAGATATTTCTGTAGAAGAGCCATAAATCACCATGGAGAGAGATTGATTGATCTGTAGGAATTTGATAATGTAGATCTGTTTCGTTTAAATCTACATTCTAGCCCATGGGACCTGAAGACCCTTCGAAGAGTAACAGAACTGCCAGGTTCACTTTAAATAGGTCCAAATGGCCAAACTCAATTATGAATCGTCAGGTGGAGACAACCTCAGCCAACGTGTTCTAATACCCTAGCTGTGAACACAGTTTGCATAGTGAAGCGTGGAGTCCTGGACAGGCTAAAGGACTCGTTGTGAGTAAGAGGGAGCTGGAAATTGGGCATTGGGACTCCTGGGGCAAAGAATCTATGTGCTGTAGAGAATAGGCAGCAATTACTATATAAATCGTATGCGTCCAACTGAGAAGATGAGACCAGAGCTCTTGTGCTTCAGCTGCAGAAAGGGCACATGCACAGGGAGTAGGTCCTTTACTGTGCTCTATGTTTGGTGTTAGACAGCAGTAGTCCTTTTTCTTTGTCCATCTGGAGCTGAATGCTTTGTAATACTGTAAGGAAAACTATCAAGTCATTGAGGAAACTGTATTGGGGCATTTCCCATTTCCATTCCCTCATGAGCTGGACCCATTTGTCCCTCTGTGTTTCACACACACACCCACTGGTGCATCTTCTCTGATGCAGTTTTCCTCTTCCAAAAGTGGAGGATCTTAATCTGAGTTTCATCACAGCCAGCAGCAAATCATGATGGCTGTCAGGTTCTCTAAGCCAGTTAGCCAGCTAAGAACAGCATTTTAAACTGTCATTTTTGACCCACTGGTTGTAAATGCAAGCACAGATTCATAAAGGGGAGATATAAAGCCTGGATAAGTTATGACCTGCTTGAGAGGAATACACTAAAGAGGTTAAAGTGAATAACCTGATAAGAAGAGAAAAATGGTCCTAAGTTTTAAATGACTAAAGGGATTTAAAAAAAGGGGGGAGGAAGGAGTATTACTGCAGAAAGTGAGAAATAACACATTGATATTGAGGACACCTTGTTCAACAAACTTCCTCAGCCTTCTGGATTGACAGAATCAGATATTTGGAGAGACTCAAAGAGCTCAATTTTACTTTTGACACCAAGCAAATTAAAAGGCTAACTGGAGCGTCCTGGAAGGAAGGTTTATCAATGACAGCATTGCTGAAGGTAAGACAGAGACGAGACAAGGATCATGACAAATGCAGGTCATTTCATAAGTAATTATTCCTTCCTTTGGGCTACTCGTTTCACACCATCTATTGTTAGCTCCATGTCTTCATCTCACTGCCTTCGTGGATGTTACAGCAACTGAGCACTGAGTGTTCACTTCATGTGTACCTTCAAAGTCTAYATCTGGATCTGCAGGTTGGGTTGGTGCTAGAGAAAGTGATAAGCCATTTGCAAAGTTCAGATCTCAGTCTCAGTTCCTGTAGCTAGTGATAGCAAATGGATGACTGTTCCATGTTACAGCAGCTTTCAAGATTTCTGGATGTCTTTCTTTTTTACTATGTAGGACCAAAATCAAATCAGTTCGGAATAATCAACAAAATAGGAATAAGACGAATTAAGCAAACAAACAAAAACCCTGKGTGAGAATAGGAAAAGTGAATTATTTTGAATGAAGAGCTATATATTTTCTTTTGGAAATGCTGTGGTGGTACCTGGGGAGAGCTGCTCATTGGTTAACTCATGTCCTCACTCCCTCTCAAGAAGGGAGGCTGTACCTGCTGGGAATACACAGGAATCACAGCAGAGGTTTATCGTGGCAGATGTAGTCTGTGGTGGTAAAAGAAAATGTCTCTTATCAGCTCTGCTTACAAGCCAAAGAGTAGGATGACCAAAAGAGTGTGACACCAGATCCCAGCCCAGYGCAGTCCACATTAACCCAGCTCTTACGAGCCTCAGGCTGTGTGTTGCTGATGCAGCCTTCTTGAGTAGCATCAGCTTTTGCCCTCCCTCACCTTGTTCCCGCTTCTTATTTGGTGTCACATTGGTCTGTTGACTGTCAAACCACCACTCAAACTGCCACCCCTCGATCAAATCATACACTCTGACAGTCATTTCACATGAAAGGACATCTGTCTTTGCTTTAACCCTTCAAAAGCTGTGAACTTGCCCCATAAGGGCCTTTGGTTCAGTGTTTATCACTTTAGAAGTGGTAGGATTAATATGAAGCCACTGGGGCTTAYACTTAGTTGTAAGTAAATGGCTGCAGGTTTTTCTTGTCAGAGTTTGTGCTTACAGTCCTGTGGAGAACTAAAAAAACATCAGGAGGAATGAACTCATATAAGCTCATCTCACTTTGCAAATCAATGCCACTTGTAAACAGAAGAGGAACAGGAGACGGAAGTCAGATTTTTAAGGTGTACAGTGTGCCTGTTCCTATGCCAGGAGTTTAATAGCTAGCTTGAGTTCCTTTCTGCCTTACCAGGGTTTGTTATCAAGGTAGTGTCACTCCCGGAAACATCTCATAGATAAACAAAGCTTTTGCTGATTGATGTTTGATTTGCTCTGCGTTCATCAGAACTGAAACAGTAATAAAATTGCTTTCATTTGCACCAGGAGGGACTTGGGGTGTAAATTGTTTCATGGTTTCAAGGAACCTTTTTTCATTCTTCCTAGTAATTATGCCCAGGAGGGTGAAAAGCGTTTGAATTGCATAAGACATATGCCATTGTACATGACAATTCATATTTTATAAAGCATTTCGTAACCCCTACAGGAAAATAATGCTCAGTCTGTATTTGTTTTAAGTAGAGAAGCTAGCTAAAAGATTCTAAAGCAAGTGAAATAGGAGTTTTGCAGTGAAATATGGTGATGTGGAGAGAAAAGAGCCACAATCTCTCTTTAAAAACTTGTAGAATTTTGGATTCAGAGCTAGGCCTGAAAAATTGGAAGCAATACATGCAGTGGACCAGAATCGTATCATGAGATGACAGGGACACACTGACTCCCATTCAAGTCCTAACATTTCGGTATAGTTTCTAAAACTTGTGCATCCCAGTAGGATGGTTGTCTTTGCAGTTAAAGACTCGATGCTGGAACGAGGAGCTCTCTGGCTGCTCGTATTTTCAGCAAGCAGTTCTCTTGCGTGCTTTTTTTTTAATATTTGTTTTGTGGAGATCATAATATCTTGACAGACAAGGGAAGTGGTTGCTTTTTGCAACAGATTACCCTGCTGTTTGGGCTGAGCTACTCGGAGGAATGAGTTCACTCAGGAATTGAGACTTGTCATAACATCACTACCTGTCTTCAGTGCCAGAGTACGTCCTCTGAAAAACAGCACGGGTGAGCCCCGTTGAAGACCTGGGCCTAGCTGTAAAGAAGACGCTTTAGCCTGTCCTCTCTGGTAGTCAGAGACAGCAGCACAACACATCTTTCAGGCCCGGTGCCTTTGTAAATACTTTATTGTGAGCAGCTCTCCCTCTGGGAAGAAGATAACGAGTAATGAACGGTAGAAAGTCGCTCAAGGAAGGCGTATTTGTGTCAGGCTGAGGAGCTGAGTAGGTACCTTTCTGTCCCGCTTGCTGGTACCTGTTTCATTAGATTACACAAACTGTGGTGAGCTCAAGCCATTCTGCTGACCAGCATGTCAGAGAGGAGCAAGCAACTCCACCAAACAAGTGGCTGCTTTGGGTTAGATGTTTTTGAAGTTGTTTCTTCAGGGCTTTACACTTTCTGATTTAGGCCATTAGTCTTGCCCCACGGGGGAGCAGACCAATAACCTTCTGATTCTTAGGTCTTTCTCTGAGTGTCCTGTGTTTTCATCTTCACTTCTGGGCTGACTGTGAAGAGCCCCAGTGTTCAAGGATGTGCAATATTATAGGATAAGAAAGTGTTTTGTTATTAGTTAGTTGACACTGTGCAATTAGAAATATCAAACAACCATTGTGGCAGGACAAATGACATCATCCCTGATGTCTGATCCATGCCCCAAAATGAATCAAATCTTTTCCTTACAGAAATCTTCTCTCTTTCAGAAATATTGAAGCGATGAAACTAATCAAAAGAGGATTGTCAGGGTTTACAGAATTCTTCCCTATTTCATAATGTAAAACTCTTTGGAAGCACTACAGAGACTGTTAAAAAAATACAAGGAAATTATTTCCTTAGTACTAAAGTACACATCAAAGAACAGACACTCAACACAGTGTCACAAGCAGTGAAAGTTCACTGTAAATCACTGCCCCGTAAGTCACTTCTTAACAGGATGCTGTGTGTGCTTTGGGGGGAAGGAATGTATTTTATAATTTCCGCATGAGGAAGGAATCTTTATTGACATTTGCGATGGCACTCTGTACAAAGCTGAGATTTGATGGCAATCTAAATTAAGCAAAAAATAAAAAAGAAACTGTGAAAATAACTCGAACTGTGAACTTTTGGGGAGGAACGTGTGTAATTGGACACAGTCCCATTTTCAGAAGTACTAAGCTTCAAAAACTTATAAAGTTGCATTTTAACTCTTTGAAGGCTATGTCATAATCACAGTGACTGAATCCGCATGGTTTAAGAAGTTATCTCACTTAGAAGTTACTGCTCTTTGGCTGATTCCCACTAACAGTTAGAGAGTGAATTGCTAGCCCCTTGCAAATACAAGGTAAAGTAGAGCCACGTAAATCATCTTCACAGTTTTACTTCACTGGCACAAAGGGTTGGAGCCATACACACAGCCAGTTACTGTCCTTCCATTGAGGAGAAGTGGTCCCCAGAAGCAGACGGTAATTTGTTAAGATGCTGTTTTTCTAAAATAGGGCTTCAACTCTTTGTTACTTTTTGGGGTATTAAAGGAACACATAACAGCACCACCATTTTCAAAGAGAACTAGTAAAATCACATATTTAATCAGTGTCGCTTAGGTGCTCAGCTCCCCAAAGATCCTTTGAAAATCTCATCTACTTCTAACAGAAACAAGGAAAATATGTTTAGTTCAGACATGAGCAAAAAAGAAACATATGCCAAAAAGGCATCATCAGGAGTCTGGCAAAGCCAGAAAGAGGTATTGGGAAGGTCTAAATTGAGAGGCGGGTAGAGCAAATCAAACAGGGAAAAAAAAATCCCTTTTCCTTATAAGTAGAGCTGGCTAAAAAGTTTACTATTTATTTATTTATTTATTTAACTTTTCTGTTGAAAGATGAAGTGCTGTAGATGGAGAATAAAAACACACCCTATTAAAATTGCCCTGTTTATAAAAAACAAATGCTGATGTTAAGCGTTATCCACCCATTATAGTTACCTTGCTTATAAAACCAAATGCTGATGGTAAGCATTAAAACCAAAAGTGCTTGGCCCAAGGAGAGGTTATCCATTGTGCTTGTTTAATTGTCCCAGAAATTCTAGTGGCAAAAGGGACTGATGCAATCAGATTTAGAGTTTAACTTGCACTCTAATCCAGATGAATCAGGTTTCAGCAGATGGATGACAATATGTGCAGGAGACGAGGAGGAATAAAACAACTTGATAAAATGAAGATCAAATGCTGCAAAACCTATTTGAGTGAAACCTAACATCTGCCAGCAAAGACTATCTAAGGAATCAAAGCACAGAATCTGAGACGGTTATGAGAACCTTGGACAAAAATAAGGCTCTGGAGGTCATCAGATCAGTTTTCATAGGCAAGTTTGCAAAAATTAAAGCAACATCTCCTATATAAGCATTTACACTGAAATGTGCTGTAGTACATTGAGCAGTATTGAGCCTGGGAAGATGAGAGGAAAGATGCAGAAGAGGCTGATTCTCATGGTTTTCACTGCAGTTTCAGTGATAAGCACTGTAGTAGCCTTAGAGTCTAGAACAGCAGACATTCACTCCATGGCTCCCTGCCAGCCCATCAGCTTCACCCTGCTCTCACCTTTAAAATTTAGAGGACGTTAACTAACCTTCTCCAGCACTTCTCCTCCTCATACCTTTTTGATAGCCAGAGTAAGGGCCCTTTTCCAAGCCTGTCTAGGTCCCAGCAAGAAGATAGCAGAATGTCGTGAGGGTTAGAGCCTCCACTGATGGATCCTGTAGGGATTGAATAGGAATAGGAGTCTCCAAGTTAACTAATGAAGCCTGCAATTGATTGACAGTTGCTTTCTAACRATACTTTTGTTCTTTCTATTGCCCAGCTGAGCTGTCTCAGTCATGCTGTGTTACTAAGATTATTACTTGGGATGCAGTTGGAACTACTGAAGCTTGGGAAATCCTGCTTTCCGGGTGCTTTTTTATTTAAAGAAAGGAGAAGAGAAAGAAGGACAAGAAAAGAAGAGGAAAAAATGTACACGCTTAATAGAAACTTAAATAGTGCAAAGAATAAAAGGAGGAGGTAGTTGGGACTTCAGGATATATGGAAATACTGTTTTCAGGGTTGTCAGGACTCTCATATAAAGGTCTAACTCCGGCCTCTGAATTTTTCAGGAAGGCAGGAACTCCTCATACTTGCAAGCCTCAGCTTGTGTCTTTGGTATTGTTATTGTTCCTGCGTGGCCTGGCATTTAGGAACTGCAGGTTCAGTTCCTGCACAGGCGCCCTTCGGAATTACCCCTTGGTGCTATACTTATCTAGCAGAGCTGTTCCTAGTGCAKATTTCATGTGGAATTCAGCCATTTGTATTTGAAAAACCTTCAAATCTATATCCAAAGCCATCAGCTTAGTAGTATCTTGACCTTGCTGAGGGTGTCGCACTGTACCTGACAACTCACTCTGTACCCCATTCCCAGCCTGTAAGTAGGGACAGCAATCCTTTAAAGGCTTTAAACTAGGTAGGGGGGGGGAGGGAGGGTGTCATACAGACAAGGTAGACAACAAAACACAAGTTGGGTTGGCGGGCCTCCAGCAGGTGCATGCAGCTGGGGATGTGCGTTTGGGACATGGCTATGGGGGACCCACGTACACCCTTCCTGGGAAACCTGCAGGCATGCCTACCTTTCTGAAATGCCTGTACACCACGGCACACAACATGGGGAACAAACAGGAGGAGCTGGAGATCTGTGTGTGATCGCAGGGCCATGATCTCATTGCAGTCACAGAGACATGGTGGGATAGCTCACATGACTGGAATGCTGTCATGGATGGCTATATGCTTTTTAGGAAAGACAGGCCAGGAAGGCGAGGTGGTGGAGTTGCTCTTTATGTGAGAGAGCGATTGGAATGCATCGAGCTCTGCCTAGGGGTGGAGGACGAGGAGGCAGTTGAGAGCGTATAGGTAAAGATCAAAGGGCAGACCAACACAGAGGACACTGTTGTGAGTGTCTACCACAGGCCACCTGACCAAGAAGAGGAAGTCGATGAGGCCTTCTACAGACAGCTGGAAGTAGCCTCAGGATCACAGGTCCTGGTTCTCCTGGGAGACTTCAACCACCCTGATATCTGCTGGGGGGACTACACAGCAAGGCACAAACAGTCCAAGAGGCTTCTGCAATGCATTGATGATAGCTTCTTGTCACAAATGGTGGAGGATCCTACAAGGAAGGGTGTCCTGCTGGATTTTGTCCTTACCAACAAAGAGGGACTAGTTGGAAATGTGAAGGTTGGGGACAGCCTTGGCTGCAGTGACCATGAGATGGTGGAGTTCAGGATCCTGCAGGAAAGAAGTAAGGCAACAAGCAGGAGTGCAACCCTGGRTTTCAGGAGAGCAGACTTTGGGCTCTTCAGGGACYGACTTGGAGGAATCTCATGGGTTAAGGGCCTAGAAGGAAGAAGGCTCCAGGATAGCTGGCTAGTATTCAAACATCACTTCCTCCAAGCTCAARAGCAGTGCATTCCAAGGAGAAAGAAGTCCAGCAAAGGAGGCAGGAGACTTGCATGGATGAGCAAGGACCTCCTGGCCAAATTCAGATAGAAGAAGAAAGTACACAGAATGTGGAAGAGGGGACAGGCTACTTGGGAGAATTACAGGAATGCTGTCAGAGTATGTAGAGATGTGGTGAGGAAGGCTAAGGTCCATTTGGAATTGAGTCTGGCAAGGGATGTCAAGGACAACAGGAAGGGCTTCTTCAAATACGTCAGCAGGAAGAGGAGGACTGGGGAAAATGTGGGCCCACTACTGACTGGGGTGGGGGCCCTGGTGAYGATGCAGAGAAGGCAGAACTACTGAATGCCTTCTTTGCTTCAGTCTTCACTGCTAAGGGCARCCCTCAAGAATCCCAGAGTCTGGAGGCAAGGGAGAAAGTCTGGAGAAAGGAAGACTTTCCTTTGGTTGAGGAGGAAAGGATTAGAGATTTGGGCAAGCTTGACATCCACAAATCCATGGGCGTGGATGGGATGCACCCACAGGTACTGAGGGAGCTGGCGGATGTTGTTGCCAGGCCACTCGCCATCATCTTTGGAAGGTCCTGGAGAACTGGAGAGCTACCTGAGGACTGGAAGAAAGCCAGTGTCACTCCAGTCTTCAAAAAGGGCAAGAAGGAGGACTCAGGCAACTACAGGCCAGTCAGCCTCACCTCCATCCCTGGAAAGGCGATGGAACAGCTCCTTCTGGATGTCATCTCCAGGCATATGGAGGACAAGAAGGTGATCAGGAGTAGTCAGCCTGGATTCAGCAAGGGGAAATCCTGCTTAACGAATCTGATAGCCGTCCATGATGGAATGACTGGCTGGGCAGATGAGGGGAGAGCAGTGGATGTTGTGTGCCTTGACTTCAGCAAGGCTTTTGGCACTGTCTCCCCTAACATCCTCCTAGATAAGCTCAGGAAGTGTGGGTTAGACGAATGGACAGTGAGGTGGATTGAGAACTCGCTGAAAGGCAGAGCTCAGAGGGTTGTCATCAGTGGTATGGAGTCCAGTTGAAGGCCTGTGGCATCCCTCAGGGCTCAGTACTGCTTCCCATCCTGTTCAACTTCTTCATCCATGACCTGGATGAGGGGACAGAGTGCCTCCTCAGCAAGTTTGTTGATGATACCAAGCTGGGAGGAGTGACTGATACCCCWGAGGGCTGTRCTGCCATTCAGAGAGACCTGGCCAGGCTGGAGAGCTGGGTGGAGAGGCACCTTGTGTGTTTCAGCAAGGGCAAGTGCAGAGTCCTGCACCTAGGGAGAAATAACCCTAGGCACCAGTACAAGCTGGGGGCTGACCTTCTGGAAAGCAGCTCTGCAGAGAAGGACCTGGGAGTGCTGGAGGATGACAAGTTGACCCTGAGCCAGCAATGTGCCCATGTGGCCAGGAAGGCCAATGGTCTCCTGGGGTGTGTTAGGAAGAGTGTTGCCAGCACGTCAAGGGAGGTGATCCTGCYCCTCTACTCAGCCCCGGTGAGGCCTCATCTGGAGTACTGCGTCCAGTTCTGGGCTCCCCAGGACAAGAGAGACATGGAGGTACTGGAGAGAGTCTGGCGTAGGGCTGCGAGGATGATCCGAGGGCTGGAGCATCTGCCCTCTGAGGAATGGCTGCGAGAGCTGGGCCTCTTCAGCATGGAGAAGAGAAGGCTGAGGGGGGATCTTGTCAATGTGTCTAAGTACCTGAAGGGAGGGTGTCAAGGGGACAGGGACAAACTTTTTTCAATTGTCCCGTGTGACAGGGCAAGAGGCAGTGGGCAAAAACTGAACTGCAGGACGTTCTGCCTGAATGTGAGGGGGAATTTCTTCACTGTGAGAGTAACGGAGCACGGGAAGATGTTGCCCAGGGAGGTTGTGGAGTCTCCTTTTCTGGAGCTATTCAAGGCCCGCCTGAATGCAACCCTGTCTAACATGCTCTAGGTGACCCTGCTTGTGCAGGGAGGTTGGACTAGATGATCTCCAGAGGTCCCTTCCAACCTTACTGATTCTATGATTCTGTGGTTCTGTGAATCCTTCCTTAGCTTCTCTGGCCTATTTAGACTGCAGATGCCTTTGTGCAAGGATGTTCTCTTCGTGCATGTGTGGCACCTTTTACAGGACGGACCTGAGGAGACATGAGTCTTGGATGTGACACTGTACAATAATTAACAGGAGGTGATGGCCTGCCTCTGCTTAGGACCTGCTTCCCCTCAGAGGAGTGACATGTGGCAGGGAGAGAATATTATCATCACCACAATTGACTCCAGCTTGGCTCTCCTCTTAATTGCCACTGTTATTAGGGAAATGGACCCCTTTCCACCGCCTGCTGTTCCTGTCAATGCAGGAGATCAGTTTGTGTTGTCTCTTCCTGTCCTCCTTGATTTGACAGAAGGTCTCAAAGGTACAAAATGTTTTTCTGACCCGCCTACTCTGCCCTAAACAAACCTATGGTTAAGCAGCASTGCAGTATTTTACAAATTGTGTTTAGATTTTAATGATTTGCTATAACATGCTTGATTAAAAACCTGCCTAAATTCTAAACCTAATGAACCTTAAACTTTCGCATTAGATACATTAATTATGGTGGTCCCAGCGGCATACCGACACAGGAAAGTTATCCTGCTACATTAATATGAAAATCAAGGGCTGGTGTAAGAACTAAATTAAAAACATAGACAAATAGTAAGACTCTATTGTGAAAACTGTTGTGCCTCTGAATTAAGTTACYGTCTTTTGTTTTTTCTTTTTAATTAATTAGATGGCTACAGTGGTAGCAACATTCCCAAAGGCATTGCATAAAAAGCTGGAGACTGATGGGAAGCAACAAAAATAACCAATGAATTTGGCTTTAGTGCTTAGGTACCATTGTAATGATGAACGTGAGGTGGAAAGATAGATAGATCAATTTGCTATTCATTAATATTACAGTGTGGTTTTCTCTTTTGATTCATGTCTTTTCAGTTTATAAAGAAGCACTAATCGGTGCTTACAATCAACTTAATACACGGAGATAAACGCATCAATAGCTGTCATTGAAGGATGACATACGCTGACAGTTTCTTCAGCAGCAGAACAGCCTGAAGAACTGGCACTCCAAGGCCTCAGCCTGGCTCTGTTGTGCCAATGAGATTATTTATAGGATTGTAGGTCAACCAGATTGATGAAATAGCCCAAGTTAAATTAAAAAAAAAGAAAGAAAGAAAGAAAGAAAGGAAAGGAAAATTCCCTTGTTTCCCCAGAACTTTTATTTTGAGCTTCAACCAGATTGTTGCAATGATTTTACTCCACAGTCTCAAGAAGTTGTGTTGGCCTAACGGAGAGCCATAGTAAACAGGGTGAGAGATAGTGTAGAAAAAAGGGTGTTTAAAAAATACTAGCAAAAAAAAATATTTAGTATCCTCTTAGCTTTATGTCTCATACTTGTGCCATTGCTCTAAATTCTCCATCAAGGCAAATTGAGTTCTCACAAAATGTACCACTGATCAAATTAAGGGATATTTAGCATAGCCAGGAAGGTCCATATGCTTTCAACCCTGTATCAGCTACTTCTGTAGGCTCTTGTCTTTCTTGTCTTGTCCATAGGGTGTGAGCTCAGGTTTCCAGCTTGGGGCTGAAGGAGATGGTTACCCTTATTTTGAACTTGCAGCTATTTGCTCTCAGTGAGGGCAGTCCTTTCTGATCTGGGCTGGTGGAGTTAGCTGATTGCAGTGGGAGACGAGCTTTGAGCTTTGACTGGAAGAGCCCTTTTTGCCTTGTTTTTCTACTGGCCAGGAGGCCATGCTGCTGCAAGTCAACAGAGGAGCCTCTTTCCTTCCTCTTTCCTCCAGCATAATATAGATGGTCAGTTGGTGTAAATGGAGCCTTTCCAATTTACCCTACTTGAAAATCTGGTCCACGCTGCTTAAACACATTGACTTTCACATGCACACTCATCTGTGGCTAACAAGTGGTGGGGGGGTGTTTAGAATCCCATTGCAGGTTCATTACGGCACATTCCATGAGATATGGATTACAGGTTTCTACTGCAGCCAAGCAAAAGACTGTTAATTAGCTAATTATTGCCCAGCATACATTCAAAAGGCTTGCTCTGTTGCCTGAACTTTCACTTCATGTTTCACGCATTTTCCACATGGAAATTCGACAGCATAATAGGACACAAATTGATCTCGAGCTCTCCCTTTCATCGGAGCTGAACAAATGCCCAACTACCAAGCTGATCTTCCAAAGAAAGGAGGCTGATGCCCACCCTTCCCTCCTAAGCCTCCTTCAGTCCCTGCCAAACTCTTTTCTCTTCCTACTTCACTACTGACAGGCAAGGAAATGAAATTTGCATTATTTTTTCACTGTCTGCTGCTGTGACTTTCTCTCTTAAGCAGCTGAAATCACAAACCCAGTGGAGTTCCTCTTGGTTTTGCCTTTACTTGTCCAAGGTGTGCTCGTAGGAATGCAGAATTCCTCCTCCAACGAAATGAGCACCCACTGCTTATAGGCCAGATTGAGTTGATGTAGATTTGCAGTGTCATGGGGGATAGAACTATTCTGATTTTACCACGTCTGAAAACGCAGCCTGACAAAGAGATGAAAGCATTCAACATCACTCAGAAGCAGACCTCAATTTCTAATGCATCAAATTTCCACCAGTCCTTCGTTTCCAGAAGTTCCTCCAGCCCTGGCCAGATGCTCCCATTGGTGTTAGTCTGCACAGCTCCACTGAAGTTGATGGGGCCATTGCAATGCATATAACATTGGGCCTGGCCTGAAAGAGCGTCATCTGTCACTGCTCACTTCATGTCTTGAGGGCTTGGACTACATGGGCTGTATCCTCAGCTTACTGGCCGGTGACTTCAGTAGAGTCATGTGGATCAGCACTGGTGGCAAATCTGACTTTGTTGCCTCCAGGGAAGCTGGAAGTTTGTTCCCAGCAGTGTGTGTGGAGCCAGCCCATTSCACCAAAGGAAGGTCATGTAAGAATCTTCCACCACCCTAATGTCTTCAAGGCTCAGAACCAGCAATATTCCATTTCTGTGTTACTTTCTTTACTAGTGAAGTGTCCCTCAATTCTGTCTTTGATTTGCTGCTGGAGGCTTTTCACAAAACCTCCGTATAGCTCAGGGCTATATACAGTGAGACCTTGAACTGATTAGCTTGGAAGTGCCCAGTATGCCAGGGGTCTTGCTTTATCAAAAATTGGCCTGGTTCAAATGCATGAAAGATCATGAAATTGCAGTGATTCTATTGAATTTTCATACGAGATACTTGCCAGTCTCTCATTCCTGCTTTGGGGATCCTGTACTTAAGGATACACTGAGTAAATTGTTATTCACTGGCCCAGATGCTGTAAATATTCTCGCATTGCCACGGCGAAGACCTGCCTAGTCTGTTTAYGCACAAAGGGTGATTTATTCTTTAGATAAATATGTAATTTTTTTTGGTTTCTGTGTTTAAAAATATTTCTATGGTATTGTCGAACCCACAGCAATGGAGGCTGTGATTTATCTCACACATTCCTCTAACCAAAGAGTTTATTAAAAAGATTGAGAGAATGAATCCGTGCTTCTGTCATTCCCACTCCAAATGAAACTGAAGGAGAAGCACAAAATGAACTTGATGAGCTCTTTAAAGCACAAAAAGAGAGGAAAAAAAAAAGGAAAGGAAAGAGAAAGGAAAAAATGAAGCTGGAGAAAAATAAAGAAGAAAATACCAGCTGAGTGCATAGGAAAGTATAGCAGGGATTATGCTGCAGTGTGGATCCAGCCGAAAGGGGAATTTTTGTCTCAGGTTTCTGTAATAGCCAAGGAGCACAAAGCACAGGAGGGTTAACCCTCCCATCTCCTCCGTAACAACACTTCTGATACAGGAACGCAGAACGGGTAGAAGTCTGTCTGGAATTGGTTTAACTGAATTGGTCCACACTCAGTTCCCATCTCGGCCTGATGTAGTCAGACCCTCACTCGGGGGGCATGTGTACTAAGCAGAGGTTTAAGGCTATCCCAGACCTAAGTGCTCTTTCAGCTCTGTTGAAGTTTTGAGACTGAATAGCAATGATTCCTGGAGAGATTCAGAGAACCGTGATGTGCTGTGCCCACCTCCCCGGACGTGGGAAGTTCCAGGTCCTTGTCTCTCTTCCCCAGGGCTGTCTTCATGTTTTGCATGACATGATTTCACTGCTATAGAACARTGAAACAGTTCGGGAACAGGCCCGCTCGCTGCCGTGTCTGAAGCAAAGAGGGTGAAGCGACATGTCCCCTGCCACCCAGGGAAGGAGTGGCATTTAAAAGAGACAGTCCTGCATTTTAAGCAGGGGGGTGGGACAGGATATCACCCGTTCCCCACACATCCCCCTCAAACCGCCACCCCTGCTGCAGCGTAGAAGGGTACAGACGGTCTAGAAAAGGAAAGGAGGTCAAAAGCTTTTGATGACTTCTAATATTCATCCCTATTTAAAAGGACTATCCTGTTACTGTGTCCCCATGTTTGCGCAGGGGCCTGGGGCCTTTCTAAGCAGGAATGATAATCCAGTGCTTCATTGGCAAGAAAATGAGTGTCACTTCCATCAAATCCCGGCTGTGTCTAAAATTCATTATGTCARATAGCTAACAGTGTTCTTATGACGAAATGTGTTTTTGTCTAATACCTAGATCATATCTGCCAGCAAAATGAATTCTGTCAAAGTCCCTTGAAGCCCTCTGTCAAATTAAAATATTTTTCCCCACCTGAAGACAGATCTCTTATTCTGATGGCAAAATTCATTTGATCTGATCCCTTAAGCTTTTCTCCTGGAAAATCATGGTGTTAAAATTCCAAAGCCATTTTGCAGAGAAATGTAATTTCATCCTCTCCCTCTCTCTCCTCATTGCTATTGTTAAAGGGYTTTTTCTTCAAAGAAAAAAAAAAGAAAATTCAAGCATAATAACAACGATTTTGCTTCTCTGAACAATTTGTGTAAAAAAGAGGTGGAAAATTACAAAGCCTTTTTTTAATTTTCCATATTCAGAGTAGAGGGCTAAAGAAGAGGAAAATCTCTGTCAAATAAAACCAGAAGTGAGAATGAAATGTGAAATACATACATTTATACGTATGTAGGACCCATGCACAGAATATGCATTATTTGACAGTTGGGGCGATGTTTAGAAAGATAACAAAGAAACTGTAAATTGATGTAAGGACAAAGTGATCTTTTCTTTTTCTACAAATGCAGTGATGGGCCTCCTACAGAGTCTGCCTCCAGTCATTCAGTACTTGTACGTGGTTGTCATATGGATGTCACGGTCAATTATGTTTCAAATAATCACGTTCAAATCCCATTCTGGATAGTGTTGCTATTCAAATTCAATACACCATCAATATTTCAATCCAGTGGGAATCAGAATCTGTACTGAAGGAAGTAGTTTGTGAACTTGTTGGATAAACGTAGAAATGATGCCACTCAGGAACAGATACGAGAAAGTTTAGGGAATGTTTCGAAGTGTTGCCCCTCTGTCTTCCCTTTCTTCTGCTTTTCTGTTTGTGAAATCTGCACTTCATAAGACAGCTTACAAAAGCACATTCTTCTGMTGGTGGAATGTCATTGGTAAATGACATTAATTGCTGAAGAATAATAAGAAAGGGTGCAGCAAATACACTTTTATGTATGTATGCCTGTATTAGTTTCTGAAGTGTATTTTGAGAGGATAAAAACAGAGATTAGGACTCTTTAGTGAGACACTAATGCACACGTGGGTTTTGGTTTTGTGTCTTATCAGTGCTGCAATGAAGGAGGATGTTTTTACTAGGAAATTGTGAGCTGTTGCTAGAATTGCAAAATGAGGATAGGAACCCAGCAATACTTTCCATTGGGCTACACTACYGAACTAGCTAAGGAGCAGTGGCATGCTCTGAGCCATAGGTGTTGGGAGGCTGAAGGCAGAGCTGTGGGCTGACCTTCTGTGTGAGCATGGGTGACCAATTGTCTCCTGGTTTTCTGTTTCTCCACTCTGTCTTGGTTCTATCTAGTCATACTGAGATCGTTAGGGCAGGACTTGGTCTTCAGAATGGCCAGTATAAGCTTGTGAGAGGCTTTAGGTGCTAACAGAAGTAGATATGTATTTTTTCCTAATTAAGTGTTTAGGAAAATTTGGGAAACAGCACAGGCAGRTGCCAGCATAAACTCAGCCTTACAGTCCTTAAAGCCAGGTTCTAACATACTACGGACATGCAGGTACATGATGGAAGTGGAATWGCTCAGGTTTCAGTGGATCCAGAGATCATCCATGTAACATCAGCTGGAAACCCTCTCTATAAGGTTGGTGCTTCTTAGGGTTTGGCAACGTGAGGAAGGGGCAGATTTGCCTTGCARTCTGCTTCGGGGATCTGATGCCAAAGAAATGAGTGGATGCACTAGGTGCAAGGATGACACTGATGCTTTATTTTAAGTCTGATAGTCAGATCCTCAGAGGTGCTTGTGAGCTTTTCTGCTGCTAAAAAGAAATTAGTACCAACACAATAATGTTCAGCTTTAAATATGTGAAAATGACTTAAAAAACAGGTTGTAACACAGAGCATTCATCAGTTGCTCTTGTAAGGCTGTTACTACCATCCCTTCTGCCACCACGATCCTAGTAGCGGAAAGGTGGTATCTAGAACTGGTTGTTTGTTGTCTTTAGACTATTCATGGTAAAGGAAATATCCTGCTTTCTGAAAGCTCATCATTTAGAGAGAACTGGAATGAAAACAGGGTGAAGTTAAATAGAGGAGTTTGAAAATGGAGATTGATCTATGACAGATCTTACCTGGGGAAAAAAAATCAATCGGGTGTTTCCGTTATCACTGTTGATAATATGCATCCTTCTGTGAGTTAGCCAGCAAACTTGGTAACTGAAATATAAGTTGTATTTTATTTAAGTATCAAGTTTGGGCCTTTTACCTCAACAGCCATTCACCTACAGGATTTATCTGCCCTTGACAGTTTGCAAGTTTGATCTGATTGAGCTCATCTTTGAATTCACACAGTGGCTTGAAAATCTCTCCCCTCTAGGTTCAGTGATTTTTTAGCTGTGTGCGTATGTGTGCACGTGTGCGTGCATGTGTGTACACGTGTGTTCCTTCTGTCAGTCACACAGAAACATCCTATCTGTAATAGGAAGTGTAGAGCACACAGTTGCAAACTTGACATCACGTTAACTGTGCCATGAATTGGAAGCTCATATCCTTCAGCGGGAGGGAGAACAATATACACTTATTTAGATAAGCATGCGATAATTGCAGACGATTATGTCCTATATTTGTAGATGGATCAAAATACATTATTAAAAAAAAATCCTCTGCAATTATACACCTACACATGTATCAGAGTTTAATAACTGCACTGCAGGAGCTTTGCCAACACATATATGGAGCAAAGTATATAGTAAAGCCAAGATACAAATTAAAAACTAACCACAAGTACAGCTGAGGCTTTTGGAGCAGGAGGGCTAAATAAAGTGGTAGTTGGCAAACACTGGTTTTTCCTTAGGATTTCTGTGCACCATGCCATTGAACGGGGTCCTGCTGCAAAAGAACAGCTTGCCTTGCCGTGACAGCCAATCTTAGACTAGCCAAGAGAGCAACTCTAAGGCATGTGACTGATTTCCTTAATGGTACTTCAGCATGCAGAGTTAAAGCCAGAGCCATCTGCCTGAAGATAGCCACACACTTGGAATGGGTTTATGGGAGTCAGAGGACATTTGATGCTGCAGTCCCAGTTAGGGCCATCTCCAGTGGCATATGCTGCTGCTCACAAGATAGGAGAGCCGGATTGACAGTCCTGGGCACTCTCCATCCCTTCATGGCTGCCATCTTTTGCTTGAAAACTCATCAACAGCAAAGCCCTGTGTGTTTGCATGGGAAACTTTCCACAGGCACTGACTGGCCTTGGCTGGGCTCTCTTGGCAGGACAGTGTACACAGAGTATCTATGTCACAGAAGATAAGGGGGTGAGTCACCYACAAAATAAATATATACGCATATGTGGACACACATTTCTTTTAGGAAGAGCCCAATTCAATTAATTTGCCATCTGCTGCAATGTTTGGACTTGCATCTCAGCCGGCTYTCATCTTTGTGCAAAATGGGTTTTGACTCTTGGGAGGATTATTGTTYTGGGAACCTTGTGTACTAACTCTTGCATTTGCACATGCAAACACACACACACGCACACCCCTCCTAAAACCGTCTTGTTTACTCTGCCTCCTCTTAGGAAAGTATTAGCTGAGTCTTTGCACCTTAGGGCCTTTGCAGTATTGCTGTGTATGCCGCATGATTGGGTTAGTATATACAAAGGAAAGGAAAAGGACAAGCTCATGGTTTGTGAAACAACATTTCATCCAGTCTCCTTTCCTTTTTATGGAGTAGTCATGTCTTTTTGACTATTGTTACACTTCTGCAGTGACATAATCTTTATATGCGAATAGGGCCTCAAGGCCCCTGTGAGATCAGGGCGCCGCTGTGTTAGACATTGCACTTGCAGGACAGTATACAGCACTCTGGAAGCAGGGACAGGCCTGGGAAAAGCAGGAGTAAGGAGCCTTTTGCCTACCCTCCTCCTCCCCAGACACATTAGCACACAGCAGAGTCACACAACAGCCCTCTGGCTTCTCTTCACTTCATTCAGACTGTAGACCAGTAAAGGAGGTAGAGGTGTCTCAGCTGACGTAAAAGAAATGTTCTGAACGGCAGCGAAGTGCTCTGCCCTTCAGACGGGATTTTTCTCACCAGCCTCTTCCAGAGCATGCTTGGTACCTGTCCCTGGGCTGGCGCTCCCAGGGAACACCCAGGCTTCATCCCAGCCAGCTCAGCACAAGGATTTATCCTGAATGGTTAATATTTTTGTTCCACTTTGTGGGACATCCTGTTAATAAAACATGTAAATCCAAAGAGCTAGAATTTTGAGGGACTTAGAATTGAAAGAAAGAGCTTGTCTGTTAATTTTYCCCCCTTTGTCTCCCTGCATCCCATTCTATTACAGTGATAATTAGGATGACAGCAGAAATGGACTGAATGAACTGATTTGAATGACTCTATCCTGAGGAACAGTCATCACTGTCCTCATCTGATACTTCACAGGCATTGTCAAAAGTGTTCTTAGCGCTGACAGTCACTTCAGGAAAGAGGACAAATCTCAAATAACCCTGCCAATTTTCCTTTCTCTTAGACTGAGTTTTGCTTTCATCCTTTTACTTCTAATCAGTTAATATGTAAGCTCATCTGTGGCTGGGTGATGGGGAAATGGAAGCATGTGTGAAAAACCAAGCTAGGGGGCCTGTAATGAAGGTACAAAGACGGTAAGACTTATTACCATTGCCATCAGCAGTGGAGTTGATCTTGTACTTACTTGGGCTTTCTGTGCTTTAGGCAGCTGGACAGAACAAGCCATGGGGACCTTCTAGAGGCAATGGGGAAAATGAAGTGTGGTGTCCTCTGAGAGGTAAGATGATTCAGAGAGCTAGCCTCTCTCCATTGACTCCAAAAGCCTAGAAACCTAGCATTTAACTAAGGCATAGTGTACACCTCCTCATGCTAGGCTGTAGGACCCTTAGGCTGCAGGCAGTTATCTCCTTYCAAATTCAGCTGAGTCTGGAGCAGTTGTTCTAACCTTGCACCATCCTCCTACTTCTGATCTCCTCTCCCCCGGTCTGCTAGCTGAGCCACTCCTGCAGCAGCTGCACCCCATGTATAAATAGGTGGCACAACATAAATAGCGGGTTTCTGCAGGCAGCTTTGGGAATAGTTGCTAGTAGGGTTTCTAGCAGACTGGGGCGGGGGAGGGAGGGAAGAACGAACGAACGAACGAACGAACGAAAAGTGTAGTTGGGATGTGCTGCTGAGGGTATCTTCTTTTTCTAGTGTAGCTGTCTGCACTTTCAGGAGTGTTAAATAGCTGTTTCATGGTGCCACTTTGATGTCTCAGCAAGTGGCTTTCACTAGTTGCTCTTCAGGTATAAGGAAGGCTGAGAATCCCCTTGGGGTTGAATGAGTGGAAGGAAAGCTGGCTTGTCAGTCTCTTCTGCTGTCCTGTCTTTGGTGTATAGCGGATGCGATTTGTATGTTCTGCTAGTCTCTTTAGCACATAAACAATATTTGCATTGCTCAGAAAATGTTCTCTCAACTACTTTAAAGCTTCCCCCCCTGTTTTTGGTAGGATTTTTGAAGTTTCTGATCTAAGACAGTAAAGTCATGGCATGAACAAATATTGCTCCTCAGTATTCTGGAGCTGGTATCAAAATGAATGTAATGGATTTAAACTAGTGCAGTTATCACAGCCATGGAGGGCTGCAGGGAACTGTAAATTGTAGTAGTTTTTAGCTTCTTAGACTGGCAAAAATCGGAGTATTTGGTCAGAGCAAAGGTCTTTCTAGCTGTATTCAGCCTCTGGCTGCTGGCCAGTAGTGGAGGCATGGGGGAGTGCATACAGAACAGCACATGGAGAGAATGAACCTTCCCTGTTCTACTCGCCAAGCAGTCAGTGCTTCAGAGGTTTTCAGCTATGGGGCTTACTCCCAGACTCTGTGCTGTAACAGCCAGGAATGATCTAGTTTCACGTAACTTCTCTCTGAATTGGGCCAGATGACAAAGGCAGGTTCCAGGCATTTCTCTTTCCTGAGCATTTATCTTGCAAAAAGTAGAGATGGATGTAAAAGTTTGCAATGGGGTTAAACTACCCCAGGTGAAGACCGAAGGCTGCCTTGGCAAGCTGCGTCTGCCCCTGACTTTGTGTAAGTGTTACTGAACACAGAAGTGTTACTGATGGGCTGAGCTTCACCAGGCGCATTAGGTCAGGTCTGGCCTCTGGTTCCTCTTGCTCAGACAGCATAGCCAGGGGGATGATACAGGAATTGAACACCAACAAACTGTTTCTTCTTTCCCTGTGCCCCTTAGGGAAACTTCRCCATGACTGAGGATAGCCAGTTTATTGGCACCGACAACAAACTTTTATGCTCTTTCTCTTCCCAAGTCTCTGCCTTATGTGGCAATTACTTACTATGTATTTCTCCTCCCTTTATATATAATCTCATTTTAATGTGCATGTCAGTTCTAATAAACTGGAGTTCAAAGGATGAGCAATTATACAAATCTTTCATTTCACACATGAAAAGCATGATTTTAAAATTGTCAGCAAAAAAAAGGCATTTCTTTGATTCACTTCTCAATGCAATTACCTAATGTCTGCTGTGGGTTTCAGCAGAGCAGAGCTTCAGCTGGTGTAAATCAGCAGAGTGCCTTTGATTTTGGTGCCTTACACCAGTTGAAGATTTTGCTTCCAGGGTGGATTACTGCAACTTTCAAGATAAGAAATGAGGTYGGAGTTTATCCGCAGCCAAAATGAAAACAGTGATGCTTGGTGCCCTGCTTTGGTTTGGTCCTGTGGGATTTTCAGATTTTCTAAGCGTTTGTTTATACTTTAAAAAAGTTCTTGCAGAGATTTAGGAAATCTTAAGAAATCTTACCCTGAAAGATGAGAAGCCTGATTCTCTAAGACTTCATGTCTTCTGTAGCTGTTCCCAAACATGTAAAATAAAGGAAAGGTATTCTTAATACCAAATCATGAGGGACTGGCCTGTATCATCTACTCACCCCAAAAGGGGAGCACTTGGGGTACCTCTGCATGATAGAGGGAGAGATGCCATCTTCTGAAGAACTGAAGTCAAACTTCAGTGCGAGTGAGAGAGAGCCCTTCTCCTACCACTGACTGTAGGAAAAAAGAAGGAAGATTTGCTAGGCAACGTGGATGCCAGTGGTTTTCTGGAATGAATACCTTTCCCAAGCTTCCACAAATCGTGCATCTTACATCTCCAGGGCTGTGTTTCACATCAATTTGGAGAAACTGTCAGCTCCATGGAGGTGTGCTGCTTTGGGAAATAAGCAGTCCAGGTGGAATTTTGGCAGGGAGTAGGGTATACTGCCACCATGCAACAAAAGCAGCTTTAAACAGCAGGTTATATAAAACCTGTCCTTTAGGAGGCTTTTACCATTTACCTGTAATCCTGTTTGCATTAGAGGCAATGCAAGATTGTATAAAATTTCTTTTGTAATCTTTGGAAAGTCCTGGAGCAGGAGTCTGTTTCAGCCTTCTTTGACCTTCCTGGAGCAGAATAAAAGTGACATCCTGGGGGAACAGAACCACAACAGTGTTAAAGACTTCAGTAATAAATTGGCTGGAATTGATGTATCAAAAACTTCATGAAGATACAATACTGTGGAGCTCACTCCTTTAGCATTTGCAAAGTAGTTTGAGATCCTCCGATGAAAGGTGATGGTGTAAGTGCAAAGCATCGCACATTTGTTGCTATCTCGAGTTTCCTGGGGGGGTGAAATCCACTGTGTATGAATGCTCTCACTGGCAATTTTGTGAAATTTCTATCCGTGTGTGGGGAAAACGTCTTTAACATTAGGACTGCAGTACAGGACACGGCTGACTTCTCAGAGCCCAGAATGCAACTGTAATATTTTTAATTACAGCACTCTGTTGTTTTTCATGTAGAGCATTTCGCTTAACATAATGGATGGCTGTTCTTAGCGGACTTTCCTTTAGCTGGGATAAATGACTAGAAAAAAACCTCRGTGCCAACATCTGCGGGAGCGCAGGTGGGGACGTATGTGATTGGTACAGTGAGCATTTCCCTGTACATCAAGATGAAACTATTTTGTGTAACCCTTAGTTAAAAAGTAAATTGGCTAAATGGCTCCACTCACATTATCTCTCTGTAATAACCATCACAGCTCATCCTGTAATGCTCCCCTCCTCCTTTTTAAGTAAAGCATGCTACTGTAGAGGTATAATTTTCATAAAAAATGTGCTGGGGAAAGAAAAAAAAAAAAGAAAAACAAGCTGCAGAACCTTTTGCTTTCAGCCAAAGAAACAATATTTCAGATTATGCAAAATGATTAGAATCTAGTTCTGTATTAAGGGAAATTACAGCACAATACAGAAAATTGAAAGTGGTAGGATTGATACAGAATTCCAAAAAGAGAAAATACTACCTGGAGTTCAGTGCTTTTAAGTCTTATGGTGCTCTGTTTCTATTTTTCTTCCTCTTTGTCCTTGAAAAGATGTAGATGGCTTCAACCTGCATGGAAGGTTGTCTCAAATAGGAAGTACATCCTAAATGAGCTGCCTGTGAATAGAAACTAGACACCTCGGCTCTCAGGTTGGAAAAGTGTTATGATATGTCTGGTGCTGCTCAAGATTCTCAGTAAGACGATAGTGCACGATACAACAGGAATCAGTCTGAAGCAGAGAATCACCAGTCTGGCTCTTAGCCATGGCATATAGGTTGGTTGGACCTGTTCTGTTTTGGTGCATGGATCAAGTAAGCAAAGGAAACACAACTCAGCCCTCTTCCCACTTCTGCAGAAGCAATGTTTCGTCTTTTCATTTGAGCCATTAGGTCATACCATATCCTGRTTCCATTTTGCTCTGCAGCCATGAAGGCTGGAAACTCAGCAGCACTAAAAGAAAGGCAACACTGGCAGCAATCATGAGGCTCCTGGAGCCTCAGCCTCAAATACAGCACCAAGTACTGCCTGAGTTGAGAACACAGGGAACACTGCCTTCCTTTTCATCTTCTTCCCCTCCTAAGCTGCTGCTTCAGAGTGTGAGCTCTGCGTGRCTTCAGCGTTGTTGCTGTGCCCGGGAACAGGTTGCTGGCCAGTATGTGTTTATGAGCATTCAGTTACTGTATGTGGCAGAGATAAGTCTGCCTATGCCTGCTGGCGCCAGATGCACGCCTGGGCTTATTCTCAATACATTGGTATAACACTCAATCTTCCGATTGAGAAGATAAAGATGGAATGAACAAGTCCCTGGAAGAGACATGGCTTTGGGCTGCTTCATAAATCAAGGCAGACTGGACTGCATGCCTATTTTCCTTTCCCCAGGCCCAAAGATAATGGATTTAGTCTCTAACATTGTCAGCTGCTCTTTCTCTTCTCCTTCACACCATCTCCTTAATTCTTGTATTTATCGATGGCTGTGCTAACACAGATATACTCTGGTTTTTGAATGGTGTGGATGGTTGGATGACACTTAAATCAATATCATGTGGCAGTTTTATTTTCCCAGTCTTAGACACAATCTGTCCATTGTACTAATGCTGTTTGTGATGTAAATGAATGCAAGAATTTATAGGTGCATCTTGAAAGTGCTGTGTCCTTTAATCATGCCAGATAAAGGAATTCTTGCGTTATGCAAAGCAAGAGTGTCATCTGGTTAATGGGAAGATACTTAGCAGATGCAAGCTGCATGAATCCTTCATTTAAATGACTGCATTTATAGCCCTAATCGGACAAAGGAAACTRTGGACCAGAAAGAAATAAAGGCTGCCAAAAAGAAAGAGAAAATATGCTAGATACATTCTGGCAGGATGAGAGTAATTTTCGTATTCTGTAATGTACCAATGCAGTATTGTGTTTGTTTCTTCTGCCATTGCTGCCTCTATTGCCACAGCCTGACCCAGTGTGGTGGCCTGGCTGTGTAGGCACATCATCACATGCTTCGAAGATCATGATACTGATCATCCTCTCATATAAGAAGCATCAAGAGTCCTACTGGCATTATAGTGCAAGTGTGGACATTAACTTAGGTGGASAAGAGCTTTGTAGATGAGTCATGGTCTTTGGCACACCAGACTGCAGATGTTCTAGCAGAGATGGAGATTAACCTACAAAATGCACACATCTTCTAGGCCCTGCTGTTGGGGAAGTGTCCTTAMTGTAGATTGCCCTCTCACAAGCTGTACTGTCTCCTGTGCTGAGATAGTCAACAGCAGCTGGGAAATACCTTTCTTCCTAAAGGATTCTACCAAAGCCATCACCAAAGGAAAACTAATGTACTTAGCTTATGACTTTGTGAACAGTCCACACTCTCCTGGTGAAGAGAAATTATTCTTTCAACAGTCTTCCATCTTCACTTTTGTTGAGAATCAAGAGAAGGACTGTTTACAAAATGCAGACAGTGTCAGAAGCAACATCCAAATTCACAATCCATTTTCATTTCCAAGGATTCAGAATGGATTTCCATAAAAACCCCAACTTGCTGAAGTATTCTGATTTATTTTTTAATGGAAGAACTGAAAACAAAATCTCAGGTATACCAAGAATTGGCTTTCATTGAACGTATTTCTTAGAGCCATTCAAGTAATACTTGTGTATATCCAACAATAGACCCACAGAAACACAAAATTTATGAAATACCTTAGGATAAAAACTGTTGTATCAGTACAAGAGTGCAATGTAAACAGTCATTAGGATATATTCAGTATCGTGCTGTCTGATCTCAAAACGAGACACTTTAAAAACACTGAGTCTGTCATCTTCCAGGAAATCAAAAGCTCATTTAAATACAAGGATCCACTGAGAGCAGTTCAAACAATATGCATCTCTTGACAGCGAGGGTCTCACTCATCCAATGCAAAGAAATGCAGTTTTACAAAACTACATGAGAATTAAATCCACAGTGCACCATGTGCTCTGTTTGACAAGTGATAATTAACTGCTGACAATATAATTTTAGTTTTGATGCAAACTTGTTTTTCATTAAAAACTAATTAGGGAGCATTTGCTTGGGGTGGGACAGCCTCCAATGAGTCAGGAACGCTCATAGTTTAATGACTCTGCTGATATATCTAGTTCATGCTGATTTGGGAACAAGTATCCTACTGGGGAAATCAGAGGATGAGGTCCTCTTCCCAATGATGTGGGAGCTTTTTTATCAACTGCAAGGGCTTTGGATTTGATGGATGCAATGCCCCTGGTAATGAAATGCAAATACCCGTCTTGGTAATGAAATGCCTTGTCTACTACACTGACTTTTGGAAAACTTGATTTGAAAGTCTGGACAACTTACTGGAAGACAGTCCTTCGCTTGAGAGAGGAGAGTTCAGTTCTTCCCAAAAAGGGTTGCAGGATTGTTGCTGCTGAGTAGACCATGAAAAAATACTCCTGTGCTTCTTTCAGAGAGTTACACTCTGCAGTGTAATGGAGCAAAACAAGCAGAAGGAAACAAGTTTTTTCTGAGAATCTGGGGCAACTCCCAGCCTTAACAAGATAAACATTGAGTATGTAAGTCGGAGCTCCAGGTTCCAGAGAGGACAAGTGGCATCTCTATAACCACTCCAGACTTCTAGATGACTCCAAATGTCTATCTCCTTTGGCTTGGTATTAATACTTATATGCTGTCTTCAGCCTTTCTTCCACTTCTTCAGTATTTCTTTTTGTTAGCATTTCACTCTTCCCTTCTCCATAGATGTCTCTCAAGCTCAGCTGCATCTTAAACCTCTTYATCTCTCTGCTTTTTATCTACATAGTCGTATACTGAGCTTAATTTGAATCACCAGCACAGGGTTAGAAGAGACCTGCTTCCTACATGTCTCACCCTCCCAGGCTGCTCTTGAACAATGTCTAGCTATAGCCAGGCCTTCCTTAGCTCCTGGACGCTGTTTTTACTATCCTCACAGCTGAACCTCATCCCAGTTCTCACATCATTCCTTCCATACAGCTCCCAAGACTCTGTCTTTTCTGTCCGTAATTATCCTCAGTGCTGTGCTGTGATGTACCCTTGCTGAGGTTAACAGGACCAGAGTGCTGTTCAGGATGMGACAACCATGAAAGCTTTAAAGTAGAGATAACGCTATGGTTTATTCAGAGTGACTGGCACCGAGTAAAGCTCACAGAAGTTGACAAACACACCTTCCTGCAGCCAAGACTCAGACTAAGTGCTCACGGCCTTCTTGGCCCAGTGTCCACTGTTACTCCTCATGGAGTCCTTGATTGTGCCTGCCTCAGACTTGGAAGCGTCAGGTGTGGAGTTGTTCCTCCCTCCTTCCCAAGCCATTTTTTGCTGTTCAGAAGGTATCTATGCTTCAGAACATATCCATCTGCTCTTCTGAAGTGTCAGAACGGCATCAGAGCATATACAGTCTGCTCAGGGTCTGTGATAATGCTTGTTCAAGAATGGAAAGAATATTAGGCTGTTGTAGAAAGTCGGACTGCCCAGATCAGAGAGAAGCTGTGGCAAAGCCATGAAGAATTTCAGACTCATTAACTTGCATCTTTCACCACCAGTGACTACTCCTCTCTTCTAGGTTAGCAAATGTGTAGCTGTTGCTGTAGTAAATTCTGATTATCAGAGGTTAATTTTTAATAAGACAGTTAATGTATGTTATTTAAACARTGATTATTAAAAACATGTTGGAGGCCTACTGTGTAATAGCTAATTATCTACTCTGAAACAGCTAGTACAATGCAGTACATTTTTTTTCTTCAGTGATGAGATGGTATTTGTTTAACCTATAATAACATTCTTATTAAATCTAAATTAGATGGACTTAATTTAAAGTATTGCAGCAAATTTGCAAGGAAGACAACTGCGGCTGAACTGAGTTTAATTCCATGCTAGCTACAGATGTCTTTCACACTAATATGACTTGGTCCAAAGCTCTGAAGTCCACCAGGGTCTACTTGCCACCTGCAGAGAATAATGGTCAAGCTCTATATGTGTTAGTTACATTTAAAGCTCTGGCCCAAGCCAATGTAATCACCTACTGTCCATTTAAATGCGYCGTTTCTCTGCTTGGACCATAGTGATGTTCTCCAGCAATGCAGGGGGTTGTCACCAGCYGCAGGATCTTCCTGGATCTCTGAAATAGCATAACTTTTTGTGACCTAGATGGAATGATGGGCTCTTCTCCACATCCTGGAGTATGTAATAAGGATGCAGTGAGCGTAAATTGGTGGTAATGCCCTTCCTCCATCTCATGGGCATAGAATATGCCCCAGAGAAGAAGATCCTGTTGGGGGAAGGGGTATATTTTTCCCAGAGCCTGCCTCACTCTTGTGTCCGCTGTGGTGACCCTCATACAAAGCTGTCAGTGGAGCCATGCCAGTTTAAACYAACTAGGATCTGATACAGTATTGCTTTTTCAATATCTGAAGTCTTTCTGGAGCTTTTTTTTTCACAATGGTATCTCTTTCATGGATGATTTGTAATAGGAGTTTCATTATATGATCACAAAACACTGGGGAATATGTTAATGTGGTTCAGCATGTAATCCAGTGTAGTATCATTGAAAGGAGTTGGATTTTTGTCTACAATTGAAGCAGCAAATAGGAGCTCTTTCTCGTTCTGTATTAATATCCTTAGCTGGATTAATATCTCTTTCCCAATAATTTTGTGTAAATTAACCAAAACGTGTGTGCTGATTAATGTGGATACAGCTTCATTTTCTACAAGAAATGCACACAGGTGAGGGGTTTCATTGATCGCACGTGGATATTTTGGAAGAAGGGGTGCTTTTGTAAGAATCTTAATCAGCTGTCAGTTCCCTCACATTTCTGTGATTCAAAGAACAGATGTAAGTACCAACATAATGATTAGCCTGCTTTCCCTATGGAAACAAGATATATGCGCTGGTATTATTTGTCCACTTGTCAGCTCCTCGTGCACCCCTCCACCCCAGTAACTTTTTTAGAGACCACTGACTAAGCACTGTAACATCTGACAGAGGAGGTCCTGCAGCTAATCACTGTCTCAAAAGATAATTAACTTGCCACACATTTTACAAACATGTTTAGAAACAAAAATTGAGTAAGAGCAAAAGTGCTTATGACTCATTATGTGCACCTAATCTTTTACCCATGAAGGTATCATAGGGAACATGAGAGACAAGCTGGTAGGAGAGGATGTGTTTAGGAACAGAAGGGTACACGTCCGTAGCAGAATAACATCAGCTGGTTCTGATGTTGACAAACAGTGTTTGGAATTTAATAATTCCTTTCTGAGTCTAATAATTGACATAAAGGATCTGTTCATTTTTGTTCTCGAGGGCTACATTCAAATTAGCATAGAAGTAATTTGAAAAAAACAAAAGATGTGGATTACACTGGAATAAGAAATYCAGAGGATGAGCGCTGTTCCTAACCAGACAGGCATCCTGAAAAACTATATGATATTTCCAAACTTGTGAAGGAGGGACCAGGTGCCTTAACCAGTGTCACTTGAGAAGATGCAATAAAGATGGAAGTCTTGTGCTTTCCTCCTTAGACTGTGGTATGCTAGATTTAAGATATGCAGCCACTGCTACAGCTGTTGTGAACCTAAGGATGCTAAGTTAGCCCACACTGAGCTCTGTACTGAGACAGCTAGACCCCTATCGATTTGCTATGCTGTGTAACTGGAGTGTAGACATTTCCTTTGTCCATAAATGATGAAAACCTTTGAGATCCTCAGTTGGAAAGCATCCAAAAAAGACTAAAAGGTTTCTTGAGCTTCTTTTTTTGGTACAAGAATTTCTGCTTCCAGCTCCTAAGCTACTGCTTTTCTCCCTAATGCAAATCCTATCAATTCATGAACTGTCCAAAGCAACATTCATATTATTCTTCSATATTGATCATCCTTGATATTGTAACAGCTCTAGCAATATATCAAGCAATTGGGAAGCCTTTATTCTGTCCTTGCTCTAAAAAAGCAGTGGCGTGTTTTGAATTTCTTGTATTCTATGTAAAAACAGTTTGAATCGTAAGCCAAAGATGCTCACTTGACAGATGGATTCCTGGCTGTGTTGCAGTGTTTGAAATTTGTTCAAACTCACCAGGTTGTATCCTGTTGACTAACAGATTCCCACTTAGATGCCTTGGGACCAAGAGATACGGAACTTGATATTTAAGGATCGCTGAGCAGAAACAAACCTCCATAAATCTAATTAGCAACAAGCAGGTAGTACTAAGAAAAGTCTAGCAATTGCARGGAACTTGTTTACTGGAAATTGCACAGTGAGGTGTAAAAGGCAAGACTTTTACTGAGGCAATTCAGGGAAGCATGGGAGCTTGGTGAAGGTCAGAGGACAAGCCTAGATGAGTGGTTTCTAATATCTTGAGTAAGTTTTAGAAGAAAGTCTGGAAGTTTGCCAGTATGGGCAACAATTAAGGGGTGACTGATGATAGTGCAGTTTAGTTGCACATGTTAACTGTGTGGATCTTCTGACACAAGGTAGAGAGTTTGAAAACATGAGGAGGCAAGGGAGGTTTCTTAAGTATCTATTTCTGTGTGTATTGTAATACACATGTATAAATTCCCYATGTACTTTTTGTCTTGAGATGGTTTCCTGTCTCTTAAGCAAAAGTCACGAGAAAGGTTAAAACAGAGCACTTTATCACAGTATCCTCGGGAAAGTCATACCTATGTAGGCTGAGAGTGGAGGCTGCATAAAGTAGACAAGCAGTCAATAACTGAAAGTAAATGAGAACTGATAATGGTTAGGATTGAAAATCCCAGCCTAGGCTGGCATCTAAGCAGAAATGAATTGTATGCCCCTGTGACCAGCTGCCATTGCAACAGACATTTTCTGTGGTCCAAGTTATTGCCTTCTCTATTAAGCTCTTACAGCCTAGCTACTGGCTAAGCTTTCCTGGCTTCCTTAGCTACCTACAGTAGTAAAAGTTCTTCCACGGGATCTGCCAGGTGAGGGGGAAGTGGATCCCCAGTTTCTTACCATTCACACTTCTTCTTCTTTCTCATCCTCGTTCAATCAGTATGCCTTGCAGAGTCAGGCAAATTATAGGTGTTCCTGTTGTGTATTGCTAGAAAGAACTTCCCTTCTTACCTGGGAGAAAGAGAGAGCTCCAAAGACAGCATGAAATGAGGTACCTTGGTTGCATTCTCTAATGGTTGCTAAAAGATTTGCAATATTGATGGGGATTTCATGGGAGATCTGGGAAGTGRCACAAGTATTTAGAGATAGGGGCACCTTTACAATATTACAATACAATTGTATCGTACTCATGCTAATAGCAACAGTCAATGCTACATTAATTTGAACAAAGATCAGTGGGAACAATGGTCTTGAATTGTAGGATGAGGTGTATTATCAGAGCAGATATTTCACAAAATAAAAAATCTGTATTTCTGCTCTGAGTCTCCATCCAACTTTGGTTTTGAGCAAGGGGAGAGCTTCTAGTCAAGTTTCAGATACTGCTTCCCGTCTATAATTCACCTCAATTCTGAGCCAGCAGTCTGCTGTCTTCATTAAAGAGGCTGATCTTTGGCTAGTAGAGAAGTCTGTGAGAGCATCCTTGAATTCAGAAATCTGGTAGTGGAAACAAACAATTACTAACAATTATTTGATAATATCAGAGTTTTCATTTGCCAGAACTACTGGAAAAGGAATGGCAAAACAGATTGGTTGCGTTATAACTGGTGGATCTCAAAGTACTTTGTAAAGGTCAGTGGTATTATTCCGTATTTTATTTGCAGAAAACTAGTAGTAACGAGTAACGGGAGTCAGGATGCTACTCAGTACATTGATGGCACAGCTGCAGATAGACATGTATCTTAACGTAAACGCAGCAGTATAAACTTGAGGGTTGAAAAGTGTGGATACACACAGTGCAATGGGAGGTGCATCTGGCTCATGAGCCCTTGGTAGGACTATTCTGAAAGGATGGGGGAATCTTTGTTTTAATAAGAAAAATAAAGAGGACATTTATGCATGGGAGATTGACAGCAGTGATGTTCACGATTGGCAAATTATGTGGGAGAGGATTTAAGAAAGATAGTTCTGTATCTTTGTCATGTAACTGTATATGTTGATGTCTTTCACCCTAAAGAAGCCTTAGGATGCACACTGCAGTTCAGTTTTGCAGACTAAAGCTGCCTCACTTTGCTTGTTTCTCTTCAAATAACCTGACATTTTCAGGGAAGGAAATTCACACTTTTAACGGTGCAATGAACTGGAAAGAAAAAATAAATCATCTTACGATATGCTAAGAGACAGTTTTGTTGCACCGTATGTTATCCTTGCCCACTTCTCGCTGCTTCCCATGAAAATCCTTTTCATCTGCTGCCAATCCTCTGTGATCTCTTTTGGGTTTTGGTCCCTTTTTAAAAATTCTTGGCAGGAGTTATGCAAACATCAGGACTTCCCAAAGGAAACAGCAGGAAATGTATCAGTCAGTTCGGTCTTATTTTAGCTCCCTCAACTTCATCCATGCATTTGTTTCTCAGTTCCCTGTTCATATATTAAAGGAAACTCCTTTCAGCCTAAAKGAGTTTATTGTATTGTTTGGGTTAAGATATTACAGAAAATGCCTGAAATTAATCCTAAAAGAATAAATCATAATATGCCAGGAATGAGAAGGTATCAGGTAGAAGAAACAGAAATCCTTGCCCTTAATGGTATAAAAATTACAGCTGTTATATTGCTCTTGCGGCGAGGGTGAATTCCTATGGGTTCATAGTTTTGTTTGGCCAAGAAACAAGAGGAGACTGAATCAAGTAGCGACATGAGTATGTGCCCTCTATGAGCTTTCTGTATTAACTGATACCACCTCCAGGATATGACCCGTGTTTTAGGTACCCATGTTTAGATGTCTCCCATCTGGGGTCCAGCTTTACCTGCCTAATATTATCTGTGTCTAAACCAGTATTCTAAGCCCTTTAGGGAGAAATGAGGAAGAACAGATGCTTTTAATAGAAGATCCATTTTACTGAGCAGGAGCTATGAATAATCGGTGAGGCTCAGAGCCGTGATCTGTCCCTGCACAGAGGTCCTGGAGCAACAAAATATTCCAGATCAACCAGGAAAATAAGTTTATGATATAAGTGGACATGTAGCCCACCTGCAACATTTATGACCAAAAGTAGAGAATGCTGTTCAGAGTTAGGTGCGCACTTACTCGAATGCCAGGCAAATACTAGAGCTCGGAATATGTGAAAGTTCACCTGAGCCATGGGGCTGTAAAACATCAGAAACATCCTCTTATTGACTGGTGGCAGTGAATAAACAGGGTGCACTAATGCAGGTGTTTCCTGTCGTGTCAGGACTATTCATTCTGGGCTTAACCTGCATCTATTGACCAGATGAAGGACCAACTATGTTCTGTTGGCAGTCTGGTGCCATCCCAGCCTTTTCCTGGCTTGTGCCAGGCATGCCTCTGTCCATGAGGGCCGACTCTGCCCAGAATGTGTTTTTTTGCTGAGTTATGAGATACACTGAGAAAAAAGGGGGACAGAGAGGGACTGAAGGAATCCTATAGCAGCAGAGTGCTCCTATCTGTTAATTTTCACAGGTGCTCCTTTGCCCCAGGAATGGAATTGCTGCAAATGGAGCTTAGATGGGACACCTTAAGTGTCATTAAATGTCAAAATCGGCCCTAGTAATCTGTGACTCCTTTTGTAATCTCAATCTGTCTATAATGTCAAAAAACAGCTGGAATATGCCTAATACAGCCAAAATGTCCTGCTTGCTTTATTTTCTGTTGCTAATACATAGGCCTAACTCCACTGRATAGTTTACACCACCTGAATCCCTCTGAATTCAGACAAATCTTGTAAAGTTGATAGTTTTACTTAAGTCAGATACCTCATAATGTTGGAAGAGAAGCTTTAGGGAAAGAAGATAGCCGCTGAGAGAAACAAGGGAGATGTGCAGGCAAGGAGAATGTATTTTATTTTTCTCATACTGTCAGAAGTGATTGCCTGTACTTGGATCAATCCAGGCATACCTCATAACTTGTGCAGAGGAGTTTGTTAGATTCATTTTCTTAGCTTGCTTGTTCAAGCCTGTTATTAATTCCCTCGTCAGTTCAGCTCACTGAAAGAAAACATAGCTGCTTAAAGAGTTTTTAGGCTGAAAATAAATGCCTCATTAATTTAAACATATTAACCTGAGAATAGTATTTATGTCGAATAGACTAATGAAAACCATTACAGGAAACACACAATGGTACGCGCAGGAGCTCAGGTGGCCTTTAGATACCCTTCATAACAACGCCTGGGTGCTCAAACCTGCCCTGCGAGAGAGGTGAGGACCGAGGAAGCAATGTTTTTGTCACACATGCAGCTCGTCATCGAAACTGTCTTTAGATGGTGCAGATAACTTGGTGTGCTCCAGGAGCTGTCCCATCTCTTCTGGGAGGTAAGGAGAAGTCACTGTATCATTTGTAGAAACAGCATTGCTAGTTTTGCCCTTGCTGGAGCATATAAGCATTCATTAATCAGTATGTTTCTCACTGTCCTGTTTCCTTGCATCGTGGTTCCGTGCCTGCCATCCCTTCCAGATTGACATTCGGACACCCACATGCAAACACTGTTACCGCCTGCTCTAGGAGTACGGTCCTGTGAGCTCTGCAGTCATGCAAAGAGTACGCAGGGTACATACGAGCTGCCCTCATGCAAGGAAGTACAGGAGACAGTGGGTAATTCTGCTGTGCCTGTGCTATTCAGAGCACCGCAGTGTGATATGGAGAATCCTGATGTTGGCAGTAAGGAGCAGAAAAGCACAGCACGATTACTGCCCGTGACGCTCGCTCTTGAAAGAATTTTCCCGTGCCTGTGTTTCCCATGTAGTTTGCTCAAGGTGCTCAGAATGGGACTAATCTGAAAAGTGCCCGGTGGAGAGGCTGTGATCTCACTGGGAACATCTCAAATTCAACTGTGTTACTAACGCTTACAGGTGACTAGGTTGTTTCCCCTGGTTCCTTACAGCTGGGGCAATTGTCTCAACATGGTTCTGTTCCACCTTCTGGGAGCTGAGCACCTCACAGACGTGAGTACTAATATTCTTTAAGCGTTGGARGGATGCAGACAGATTTACTTAGGTTTGCAGAGGTCAGGGAAATTGAGTACATCTTTGGCTGCAGTCCTGAGCAACTTGCTGAGTGGCATCAGGAAGCCAGTTTCAGAGCAGGGAAACGAGCCAAATTCTGAGCTCTAGCTTAGCTGGCTACACGCTCAACTAGCCTTATCCTCTCTGGAGCTAATGTGACACATTAGTATTACAGGCCACAGCTCCCCAGGCAAACCTTCCCTCCCCCATGCTGAGCATTTTTTTTCTGTGGCAGCCGAAGATCAGATTTGGATGCAGCTCAGAGAAATCTCATGTAATTCACCCGAATCAAGGCAAAAACAGCCAGAAGAGGGTGAAGAGAATGACAGCAACTACCTCATACTAATGAGCTATTGTCCTTAGAGGTGTTTAATTGAAGGCTTCCACAAAGGATGCCTGAAACTTAATGCATTAACTAGCTTCATATAGGAAAAATGCAAAGCTATGACTTGGTAAAAGTATGTTTAACTTTGTAATAGGGTGACAGACTGGCCCTGATCCATCCGTTGAAGGCATGAACGGTGAACTTCACCTCCCCTTCATACCGGCGGGGGAGGCACCATAAATCCATGGAGAGATAGGCTCTGGGACAGTGTTGCAAAGGTCTCTAAAARTAAGCAAGTAGCCACAGCCCGTTCTGTGCTTCCTCCAAAGGGTTTGGTCTCTGATCATTTCTCTGCCTCAGCAGAGCTCTTCTTGTAAAGGGAAGGAGTTATTAATATGCTTTGCTCTTGCAAGTCCCCACAGAAGCAAATAGAGAGCCACTTGTCTGAACAAGCTTTAAGAGCCTGGCTTGTGTTTGGTGAAAATCTCGGTAATTGGATAGTGACGGTGCCATACATGCAAAGCTCAGCCCAGCTTCACACCTGCTGTCTCTTCTGCCACTCTCAGCAGCTTCCCTCACCACACTTGTGTATCAGTTCAGTGAGCAGGAGCTATAGACAAACCACAGCACCATGAAAACCTGGCCTGAAGTCAGAGGACAAATTGCTGTTGATTTTTTTAGATGAATCTCTGACCAATGTGCCAGAAGCCAATCCTGCCCTCCTGCATAGTGATTTCCCTTCTGGACCATGCCTTCTGGATTGACCGGAAGGGCTGTGCTTGCTTGGAGAAGACAGTGAGGCTCAGACCGACCTATCTCTAGAAGCAGTGTGGATCTAACTGTCCTATGCCAGCCAGGCATGCTGAACTTGAGCACCGTCTCCTAGTAAGAAGCAGAGATACCACCCATGGCCACATCTGTAATCCTAGTAGGGCCCATTCTCGCGCCTTGCCTGCTGAAATGTTCGTGCAGTTAAATTATCTTGGTCTCCAAATTGATGGATGCACTAAACTGCCAGCTGGGAAAGGGGTTTGACCCCAGGTAATCCTTCAGCTCCGTCAGRCTGCAGGAGACCGAGACTGCACTGCGACTCTTCAATGACTGAATCACACAGTGCRGTTTCAGTGGTCCAGACTCACGATCTCTTTGACTCGTATCGAGATACCATCTGATGCCAGGATTTCACTTAGTCTTTCTAGGGAGCTAAACCAAGAGAACTGGGTCTTCATACTCCTTCTTTTGCAGCTGTCAGTGGGATACCTGTGTAGGTGATGGGAACCCTCTTGGTCTCAGTGTTGGGATCAGCATTTGCAAGTCCCTCCCCTTGGCAGGAACCGCCTTAGAGCACCAGTCCAGCAAACACAGATGCTGGCAGAAGAGAAGACACAAGAGAAGAATGGGAGATGTTTTTGCCCTTTCTCCTTCCACTTTACTCCACAGTCTTTTACTTGGTAGCTGAAAGCATCCATCTGAGCTGCTGAGCTGACTGAGGGCTTCCTCGCTTGCGAAGAGTGGAGCTGCCTGAAGTGGCTAGCCCAAACTGTGTTACACATTGAGTTACACAGCTCTTTGCAGTTAGGCAAAGTATTGCTTTCATCCCGCCATGGTTTAATTTACCCCTCATGTTCTATGTGATTAGCCATTTAGTACTTGCTAATATATCTGATTTCCACAGGCTCTAGGTGATGTATTTCTTTAAAAAAATCCTTCCATACAAAATATCCTTTTGAGGAATGAAATAATTGTCTCGAAGGCCTGAATTGCGCTCTTATCAACTGGAGGGAAATAATCCACTTGAAACATAAAATACAAGCAGAATGAAAAGCCTTTGCATGTTGCAGTGGAAGAAGAACACAGTGTGAGTCTTAAATAGCAGTTCTACTTTATCCATTTGGAAAAATACGTTTTTCTTGGACTTAGGCGCTGAGCTGTTTCTCAGTTGCTCACCCCCCATTCCACCTTTTAATATAATAGAAGGAAAATAATACCTCTATTTGCAGAAGTCCTGGAAACAGGGTTCAAATTGTGTGCAATTCAGCAGGACCACCTTCTACAGATATTGATGCGATGCCTTCTTTATTTGTGAGAGGAGGGTTGTGTTTAATTGTGCTTTGAGGTTTAAATTAATTCCCATTATTTGGTGTTCACAGCACAGCTTAGGTAGATAAGGTTGGCCAAGATACTTTCCAAATATTTCTTTCTCCATGCTTTTGCTTCTGTTTGTAAATAACAAAAGCCCAAAGGGAGAAATAGCTTTATAAAAAAAAAATCCACATAGATTCCCTCCTGGGAAGGTTAATTCAGATTTCTGATTAAAGAACTCTAGTTTCTGTCTCTTCCTCTATTTTTCATGCTGAAAGTGATCGTTTATTCTTTGTAATGGAACCATTGAGTACTGTCATGTTGAATCCCTAGAGCAAACAGAGGGTGAAAGTTAGACCAACTAATGACTCCAGGCTGGGGGCAGAGATCCACCTTAGCCAGCCAGTTGGGGCAGAAGAGCAGAAAAAGCCATTCTCCAAAAATGAAGGTGTGAAGCCACCTCTGTACCCAGTATCTTTGTGCTCCCAGAGGGAACTCACCTGCTGTTACAACCGGAGGTACACTACACCCGGCAGGTGTGCTACAACTGGCAGGTACTCTGCAGCCAGCTGGTAAGCTGTGTACGTGCAGCTTCCTCCCAGTTCAKCTGATAAGGCCTGACTGCCTGCTCCAGTAGTGCCTGCGCATCCTGCTGTTCTTGCCACTTGCAATCTTTTTTTTCATTTCTCTGTTTTTTGTTATTACCATTTACTATCTAAAGGAGAACTGCAAAGGTCTCTGTGACACAAAGTGGAAGGTATAAACCATCTCTTTGCTGAGTTTTTTGGATGCCAGAATTGCAGCACGAATTATACAGGCTTTACTATCCAGGCAGAACACAAGAGGGATAGAAGGCAGTAAGCCCATCCAAGCATCATTGTGAGCAGGCAGTAGATCTTGAATTAACAATAACTTGCAGTGTTTATTATGCCTAGAACAAGTAAACTAAATTCACAGAGAAATGAAACTAATTAAACATGCTGCTATAAAAATTAAAGCTTTCCTTGTTTGGGTTTTTTGGTGAGTTCTTTTTTTTTTTAGTTTTGTTTTTGTTTGGGTATTTTGTTTTGTTCTTTTTCAGTACTGCAGCATATCTGCAAACAGAGGGAACTGCAGCACTGGCCTAGCTTTCAGCCCTAGATGTTACAAACATTATCATTGGATTTTTAAAAAGCTCCAAAGGAGCATGTGCCAAAGGCTACAAGCTCCAGCCACCGTTGTGCCCAGTCTCTTTAGTAAAGCATTGAGTAGTAGGTGCAGCTGACAAGGCTCCTTTGGATTCACTCAGGTTTACATGGAGAGTCTCATCAGCTATTGAAAAGGCAGTTTCTCTAGGTACGCGAGCCTAGGTGAACATACCTGGGTTTTGGTTGTCTGAGCCCAAACTGGCCATGCTCTGTTTACACTGGCTGGAGGGAAATGACGTATGAGGGAACAGATTCACCTCTCATGAGCTGTTGGGGCTGAATATTTTGCATATGACTGTTGGCTTTTTGATATTACTCCTGATTAATCCTTATGCAAATTAGACTCGTTTACTACTAGAGAGGAAGGGGAAGAGCAATCATAAGAACTGGGGTTCCACTGGATTTACTCCTCTTTTATCTTGGTGCATGGACAGAGAAAGAGAAGACTGAGATCAAATTCAAAATTTCTGTGACTGAGACTGAGTGATTTCATTTAGTCCTTGGAGGTTTCATGATGGAGAGAGGAGACTCCGATCTCCTTCCCATGGGATAGGAAAGAAGACCTAGCTCACCGAGCAGTCTGCAGTAATGCCACTGGAGCCGCTCTGAGTTTGTTGGCACTTTAATGAGATCAGAACCTGTCCCTGTGATGTGAAACAGATATATAACATCCCAAGAGGCTGGAAGGAAGTGTAAATAAATGCAGGGAATAGAGCACTTTTAACTGCAAAGTTAGTTTAGGCTTTTAGTCTAAGATGATCTCTGCCCCCTCTCTTGTCACCATACAAGAGGTCTTACTCAAATTCAGGGGCGSTCTCCACTCAGTCTGCCTGATCCTCCTACCTGGTCCTGCTTTCCCTCAGCTGAGTGTTTGCTCACCTCTCCATGAGGACCTAGGCTGAGATGCTCCAGAGCTGACCACCCTCTGATGCCTTCCTGCAATTCCCCTTGCCAGCCTGAGGCAGACAGATGCATTCTCTAGAAGAAGCAGAGCAGCTCAGCCATCGGCAGTAGCAGAAAGTCATAGGTGCATAGCCAGAAACCTGCCGGCACCTGCATGAGGAATGGCCACCATTCCTCTGCAGTGACATTACTCAGGGCTAGAAGGTCATTGCTTTGTAGCTGAGATGTGTGGGGTGGACAAAACACCTGCTTTGCGATTATCCGCTCTTGAAACCAACCATGTTGATAGCCCAGATAGTTCCAGCCAACGATGAAGAGCATTAACGCTCAATACAGACTCTCAGACATCGATGCTGGCCAGTTGGTGTAAGTGATACTCCACTTGGGTTCTGATATTTTSTATCTCCATAAACTAATACATATGCTTTGAGTGTTTGGTACAYAGCTTCCTTGTTCTTTGTAAATACGTAGTATGTAACTAAAGAGCAGTGGTGAGATCAGAGYCAAGCCTTCTCTGAGGTAACTTTAATGAACTGAAGAGCTCCAGAGCTCTCAGATGGCAACTGCTGGCGCACCACAAGACATCTGCTAATGAAATTGTAACAGCTGCAGCTGGAATCTAAATGGCAGATTCCAGGACGCACCAAATGCAGCATTAGTGTATAGCATGCTCAGGACTCCCCGATCAGCTGCAATTCCTGAGAGCTTTACTCTCGTAATAAAAAGGTGGTGTTTCAAAAGGACCTGGGATTACTAATGAATCCTCTCAACACAAGACCTGTTGGACTCACTTACACAGAAGTGGAGGAGTTTGCAAACCAATCCAGCACATTATCCCAGGGACTGACACAGGCGCACACAGAGATCCTGTGTATGATTGCAATGCAAATCTAGTGAAGAGCTCTGCTCCAAGGAAAAGCCGCAGAGTACGGGGACGCCACAGAGACCAGCGTGYAGGCAAAGTGCACATCAGGGAAATCAAAACATCTCCCAGAAATGAGGAATATCTGCCTCATTTTTACTGATACGCCCAATAAATAAGTGGAGGAGATGATAAAGGGGAGATCTTTAAAAGCTGTGAACTCATTACCGGCTAATGCTATTAATAGCATTCCTGACTTGAGCAGCAAAGAATCAGTGCTGAGGACATTAACCGCTTACAGAGTYGGACATACTTAGGCCACTTGAAACAATCTTTTGGGACACATGCTGCAGGTGGTCCGGTAGAGAAGGCATTAGTTTGGTGGACTTAGAGTGGCTTCTCTCTCTTCTCCCTTAATCGTGGGCTACGTGACCTTGATTTAGTGCTTGGTTTGCTGCCTCCCTCAACTCTGAAGTGGAGAAGAGGATGTTTAGCAGCACTTACTGACTCTTGAAGACCTAAATGTCATCCAGATGTTGTGCCTAGATGTCACTATGACATTTTCAACACACTGTTTAGGTCTGCTTTTGCAATTCTGCCTTTAGTGACTGGAGCTAACAAAGAGTCAGCTAGAACTAGAGATCATATTTTAATTAAAGTGTAGGAAACTGGTGGGAACATGGTGAGATTTCATGCTASTCTCCAGATAGGCATTTGTGGTTTATTTTCCTGTTTCATTTCTTGCTGTATTTCRTGTAACAAACATGAAGTGATTTTATCTCACTTTCAGTTTTCAGTCCAAAGATCTGGCAAAACTGAGAATGACATCATTTCTGCAAGTGGAAAGTGTAATTCTGTGGCAAAAGGTGATTGGAATATTTCTTGGAGAGGGTGTCAGATATTGCCATTACAACTTAAGCTGAAATTGATTGCTTAGCCATTATATATATCCAAAGTGCCCCATAGGTCTTTGTAGGTAATTCTGCTTGGATATTTTCCCACACTGCAAACAACCCGTGCACTTCCCAGTAATCAGTATTTTCACTCCCAGAGGGCTCCAAAGGTTGGAACGGCAGTAGACGTTGCAAATCACATTTGTTGTGAGTAGTGAACATGTAACGCCAGAACTGGACACCAGGAAATGCCCAAACCAGCCGAGGCTTCAGAAAAAAAGGCAGGGCCGCAAGAGCTGGAGAGAGAAAGTGCAACTAGTAGAGTTGTATGCTGTGGTATCACTGCCTGCCCTCCTGTGTGGTCTAGAGTTGAAGAAAGCATCATCTGCCAACTGCAGTTTCTCAGCGGTGACATTCGCATTGGACCCTACGTGCAAGTTTGTACAGTTGAGATCGGGTTAGAGGAGTGTTATCCTAGGATATCACATGCTCCTGAATTTTCCCCGCTACAGCCCCGCAACTGCTGGTAGCTGGCAGACAGACTGAACTGTTGAGTCTAGCCCTAAAATTGTCAGATCTCCATTTATATTTTGCAGACAGTAAATTGTACCCAGCTGCTCAGCAGCATAAATGTTGCCTTTTTGTTCTGCTGCATGTCACTTACTGCTTTGCATAATGTATTTCTCATTCATTTCCATATTTCTCTGCATTGTACTGGTAAACTAATAAATCTGGGAAATTCAGGAGATGTTTTTTCAAATCCATTTGCTGACTCTAGCATTATTTAGAAGTAGAGTTTCTTTTTTCTTTTTCAAGAAAAGGACAACAAATAACTGAACAAATGATTTTTAAGTTGTTTCAAATTAGCAGTTTTGAAGTGGGGGCATTTTTCACTTCTTTCAAAATGTTTATGAACATTATCATTGACAATTATATGAAGACACCAAATTGCTTACTGAAATTTTACATTTAATGAAAACTTAGCCATCAGTAAACTAAAAATGTCAATAGGGTTCTCAATAGTATCTGCAGGAAAAAAAAGCCATACAAAAAATTCAACAACCATAAAAAAAAATCAATGGCTTTTTTTTTTTCATATTTTCAGAAAAGGAGTCACTGCTCAAAAAAAAAATCAATAAGCACTACTAGTGTTTCAGCTTCTGATTATCTCATTATGTAGCCATTTTTGCAAGTGCAGAGCAGCCAAGTGACTTCAGTTAATCATGACCAGACAAATATCACCAAGTCAATATAAAAAAAAAATCTGAAATTCTTTTAAAAGCTTTGGGGCTAAATGAAGTCATTGTAATTGCAGACAGATCTAACAACTCTCCTGGTTGTTTCATTGCCTCCATGTGCTTCGTTGTGTCCATGTGCAAAGTCTGCAAGCCTGGTAGCCTGTGCTGCACATGTGCTTGCTACCTGGCTGCTCAGGGGCGTCTTCGTGGCTGGTACAACAGCAGCTGAACCATGGACTACTTGTAACATGTAGCTACAAGCCTGAGGGGGCGCTGAGCACTGCCTGAGCTAGGGTTGTGTCCTCAGCGTATTCTTGCTTACCGATCACCGAAGGGCAAGAAAAAATTGTGATGTAGTTTTCAAAGATACGTTGCAATATTATGCTCTGATCTCTGAATAGATACTGGTCTGTTCTCTGTCTTTTAAGAACTTTTTTCCTATCAATTTTCTTTCCCCAGCAATCTCTAAGGATGGTAGTACCCCACCCTACCTTCAGCATGCTTTTCTTTCCTGCTACAGCTTCTTCAGCAACTCTCTGGAGGGAGTTAGCTCTGGTTTAGGTTGATTCTGTGGTCTTAATTCAGAAGTCTGAACAAGGATATTTCTTCTGTTTGAGACACTAGCAAATGCTAGCCCAGCCTCAAGCTGCGGAAGGGCACAACCTCCCATAGACTCCTCTCTCAGATCTGCCAGTCCCCTGCAGTGTCCCAGGTAAATCAAGGCGTCTCAAGCAGAATTAGTTGCCTGCGTTTAGGGAAACAAATTAAGCCTTACATTTCTCCATTCCTAGTTGCTTCAGGAAGGAGTAATGGCTGGTGGGAACCAAACACATGATCATCCTTAAAKCAGCTCTGTCACCTCCATCCTCTGGAGCCTAGAGTCAAAATGACCTTTTTGAAGGCCCATGTGGGGACCACCTTCTTTACTTGAATGAAGATGCAGCATCTCTGGCAAATCTGCTTACAGGAAATTCAGGGACAACCAAAATGGATGTGGAGGTTCACAGGCACCTGCTGGAAATATGGCCCATGTTCTCGCACGGTCTGAGACACCAGACAGGATGAATAACTGCTCAAAATGCATTAAGCCTTTTATGTTGCAAACGATTGTGCAGTAGGAGCCACTGGTGGCGCTGATTGAAATTTTTGTAACCATATTAGAGGAGAAAGCAAGTGCCAGACACATGATCATCCATATGCCCAGCTAAATCTACTCAGAATTGATTAAGTTAYGCTGAAGGAGACCTGGAAATCAATCTGTTCAGGCTTGCTTGTAGGAATATGACACACTAGAGGTGACACAGCTTAATTCCATTTCATTACTGTTTCTTAGGCGAGCAAGATGGGCATATTGCAGCTCACATGTTGTCTTCCCAGGTAGTTATATTTGCACAGACAATAATCTCTCGTAGTAATAAAAATAAAATACTTTTCACCAATCTTATGGCTTTCTGGGACATCTTGGACAATTTAGACTTTCCAACTGAATACTAACAAAAACCAGGGAACACCAGTTTTGTAAGGAAGGGTACTTATATTCCTGTTTTACAGATGGATCAGTCCCATTAGCAAGTTGTCCATAGCAGGGTTTAAAGTGTTATAATAGTCAATTAGTCTATTCTTCTGTACACCTTTCTGTGATTTTTACAGTGCTGAACACAAAAAAGATTTTGATTAAGGACTGGATTTCTGGGATCTGCTGGAATACTGTAATTATTGCAAGCTAGACTGATGTAATGCTTTTAAAACTGAGTTACACAGCATAATGTCCTGAACTGATTCCATTGAAGCCTAAATGTTGTTCTGTTTTATCTAAACTGCCAAAAACATATTAGTAATAATAAGATAGCTGTTCTTTTCGAAAAGCAGTATTTTAAGTCCCATTCCAGGTGAAACCTGCGTAGATAAGAAGCTGATTCTTGATAAAAGAAGGTTTTTTCATTCATTTTGCAAGAAGTTAGTTTTGCTGTAGGAGAAAAGGGCAACTTAGTCCCTTATAGATCGGGTCCAAGTAAATCAGTGACAGTTCAGCTGGAAATAAGAACTCAAGGACAGATCTTCATCAGTACCGAATCAGCTCACTGGAGTTACATCTGCTCACTCCGGCTAAGGACTTGGCACCRTCAGATCTTATTGTCAGTACCCTGCTCTAATACTGTAGCACTTGTCTCCTGCCTTGTATTAACGCCACGTGTGTTATGAGAACAGCTCTGCAAAGAATTGATTTTTTGGAAAGGCTGTGCAACAGAAAAACGTGACAAAATTGCTTGAAATTTAACTTTCTAGTTTGCCCCTTCCCTTGACTCTATCTCTGTACATGACTTTCCAGTCCAGGCATTACAGGATTAACTCTATCCTGCTCTGTGGAGTATTAACTTTCCAACCTGCCTCTCCCAAAACAGATTTTTTTGTATTTGGTTTGAATTAATAAAGTTATACTGTCATTTTGATCATGAATTGTCTGCAGTTACTCTCTGTTAAGAGCTCTTTTGTCTTCCCCATGCTCATCATCATTTCTGATCCCTTTAAAAAAATGAGCAAATGAGTTAATACTATTTCTCCACAGAATTTTTTCTTTAAACCACTGTTKTAAAGATTATCATCTAAGGCTGAATTTAGCATCTTACTGCACCAGGATTTCTACCAGCCAGTGCCTTTGGCAGGCATTTATACAAGTGCAAAGTGAGTGGCTAGGAATTACCAGCTTTTGCCCAGCTGGAGCAGTAGCGTTTTGTACCTGTTGTTTGCTGATGCTCACAGTGGCTTGCAAGGTGGTAGGAAGTTGTCCTCCATGTGTTTCCTTGCTGTTTTGACTTCATTTGTGGAATTATCCAATAATTCATTATGAATAAATTTGATTGGGCGTTTTGCCAGTAGTTTTCATCAAAAATGACATGAAGACAAATACTGCCATTATTTGTCCAGCTGTGCAGCTACATTTATATCCTCTGCAGGACTGAACCCATTATCAGAGCTAAATAACACTGATAATAAAAGGGATATCTCTCCACTGCAGTGCATCTAGTGTCAACACATGCATCTACGCAATAGCAAAAACCTTTCATGTTGATATAATAACCCTGCACACCGGTTTTGTTCAGATACAGACTTGCTCTATAATCTTCCAATTGAACATTTTTTTCTACAAAAAAAGCCAGTTTTCTGACTACAGAGTGTTTCTCAACAGCATGTTGAATTTGATGAATTCATATTTCAGGAAAAGAAATACTCAGACTATTTCAGTAATGTATCAATATCCTGTTCCCAGATTGTCAAAACAAAGCATTTTTATTTGTATTTCAAGGGACTTTTTGTTTAGAAATATCTTTGTTTTACAGTATAAATATTCCTTTAAAAACACGTAACCAGGAWGGAACATTTTTCTTTTTATTGAACAAAATATCTTCATTATCCCCAAATGCCTTTTGCTTAACATATGCAGCACTGGCATTTACATTTTTACTTTTGCTATGTTCAACAGCAGAAAACAAGCTTGCTAGGAAATGGAATATATTTTTCCTGCCCATTTCTTACAGATTGCAGGAAATGGCTGCAGAAGAAGCTGTAGGAAACCCAAGCGCAGCAGCCTACCTGTGCCTTTCCTCCCTGGGCTGAAGGAGAGTAACAGGTAGCAGTCGTTGCCTTGCAGCAGCCTGGCGCTCCAGGAGGAGCGGAGGGGATGTGCGCATGTTCTCCCGCACGTTGCAAAACCCGCCTCGACTGCTCTCGTCCTGCGCAGGGGCACAGAGGAAGAAGATGCAAGAGAGGCTGAGGCCTCCTTTACGGCTCTCTGTAACTTGAGGCTATGCAAGAACCTCTCCGAGTCCTGCTATAATTTTCCCCTCTCATGTACAGCTCGGCTTCCTATAATGCTTGTAGGCATTGGCAGGAAGAAAAGAGCTGTAAAACAGTTAACACCAAGGGTGCTAGTCTCCCAGTGCTAGCCAGGGACTGCTGTTGCTCCCTTGCTTAGATATCCATTAAGTTCGCTGCAGAGGTCTCTTCAGGTAGGGGATTATGAAGTGCTYATGAGATAATGGGAAATATATGATCCTCCAAAAATGATCAGTCTCATGCTAAACTTTAATGGACGCATTCCCCTACACTGTACATGCACATCCATCTCCCTAGTTGTGTGTGGCTCCAGGATAAGACATCCTCACTCCTGCATGTTTACATGAGACCAAAGCTGCCTTCTTTGGCTCTGATCCAGTCAGCCTCCGATATTAGACTGAGATTAAATATTTTTGTGTGTGTTTTAAGGGGAAAGATTAATTGAACATTATTATAGGTTTAATGCTTCAGTCTCAATTTGCATTTTAAAAGACATCGTCTCATCCCCTCTCAGAATACTGCTTTTCGTGTTTACCGCTTAGCATTGATTCCATGTTTGATAGGTTATAATTAAAGTAGGCACATTAAGGATTTAATAGTGCTTCTTATTGTTAAGAAGGATTAAAGGGGTGTTAAAATTCATACTCTAAATTAATGACTTTGATTAAACAAGAGCACAAGGGGGTCCTGAAATACTGATTKCAGTTTTGACCTTGGGAAACTCACCTGGGCCCAGGACCTGTTCTTAACAACTTAAAGCTCCCATTCAATTAAGCACATTTTACAGCTTTGGCCTTAATTACTTTGCATCCTGTTCAGTTCTCTTTGCAAAAGTTGATGACTGGCAGATTCGTAGTTTGTGAAGAGGGGCCTTTTACAGCCCCATTAGATGAGTAGTTTGGCAGCAGTAAGTCCACATTCCTAGGTCTTGTAAGTCTGAGTAACTTTGGATTCTTTGTGTCATGTCGCTTTGAAGAGAGAAATAAGCTTCGAGTTGCAAATATGTTCCAACAGTAGAACAGGAGACTTCCTGGATTTGGGAGTCAGTGTGCTTAAGCTTTCTTACTTGGAGTTTCATCTTACAAAGTACTAAGCACATCTTCTGACTTGAGCAGGGGCAGGGGTTCATTTCTGTCTTCGTGCATAACTGCATCATGATCATGCAATTTAAAAGATCAGTTTCTTAGAAAAAGAGGAAAAAACATTTTGATTTAAGAGAATTCCATTAAAAAGTTACAATGAAATATTTTCTTGTTCAGTCATTCCTGATACCTGCTACATTCTCTGCAGGATTCATCTGGAGATGCTGTCAGTGTCTTCAGCTCCGAAGTGGCAGTGTACCACAAAAGGGAGAATTCAGCCTAACTGTGAAATCATCAAAAAAAGAACATTTCAGATCAGTTCAACAAAAAAGCAGTGAAATTTTTCAGCTTGACAAACGTCAGCCTGTTTTTCTTCATTTGAAAATGTCTCGTTGAAACGCTTCTGGAGTTTCAGTTCAGTAACAAACATTCACTTTCTATCACAGTTTGGGATGAAAACAAAGTATTGAAACATGAGGTTTTGCTGCGGAATAGGAGTCCCATATTCTGCTCAGCTTTAGCCATATGGCTTCTGCGCCATATTCAGAGATTTTGAAATGTGAAATAAGGGCATAATGAATTAAGAGCAGCTACTGTTGCTGGATAGTAAATTCTTTTCTTTGCTGGGAATACCTCTCTTTTCCTGCAAATCCAGGGTGAATGGTGACTGACATCCAAATCAGAAGGGCTTCAATAGGACTGTATGGTGTGGAGCACTGGGTGGGCTTTCTGCACATTGATTTCTATGGCAAAGTGGAAATCCAGCCTAGTAGGAACACAGTTGATTCCGACAGTTTTTTGGAAATGAGGCAGATATTTGTAGCATTGAGTCATTTCTTGTTTAGGCTGGGATAAATCAGGAGAAAGTTATTGAAATCCACTGTGCATCATCCATGGTTGGTACTAGTCAGAGATGTCCTCTGAACAGATCTTTGCTGATTCATGTTAAGGCCTTGCTCAGGCCAGGATTGGGAACTCAGTTGTGAGGAAAGGTCCCAAATTTGTGAGTTGGAGAGGATTTTTCTGTTACTGGTGAAGCTGACCCTATTCATAAAGTGCCAACCACACACTTTTCAGGCARTGTAATTACCAAAAAAAAAGGAAATCTTTGCTGACATACAAGCAGTAGCTACACCTGATCTGATCTGCATTTTGGATAAAAAGAAAAAAAAAACTGTTTGCTTATCCTCAAGTAATTAAGAGCCAGGTCATCTCTAGGAGTTTTTGCTCCTAGACCAGTGTCTTTCTTGGCAATACGGAGACTAGACTGTCAGCTGCAGTAAACTGGTGCAGATGCATGCGGTAGAGCAATGCTGATTTACATCTGCTGCAGACTATCGTGGTATGACATCCTTCCTGTTTCCTTTGAGGGCCATAGCCTGGATGACCGGCTGTTACTGACTACCATTCAATTATTCATCTCCAATAAGGGCTGAATTAAAATTTCATAAGACAGTTGTATAATACTAGGATACCAGCTAAGAGCAGAGAATGCATTTGCTGAGATTTCACAAGGATGTAGCATGATCCTGTATCTGTAACCAGCGCTGTTAACTTCAACTGATAATTTTACTATGACCATCTTTATCGAACTAATCTCTTCCTATGAAACTAATTTTTACCTATGCAAAGATGCCTACTTAAATTAATCAGGACTCCTGGATTTGGCCATATTTTAGTCACAACCTAAGCTATTTGTGACTCACTACAGCTGGCTAACAGGACAAAGAGCCCTATTAAAGTGTTTTGTAAATGGTACAACAAATTCATATAGGCATTAAAAGCAGAATGTTAAGCATGATTATTAATTAACTTATTAAGTTATGGTACAATTAATTTTAAAAATATATTTACCCAGTTTCACTACTGTTGAATGTAAATATGTCTCTTTTGGAAAGCTGATTATCTTTAATTTTATACCTAATATACCTTTTAGCATTTATTTACAATGCARTCATTAATAACTTTATGATGAAGTAGTTCCTGGAACGGCAARGAAAAAAAGTCATTTCGCCTACCTGCACAAACCCCAGCTGACTTCATGCAGATGCTGGGTAGGCATGTCTGGAGAAGGTTAAAAAGCAGTTGCCACCTAGCCAAGAGCATTACTTTCAAATGGACTTGAAGTGAAAATGTAAAAGGACACATGAGCCAAGTTCAGAAATGCAAGCTGGAGCAGCTGCCTCGCCGTGGGCCCTGGAGTATCCCTGGCCCTCAGGCTKTTGCGAGCTGTGTTACGCTGCCGGCTGGACTAAAGCCCAGCCAGACCTGGAAACCGCAAGACCTTTCCTTTTGCCTCCTGGAAACAAACAGTTTTTGATCCTATTTATGGCAGTCTCAGGGCCTTAAACCATGCCAGAGCACCTTTTAATAAATAGCACCATTTTCTTTGCAGGCACTCCACCTGTGAGTTGCCACCAAGAGAGCTGTACAGCAGCATGATCCATCTCTAGTGCCAGGTTTATAGCCTCACTGATAAAACTGGCACTGAAACAGCCAAGCAAATACCTGCCACTAGCATAAAACCGTTGACTCTGCAATTCTCCTGGACTGCTCGTGCTGAAGAGAGGGGAATGTTTAGTTTAGGTATTATTTTGTAGCCCTGTAGATGATGAGTTMATGTGTATGACCATGAAATGGGGATGCAGTAGACTCCTAGGAAAGACTGTGCAGGAACTGGGGGAATTGTAACCCCATCTTCTGGCAGTGAGGTACCACAGGAAGGGAAAGTCAGCACTAGAACCCATGCTGTAGGTATCTCCTTCTTCACTGCATAAATCAGGATGGCGCTGTTGAAAGTGCATTAGCTTTAGTTCAAATTCAGCATTTACTGAGATTTTTTTATATCAGGTTTTCTTTTGATCTATTCCTTTCTCTCTGTCACGTTTGTTTGATTGTGTCTCTCAAATCCAACCAATCCCTATTCAAGGAGGGGACTSTCTCTCCACCACAAAACCGAGGCCACCTTAATCCCAGGCAAGCCAGTGATGAGATTCTGCAAGGAGCCAGCGGAGCTTTGTCGGCAATGAGAGTAAAGAACAGGCTTAGTCATCTTCTTCAGTCACTTACCCTCCCSCTTGCCAGGGATTAGCTGCACCTTGGACTCAAAGGATGGGATTTTTCTCATGAAATTTTAGATGACAAAGAGCTACTTGTCTGATTCAGAGCTGGGCATCTCTCCATTATTGCTAGTAGGGAGAACAGCCACCTTCAAGGGTAGTGTTTCCRACCTGTTTTAGATACCTGTCATAGGATGAAACAAATGTCCTTCTGGATATCGCTGTGTCTCTCTGTTGACTGCAGAGGGAAGGTAGGATCACTAGGTCATGTATCAGCAACTTTGTTTTACCCAGTTCTGTTAGGTCATGTAATTCACAGCTGAGCTTTTTGGGGTACCTGCCAGGGGAAGGACTCACAGCTTCTYCCAGACTTCTTCCAGCTGCATGAATGACAGTTTGTATTCATGAGAAGATACCATGAAGATCCTGCTCATCCCTGTTGAATGGTTCTGGAGCCAGTTCACACAGGTCTGCATACAATGATGGGCAATCTGACCTTCGGAGCAGGCTTGGTCCCACACTTGAGAGAGAGTGTGGACCTGCAGAGGGGACAGGAAACCTGTTAAAAGTATGCTAGCCTCACACTGTGCTCTGTATTAGATTTTAGTAGTGAAAACACATAGACATGAGCAAAAATGAGCTGAGAGGTACATGGAGCTGGGAAGTACACACAGCATCAGGTTATTTTACGGTGATATTTTTGTTCATTAACTCTCTGATCTTTCCACATGCTGCCATCTGTAGAAAGCACACATTGTACATATGGGATTTTTATTCATGCTGTCAGGGGGAGCTGGATTATTTCCAGTTATATCAGCTCCTTCTCTTCAACATTCAGGGAAAAAATGGCTTTCTGTAGAGCACTCTTGCTGGAGTTTCAAAATAATGTTCCTTTCCCTGTTGTTTTTCGGCATTTCTGTTTCATAAACATTGTTTTTCATCACCCTCATGTTCCCCATTGTGTCTGTTCTGATTCGCACCATTTACTTCCTTGCTGGAATGAGTGTTGTCAATAGATCTGGTCAAATAAAGATAAAACCAATTTGGGAGTGTGTTCTTGAACATCAGGCCAGACTCCGCTGATGTAAATCAGAGCTGAGCCAGCCTGTGGACATGTGCCAGTGGGGAGCCTAGTGCAGACAGCCCAGCTTTATTAGCCTCATGTTACCCACTATTCACAAGAATTCAAAAGACCCCTCAAGGCTCCCTGTGAAGTCCAGATATAAAAATAAAATGGCCAGCAGGAGTGATTATTTGTCGAGGAATTTGTTGATTGAGAAGTCTGTGGTTCAATGGTGACTGCACTCCGAGCTTAAATCATTTCAGGCGTTAAAAGAGGAGTGATGGAAATAGCAGGCACTTTGGGGGTGAACCTTCCAAGAAAGTTTATGCTGTCATAAAGTGTGTAGCCTGCAAGAACCTTCCTGTCTCAGAAATCAGAAATTTGTTCTTTCTCGTGTTTGAGATGTAACGCATTGACTTTGCTGAATTCATTGGTCCCTTGTCCCARGAAGAGGCAAGTAGCTTTTACTGGGTGACTTTTCTCTCCCATTACCCTAAAGTTGAGCAGAGTTGAGTCCCACCTGACTGCTCTGTCTGCCTTCCCACTTCTTTTGTTGTTCATCTGCAGAAACTGTTCACTGTGTGTCTGTAGAGCTCTTGATAAATGATGGTACGTCTATATGGGTCACCCTACAGCCCACCAAAACACTAAGAACAGTGGGTACCGAGGATTCAAGTGCTGGAAAAAGTTCCTGGGCATATTGTGGCTCCACTTGTAAAGGAAGGGCCGAGAGATATGAAGCACTGTCTTCATGTTGCCTCCTTGTTTAATGCRCATGTTTTAAACTTTCTTGCTGCATACATCTTTACCCCTGGAGGTTCTTACATCTCCCTGTCAACTACAGAGAGAATATGGATTCCTTATTGAATAGCACAGTACTCCTGGTTGTGCTTCTCAGCCCCTGGCACATTGCAGCATTAATCCTTTAGATATTCCTCTCTGTGGGGTGGATAGCAATGGATGAACTACAGTCTGTWTTTTTGTTTGTTTGTTTTTTCGTAGGTGCTCTCTTCCCCACCGCAGGGGGAGCTTCCGTAGCTATGCAGTCACCTCACTTAGTACAAAGAAGTTTGTTCAATTTGGTGCATAGAGAAACAGCCTGTGCCTCCAGCCTGGACTCCTATATACAGCTCTGGCCAAAAGCRGCTAAGAAAAGTGTCTGAAAGTAGGTTCATGCAAACTAGGGGAGAGTTCCACTGAGATGCTGCAAATTGTTGCTGGAAATGGAAGCAGCACCCGAGCAGCACCCAAAACCATCCACCTTCTCTTTGCTTGCGCCCAAACTCCTCYGCCCAGGCAGCCCATACAGAATCTCAATGAAAGAATCAGCTTCTCCTGGTATTTTTTAAAAAATCAACAAATGTAATTTGCTCTTTTAGGGAATGGATTCTGCAGGGCTCCTTTGAGACAAGGCAAGTAGGAAGACTCTCTGAAAGCCGTTGTCTGCATGGATTTGATCCTCTTGTAATCAGTAATCGATTGCGCTGCTGGGAGGCCGAACCACTTGTCCCACCTAGCAGTGGCGGAGAGGAGCAATAATCGTGACGAAATCTAAATAGAGGTGTCTCTAGTAAACTGGAGGGGGAAACAGTGGTCAGGACAGCTTCTGTGGAGTCCATAAATCTATGTGCTGATAAATTACTTGAGAAAGTGCATTGCACAGACACAGAATCCTAATTCACAAGGGGGAGCTGGTGATAATGACTTCACAGGTTGCTGTTACCAGGGCGTAGCCAGTCTATTTTTCTCTTTTAYGGTCATCCATTTTCAGGAATGCATCCATCAGAAAAAAAAAAATCTAAATGCTGCGTTTATTTGATGGCCAGTGAAGTGCCAGGGTCACATTGGCTGAAGCTTGTGGCTCAGTAGCTAATATATAGTTGAACAAAAGCTTYCTGCTCTGTTTCTTCCTTTGCGCTGGAGCTCTGGACAGCCTGCCATTCATTCATAATACGCTTGGCTCTCAGGGTGATGAATTTCCTTCTTCTGTCTTTGATCTTGGCTCTTCAAGAATTAGCACAGAAACTTTCTGGTGCTTGACAGCAGGCCCTCCAAGATAATTTTAGGTGATTAGATGATAGATAAGCAGTTGCATCTGACTGTTCAGACCTTCTACCACTGCCCTAGATTACATCCTTCTAACGATATCCTTGGGGACTAGGAATAATGTTTGGATCGCTGCAGTGTTCGCTGTTAGTCTTGCTGATTAATAACTCTAGTTCCGGACTGGTCTACACATACACAGATCTCTAACTTGAGCAAAATGATGCTTTAAACTCAARCTAGTTTGTTCGTCAGCAGAATGGGATTTGAGCTCCAAATACAGTGAGAAAACAGCACCCATCAGCTGTTGATCAGACCACTCTGATAATGCTGTTATTTTGGGCTACTAATTGAAACATCCCAACAACTTTCTGCAGTGGAGTCACCCTCTCTGAAGCTGCCTCTGCTTAATGCAGTCACGTAAGAGAAATAACTTCAACCTAGTGCAGCAGTGACAGCTGCTCCAACACCCCCCCCCCCCCGGTACAAGGCGTAGTGTGTTGGATGTGCAGCTTTACCACTGAATACATCCAAAATTCGTAAGTCGAAAGCCCTAAAATTGTCTATAACAAATCGTGAGTTTAATTTTTCTTTTATTTGATTTTTCAGTGGTAATTTGACATTTTTCTTCTTTGTCTTCTCCTAGTGTCTCTGGTCACCTATACAAGTTTTTTTTTTAATCAGGAAGGGCTAGAATTTAATCTTCCATAAAGAAAATCTGAGGCTTTCACCTGTAAGTTAAATCAGGAACTGCAAAATTATGATACGTATCATTATCAGGAGACTTATAAGAAAATAACGGTAGCTGACAGCRGTGGATTCAGGAAGATGTTTACAAGATACATAACAGCAACCACTTTATTGGGTCCAAAGACTTACAAACAAGAACAGATATATTTTCCCACCCAGGAGATGACACACTTTATGTCAGCTTCCAGTTTCATGTACATACGGCAACTTGTCAGCCCTGGGTATGAATTTTATGTCTTTGCCTTCTACCTCTTCAAGCAGGGCGGCTTCATTTCATGCAGTTACAAGCCAAGAGAAACCTGGGTGTTTACYTCCTGCCCTTGTCACTGATTCCTGAGATGAAGCAAAGAGTAGAGTAGAGATGAATGAAGAACACAGCTAGTTCTTGTGAATTGGTGACTAGCCAAGCAAAGCCTAGTTAATGCAGCCCAAGGAACATGATGCTCTGTTGTCCTGCTCAGCACTTTGTGCTCACACACAAAACTCCCAGCCAATGGGTCATGTTAAGTCCTAGATCTGTGCTGAAGCCAGTGTTTTATTAAATCGCAGTTGTACAACAAAATGAAATCTCAGCTCAGCATCAGCCAGAACTGAATTCTCTGTTTCAGAAAGATCAGGTCCTCAGGCTTTTTTTTATCATCATTGTTATTGTTGTTGCTGCTGCTAAAATCTTTGAAGCAAAAGGTAGTGACCCTTCATTCTCCTTGTACAAATTCCTTTCCTTGAATAGCTGTTGTTCAGTGCTAACATAGGACTAGTTTCTAAAGGCTTTAACATTTCTGGCAGAATCTTATTTTGCCTGTAATCTCCTCCCAAATCAAGGTGAGAGGTAATGAGATTTTTCTCCATTGTGGGGATGGGCGAGGAACCTAAAGCTTGCTCTAGTGTTCTAGAAACTGCTAGTTTGCTTATTTTTACTATATCTTAGTGAAGTCAGGTCTACATGACTGAGGCCATAGGTATGCTTAAATATGTAACAGTGCAGAGGGTTTCACATAGTAAATGTGTTACATACATATCTACTTTACGTGGCATTGTTTTGCTCAGGTCCCTCAACCACTGGCGCCCAGGAGTCACTCTTGTCCAGGCTGGTCTCTGCCTCAGCTCCTTCTCATTCACCTGGCCACTGCAGGGTTTAAAAACTTCTGAGATTTCATGAATGCACTTTTCAGCCTCAGAGGGTTAGCCAGAACAGGAAATTGTTCTTGGAAAGTGTAGACCTGTAGGCTATTTGTGTTGTTTTTCCTGAAAAGCCTTGAAACTTAGTGAAACCAGTCTGGCAGAGTCAGTAAAGCATGCTGATCTCAGCCTTCAAAGAGAATTTCTGTGCGTGGTCCTTCAAGGGTGTGCAGAGAGAGGCATAGCAGGACTTTCCAGCCTGTGATGATGTTTTCAGCACTCATTGTAGGGCTGCAGCAAAAAAATATGTGAAATGAATCAAAATGTAACCATCATAAATAATATCCAGCAACTCCAAGTCCTCTCAGATGTTTCCAGTTTATGGGGTAACCTCAAAATTCTGCAACTTATTTAGATTTCCCACCTACATTGAGTTTTGTGTTACATTATTCTAAGACCAGGCTCTGGAGCTGGATAGTAAAGAGAATAAAATGCAGGTTGATCTTGTGCAGCCAAGATAGACAGAATATCTGGCCATATTCTGTCTTCAACCATGTTATAGATATTAATTTACACTCACTTCTTCCCTGGGAGGTAAGATATCATCAAGCTGATTACTCAGGTGGAAAACAGTGGCAAAGAAGTCTCAGTTCACATGGATCTGCCCAGCAGAGTGAGGCCTAAAACCATTTGACCTACTCCAAGGACTTTGAGTTGGTGCCCACAACTGAAAGACTTCTGTTAGGTCTGGTATGAGCCGCTGTCCTCCTCTGCAGCAAATCTAAAAACTCTGCAGAGTCTAGTCTTAGCAATCAAGGAGGATGGGCTGTTTTGAAAGGCCTGAGCAGGGAAATAGATATCCAAATCCCACTGCTTTTCACTGGGAGAGGAGGGAGATGTGAAAGGGACAAGCAAATTGAACCATCCAGATTTTCAGAAGCTGAAATCACTAACTCCCTAGAGGCAATTTCCTTATACGTCCAGACTGTGTCTTAAAAGCAGCCAGGTTACTCTCTGTGTACTCACCTGATGAAATTAGTTCCATGCTGATATCTCCATAGGGGACACAAGCTCTTTAGCTCAGAGTCATCGGTGCTCAACAGCCATATGAACGTTTCTCAGAGAAAAGGGAGAACAGAAGCCAAAGTGTTTCAGGAAAACCGGAGTAGCATTGCCTGGCTGCAGAGCCGTTCATCCACCCCCTTAATGATGAGCTGTGATGTTTGATGAAGCCATGAATTAATCCGAGTTGATGGACTGTTAGGTCCATATCAGGTGGAAGAGAAATATTTCTGAACAGCAATCCTCAAAGAGGAAGGAGCTCTTCCTTCTCTCCATTTTGTGCCCTCACCAGGCGCAGTTCAGGCTTTGATCTTGTTGGATCTTGGAGGTAACAGTAGAAAAGCCTGGCAAGTACCTGATGGGGAGGCTTCTTGGCCATTTCCAAGGGTCCATGGAAAGTAGCAGGTCTCATCTGGTGAATGGCTTCCTTTCTTGTGCAGTGCTACAGAAGACATATCCTGCTAAGACATGAACTTTCAATGGCATTAAAACGATGTTTCACAGGAAGATAGGCATTTAACATAAGGAAGTTTTGGATGAAATGTTACCAGAGCAGCTTGTCAGTAATATCAGTATGCTTTGCTTTTAATAAATAACATCATGTCATTTGAGTATAAGAATTCAAGAATAATCAAAGCATGTTTCCTAGAGTCCTGTCTCTAATAGTGGTCAGTGTCAGAGGCTTAATTAAGAGCATTAAGTTATGCCCGGTTACCTTAATGTTAGTTTAATTCCTCAAGGTAGAATATTTCCCCTCTAAAAGTCAGAATATGCTTAAGATACAGAGTTTTCCAGCATCCTTGTTATGAGAAAAGCAATAAAAAGTTGAAGCAAGTTCAGCATGTTCAGTTTATAAGAGAGACTGGAACCTTTAAATGGAGCTTTTTTTGTTAAAAATCGGTTTAAAATCATGAAGTTACAGCTTTTCATTTTTAACTGTAGAGGCTGGACCATCTCACTTCCAGTCATTCATGAATTATTGGCCTTACTGCGAAAAGCGCTAGTGAGACTCTCAAATGCATGAAGCAGGGCTTGGGCTAGGTGACTGTAACACTCTGTTCTTCCTGTGAAGTCTTTTACCAAGAACACAGCTGACAAATGCTAAGGTAACTCAGTATAAACCAGGGGCAGATTATTGTGCTTAAAAAATTAAAGCAAGAGCCTGGAGCAGGARGAGAGGAAAGAACAGCTCCTGAATTTGGAGTGTCGGCATTGCACAGCCGGCCTGCCTGAGTCAAAGCAGAACTGCGGCGTTACTCTGCGATAAAAATAAATGACCGAGTATTTTCTGCTTGGCTCCAGTTTATAGTGAACCTAATTTGAAAAGCCCCCGTTCTTGCCAGACGTTGTTGAGTTCCYCCCTCTCTGAAAAGCCAGATTCCTCTACCATGCTCTGAGCTGAACACTTAGTTCAGGGCCCTTTTGCAGCTTCATATTTAAGTGCTGGTCTGAAATGTTTCTGTCTTGCAGCCGCTATAGTTATATAGCTGATGTTCTGAGAAGTGTTCGGATGCCTGTGTACTGCTGGGTACTGTCCCATCTCAGCTACTGACACGTAAATGTGAGTCTATGATGTGCCGTATAATATAAACCCTCATATGTTTATGGAGATTGTGCGAGAGAGATTGGTATGCTAAGCCAAAGGGCTATATCTCTTCCTAACAAAGGTTCAAATGCATCTCTAACGCATCATTTTACGATCAGCAAGTTATGGGCTATTCCAGACAAAACTGCTGTCTCTGCTATACTGACACTTCTGCAGGGAGGCAGTTGCCCACCCGTTTCTGTTCTGAGGAGCCACCAAGTGGGACTGTTCTGTTGCAGACAAAAATTTATTCCACAGACAAAAATTTATTCCATGGGAGGAGGGGAATGAAGAAGGAAAGAGAGGAGAAAAGAGAGGTGTGGAATGCAGATTAACCTAGCAACGGGCCTGAAATAGGAAGAGTTGGCAGCAAAATAAAAGGAAGGACGAAAATAGTGTTTTCTTCTTAATGTACCTTTCCACTTCTGTATTTTGAAAGGTTTTCCTGAATTCTTTTTCCTTTACTATTTTAATATTTAATTAAGAATGTCATTGTAGTAATAACTGCTGCAGGATGAGGGTGTTTCCGGGTAAGTCGGTAATAACTCTATCCTCAGCTAATAAACTCTAGTGCTGAATATTCCACACCGCCTTTTGGAATTTATTTTGTCTATGATATGGTTATTGCATCCCATAAACAAGAAGTATCCTCAAGTTACCGTTATAATAAAACTGTTACAATGCACTGCTTTTTATGTAGGAATTATGGAATGTGCTTTTGCATGACTGAAAATTTATATATTTAGTTCCTGGATTTATATGCAGGCTTTTGGTACATTTTCAAGTGCAAAACTGCTGTACTTTGGGTATGTGGGATGCTCAGTGTGATTCATATTGCCATGATGCTCCTGTACTAGGCAGATAAATGAAGTACATGCCTTATAGTTAGGTAGGTACTTTGGAATCCTTTAGGGAGAAAGCCTTGTTGCAGAGATAATGTACGTTCTTATTACTTCCTGAATGAAGAGTGGTTTTTCCTCATCCCAGTTTACTTCATTCCCATGTGTAAGACTGGAGAAAAAAAAGAGAAGGTGTCTTATTAGTAAAAGAGTCTGGGCATCTGGATATAGTGAACACTTTGTAAACGGAGCGCTAATGATCTGGCTGCAAGGATCAGGCTGGCTTTCCTGCTCCCAATGGCCTTTGCTTAAGCCAGTTGGGAAGAAAGGAAGATGAAGGGAAGAAAATAACTCCGTCAAAGAGGAAGGAAAGGACCTCTGAAGTAATTTGATCTGGTGAGCAGCCTTCACTTGAGATCTTGACCTGAACGAAAACATGGAGCAAGCTGTAGGGCCTCTGTTGGAGCTCAGGAGAGAGGCACTGAGGGCACGTGCCAGCGATGCTGCGGTAGCGCCCTTCCTAATGCTGCTTGATGGGGCTCATGCCTTGGGGTGCAAAATGGGAAATCAGAACCCTCTCTCCACCACTTGTTACAGCCTGCTGTGTGGAGATGCTCCTTATCCACCCTTTGCCTACCTTGGTACCAATCTGCAAGATCTCCGGTCCTCTGTCCAAGCATGGTGAAAGCTGTTTTCAGCCCATGGCAGGAGCTCTGAATAACAGGAAGGAGATCTGTAAGATTTTGGGAAGGGGCAAGAGCAACCGCCCACATTCACTTACACTTCTGTGTTCTGCTTTGTAGGATCATGTGCATCAAAAATATCTGAACTCAGAAAAATAAATACTTGGGGCTCCTCCAATGTCTGGCAGGCTGTTCCAGTGCCAGGGTTGCAATGTGGATGGGAAGCAGCAAACAGCTTCTGGCGTGGAAGGCTGAGGAGCCACGATATTGGAGAAACCACCAACCAGCAGCATTTTGTGCTTGAGCTCTGCTCCTCAACACTCTGCCTCACAAGGCTTCCAGGTTGTCCACATGAGATGCAAAACATTGCTAGGATCCAGCCAAATGAGGAAGCCTTTCTGCTTGCACCAACACGAATGGCAAAAGGCAAGGCTGTGGAAACGCACATGCCAGGACGCTGCCCCCAGCACGCTTTTGGAGTATGTGAACAGCCGAGAGACGTGCACGCGCTGCATCCCGTGGTGTCACTGGGCATGAGTAGTGAGCCGTAGCCATCCTGTCAGTCCAGACCTTGGCGTGAAACACTGGAGCATCAGTGATTCCTCTGTCATCCACTGATGAAAACAAGGAATAACGCAGCCCCAGCATGTTTCATCTGCATGAGGTAATTATTTTGCAGAAAAGTGGTCCAGAGGGAGAGACGATCTCTGTCTGCTGATGAAGGAGACAGTGCACAGAAACRGTGAGAGCCTTATCTGCGTTAACCTTTCCACCCAAGATCGCTTGAGTGACATTTTATGAGTAACCACAACTGACTGTGAACTCTGAAGTGGTGAGGGAGTAAAAGTGAGCTGAGAAAAGAGGAAATCAAAGCGGGTCAAAGACAATTGCAAATAGGAAACTATTGTCTCTGAGGGCTCCCCAGGGAAGTAATTAGTCCARAAATTCTGGGTGGGATTCAGCTGATGGCATTAATTCTTCCTGCGAACAGCTTCAAGTATTTGAACCCAGTCCTTGTGCTGCCAGTGTACAGACAGGTACTCAAACATGTCTGAGCCCATTGATTTTTGAATCCYCTTCTAAAGTAGCCTAGTACAATGAATTTACAAGTTTGAATTATTATGAATTTACAGTGTTCTTCCATAGCATGTTTTTGGTAGAAAATTAATTTTCTGAAAAAAGATTCTTTTTTTCCCGAAAGCTAAAAGCTCTGTGGGAAAAAAAAGTTCAAGATTTTGKTTTTTTTTTCCATTTTAACTCTTCTGTTCCCTGTCTCTATCACTTGCTGCCCCTTTTAGATGAGAAGGAGAGAAGGAAAACAGGAAAACAATTAGCAATTATTAGGCAAAGATAAGAAATGGAAAATATCTATTAAATTGTTCAAGTGTGAGAAATTGTTCTTCTTGTGCAATCTGATGTGATTTCACAATCTCCTCTCCCTCATCCTTGTCTTTTGCCATTATATCTACTTGAGCTAGACACCCAACCCCCAGAAAGGTGAAGTCAAGTAGTTAATTCAGGGACAGACTGAAGAACATTTTCAGCCTATTTTCTAGATCCAGTAAAGCATCTGAAAGTATCATGGCCACAAATCTTGGTTTTAATCACCAAGACCAAGGCCAATAGCAAAACTCCCAGTTTGTTCTTGTTCTCCAGTTGCTACATCAGTTAATTGTCTGGATAGACCATCTGGATGTGTATTAGAAGGGTAGTCAGCGTGTCTGGGGACATCACGTTTAGGTTGGAAATCCTTGCGTATGCATCCTTGCAGCATTCACAGAAAACACTCACCCAAATGGCTGCTGGCTGTCTAAAGAGGATTTATTTTTCCATAAAATAGCTCCGTGTCTCCTGCAAACACTGTATAAAATAACAGCCTGCCACTTACCATCTTGCTTTACAGTGCTTTTCCAGCATACTTTACACCAGACAGTAAAGAGACCAAACATGAGGAACAACAGTAGCGGGAATGCCACTGCTACCGAACACGGAATGGGCAGGGCAGAGACGTGGAAGGACTGTGCAGCGGGTTAATAAAATCCAACAGGCTATCAAATGCAATTTCTGTGCGCACTGTACAGGAGAGTTGTGGTCCAGCGGGGAAAGTCTGGGATGGGGAGTTCAACAGCATCGTTCCACCGTTATGGAAATCCTGTGCGACTTCGGCAGTTCGTGTAATGTTGTTGTACTTTGGTTTCTTGCGCTTGTACACGCTTTAGTGCTGCTTAGTCTTCTTTGAGAGCGAGGGATAAAAAACTTTGTAATTTAGGGCTTCATGGAAATATTTGAATCAATATTTCAAAACACAGTGCCAATTTTCATTTAGTTGAGACTTAAAATGTCATTTTGTGTTGTTTTTGAACATTGATTGCATTTTGAAATGAGAGTGAAACTAACTTGAGCAGAAACTTCATGAGAGCTAATTTCCTATCATTATTTTGATAAGCCATGTCATTTGATTTTTTTTTTAGTTTTGTTTGGTTAAAGAAACAGCCAAAGAGAATTTGAGAAGTCAGTTCAAAATAGAAATGCTCACTTCATCTCATAATTTCAAAATTACACTGAAAGTATGTATCTCGAGTCTGACTTTCTCTCTTAAGAGGACTGAAATGTTCTACTGGAAATTATATGTTCCCATAACAGAAAATAAATAAAAAAGATACATTAATATTTGCTTTGCACTGAAACCGCAGATTTCAGTGGGAGCTTTTGCTATTAGAAATGCTGGTCTGTACCACTACAGTTGTCGTTTCATTGCAGCAGTAAGAAATGTTTCCAGGCTGTATGTTCACATACAACACAAACATATTCCAGGAAAAACTTTTCCACACTTTCGCATATTGCTTATAACTCTACACTTAGAGCTGATTTTTGGCCAGAAAAAGCAGTATGGCTTAGAGGAAAAGGTATCAGAGATCTAGACTRTATCCTGAAATTACTACTGAGTGATTTTTATTCAAGCTAACTCATTTCTCCTCCCACCTGTTATTTTCTTAGACTGTATGGGCAGCTCTTCATAAGTGTTTGGTTGTCTAAATGCTGATGATACAAAGTTGGGAGGAGTGGTTGATATACTAGATGGTCATGCTGCCATTTAGAGGGACCTTGGCATGGTCCCTCAACAGGAACCTAATGAAGTTCAGCAGAGGGAAATACCAAGTCCTGCACCCAGGAATAGCTTGCAGGCACTGGGGGCCGACCAGCTGGGGAACAACTTAGCAGAAGAGGACTTGGTGGTCCGGGTAGACACCAGACTGATGATGAACCAGCAGTGTGTCCYTGCAGCAAAGAAGAGCCATGGGCTGCATTAGGAAGAGTGTTGCCAGCAGGTTGAGGGAGGTGATTCTYCCTCTCTGCTCCACACTGCTGAGGCCATATCTGGAGTACAGTGTCYTGTGCTGGGCTCCTCAGTACAAGAGAGACGTGGGCCTGCTGGAATGAGTCCAGTGAAGAGCCACAAAGATGATTGATTGGAACATCCAAAGTAAGAAGAGAAGCTGAGAGAGCTGGAAGTGTTTAGCTTGAAGATGAAAAGGTCCAGGGAGATCTTATCTGTGTGCATAAATACCTGATAGAGAGGAATAAAAGGACAGAGCCAGACTTTGCGGAGAAGACTGTGATATGCAGTGACAGGACAAGAGGCACAAATTGAAATACAGGAAATTCTATTTAAACATAAACATGTGGTGGTCAGACTCTGGAAGAAGTTATTCATACATGTTTTAGTGTCTCCATCCTTGGAGRCATTCAGAACTCGACTGGACACGGTCCTGAAAACCTGCTGTCATTGATTCTGCTTTAAGYAGGGTAGTTGGATGAGATGCTCTCTATAGAGGTCCCTTCCAAATTCAGCAGTTCTGCAATTCTGTGACTAATTTTAAAAGTCCTTGCCAATGTTTTACATACCCTGTAGTTAAAGTGGAGTAAGGAAATCTTGATTTCACATGGGGCCTCTAGCTATTGTCATAATTGAGCTAATACAAACATCTGCTTCTTATCTGCTCATCAGCCTCTGGGGAAACCCAGTGAGATGGTGCCAAGGAAAGCCTACAGACAGGCTGGATAATTATGTCTAGGAGGTGCCTGGAGCAGGAGTGAGTAATGCACCTACTGGATGTGGGAAATCCAACAGGGCTGTGAACGGGGAGATCCCTCTGCTTTGCCAGCATTTCACTGGTAGAGGGGTTGGGCAGAGGGAAGGAAAAAGAAGTAGAATAAAATAAATGGTACGCAGGGAACATGGTCTTTTTACATCGCTCCAGGTAGTGCCTGTCTCATATATGTGGCTCTAGATTCCTCTTATGCTGTTGTTGAGATCTGTGGCATTATCCTTGGAGTTCCTCTCCCTTGGCTTGCTGGTGGCTGGCTGTTGACACCACTGTCTCAGGAGGACATTTTGCTACTTGGCTGAGCGCAAAGATTTCTGTCATTCTCACACCTCTTTGAAAGCAACCAGTGACCAGTTTTCAGGTACTAGATGAACTCTGATGTGATGCAATACAAGCCTATATTAAATCAGATACTCTTAGAGACTTTTTTTTTGTGTGTGTAACCCATCTAGTGTGGCTATCCTAAGAGTTTGTCCTACAAGGACAGGAACAGTCAGTAATAGCTGGAGGAGTTATTTCCTTGGTGGTCACAGCCCATTCTTTTCATTTCAGTTACCACAGGTGCTGTGTAGCTATCAGAACTGGAGAATAAAAAGCTGCTGAGTCCCTAAAGACACCAAACCTCGSAAGGCATGTGCAGGCAGAGGACTTTGTTGAGCAAAACAGTTTTACCTGATACTTTAAAGGGCAGAAGCCAGAGCTGCTGTCTGGAAATYAGACACAGGCAGGCATAGAGCATGGGAGGTCCCTGTTCCTGGCTTTGGATACTCTTGCCGTCTTTGGGGTCCAGTACAGGGGCAGTGTAAGTCTTCTCATTGACTCTAGGTGGTATTAGAGCACCCCTAAAATAAAAGTCAGAGACAAGTACTTGAACAAATACATAGGAGAAGAAAAAGGGAAGAAGAAATTGGTTTAGCCATTCCCCGTCCTCATGCTTGACAACAACATGTTGATAGGAGAGGTGCAAGRAAGACATAGCAGAGGGCTTAGGAAAACCTGATGGCAGCAATCAAACACTGCCCAGACTTTGCTGCGGGGTTTGGAGGGCAGCAGAAGGGGCCAGGTGTCACAGATGAATCATGGCAGGCTGGTATTGCTACAAATCACTGCAGCTGTGCTCTCACCGCTGGTGGTGGGATGAAAAGCTCCAAATTGATTTATCACATGGTGATCCGTCTCATCTCCCTTGCTCTTCGGCACATAAATCACTGTAGCCTTTCAATGGGATATGCTGCTTCAATGCTCAAAGTCATTCATGCCTGCTCGGRGCACGTACTCCACCGAGATCAGCTCAGAGCAGGCAGCCGCTGCTTTCCCCTGCTCTCGCTCTGTCCCCGCACRCTTTTCCCACTCTCTGATGTAGAGTTTAGTGTAGGCATGGAGCAGTCAACCTTGGAGCAGGGTCACGGAGCAGAGCAGTTAGAGTTTATATTTTTGCAGCGACTCTTCTTTGTGGGAGTGAAGTAATGACGCTGGAAAGCCTCAAAGCGGTCGGGGTATGCACGACTGGATGTTTCTTAGGGCTGTAGCGTTCACTCCTTGCCGTGTTTCCCATCAGCTAACGCAACATGCATTCCTGGCCAAAGCAGTATGTGTTCCTATACGGTATGGTGCACAAATTAATCTGCCAGTATACATGGAAATGTTTCCCTCCAGGAGGGAATTCCACAACCCTAAGTTATATATTTATTTTTAGATGTGTAAGTATGAGTTTATCACCTTAGACCCGTTGTAGAGTCAATTGAGAGAAATAGGCTCCTACTAAGGGGAGTTGTTCCCATAGTCAAACAGCCATCTCAGCTCATGCATTCAGGCAAATGAATTTCCCTTTGGAGATACCACTGACTTTGGAGGGAGCCTGCAGTAACTAGCATATTTTTAGACATGCTCCTGTTCGACATCTAAACTGAGAGGAGATTAATTCTGCTTATTTTCTGTGTGCTTTGCTCAGACTTTTAATTTTCTGCTGGTGTTTTTCAAGGAGAATGAAACCCCTCCCCAGAAGTGCTAAGCCTGCTTGAAGGGTGGGTGAATAATGATATAATTACTGCCAGCGCACGGTTTGTACTCACTTGAAGGCAGCACTGGAAGCAGGTTGCCAGCTGCCCACTTCTGCCTTCCAATTAATAAAGGGTAAATGGTACTTAGACGGATGCTGCTGTGCTTTGGACTAGTCCTTTGAAGCTGGGTTGCAGCCATGCAGATAATCCTTGGCTCTTTGCTAGTGCATTCAGACATCCAGCCCTAGTCTTTCAGCCATGATTATCCTAGAAGATTGTTCATCATTTGCTTCATAAACACCAGAGTTTTTAAAGGCGRATGAAAGTGGTGTGCCTGCAACAACGTATCTACC